>NC_088643.1:32344254-32366754 GCF_964019385.1 Sycon ciliatum
CGCGGCACCCGCATACAGAGCTGCGCTATCTGCCAGCGGATTTCCAGGGGCCATGGTGTTCGACGGCGGTGGGCCTACCGAGAAGAAGAACAAGCGGAGGAGAAACATAACATGGTACAACCCACCATACAGCAAATCTGTATCCACCAATATCGGTCAGAGGTTTTTCAAACTAGTCAGCAAACATTTCCCTGCCGCGTCGCCACTACACAAGATCTTCAACAGAAACATATTGAAGTTGAGCTACTCCTGCATGCCCAACATGTCCTACCTGATGAAGGGACATAACCAAAAGGTACTAACACCTGGTGAAGAGAGATCTGCGGCAGGGTGCAACTGCCGAGCCAACCCATCATGCCCTTTGGGCGGCGGATGCTTGGAGGGGGAAGTGGTGTGCCAGGCCTCCGTCACAACCCCAAGTACCGGCAAGGAAAGGCAATACATCGGCCTGTGCGAGACGCCCTTCAAGGTGCGCTATGGCAACCATCTAACCAGCATGCGGCATGAAAAGTACCGTACCAAGACCGAGCTATCCAAGCACACATGGGCACTGGCTGACCAAGGTGAGTCCTACAGCAACATATCCAAAAGGTGCTGCTTGTGTTAAGCAGAAAAGTTGTGCATCATCACCTTCAAGACGCCTCACACTCTGCTCAACAAGAGGTCGGAGTTGGTATCAAAGTGCAGACACCAAAACAAGTTCTACCTCTCCACCTACTCTGCCACCGCCACATCCTCTGAATACCCGCGGCTGTTGAATGTGGACACCAGTGTGCTTCCACCGCCACACATCACACCCCCTGCCCAGTGCCCCCATGGCTTACCCTTGTCCTGCCTGGTGGTTTCTCCGCCTCTGCACGCTCCATGCATAGTTCGCGCCTACTGCGCATGCCCATCCAGTGATGTAGTTCTTATCACTCGCTCTTCCCATGCATGCCCTGCATTGATAACTCACACCTCCTCTACATGCCCATGCGTATCCCCCACAATAAGAACAAGCTATCCCGCGACAAAAGCATTAGTTGTCTGATGATTGCCTTAGGATTTAGCTACGTGCATGAAATGCAGCGTTAGTATGTATATGAGCCCCAGCCAGCAGAAACCTGAACATGTGTAATTGTTTCAAAAATTATTTTTTCCCTCGAAATTGTTTCTACACTATTAATCATGGTGGTTTAGCGTGTGCGCTAAGCCCTGTTAACGAACGTGGAACATCTACCACTCATACTTAGTCTGATGATCATGCATCTGATTATGATGTCATTGCTATACATGCGCATGCGCAGCGCGCGCCACTCTCCCACGCGTGCTTTCCAAATCTTGCTTTAGAGAGAGAGCAAGAGAAAAGAGAGACTCCTTTGTCACATTTGCTTTCCGACGACTTGACTGTTCACTGGTTTGTCCGTCAGTTGTCAATTTTCTACATTTTCCTGCCTCAACGGACATGCCAAGAACACGGAGCACCTCACGGGGTGCAAGCGCTGCTGGCACTGATGCCGACGGTCCCCCAGCTCTCTACCCGTCCGTATCCGCAGCGGGCTGTGAATTCTGCGAATTCCCAAGACCATCGGAGAGCGAGGTCCCGTGTGATCCATGCTCATGGGCACATTTCTGCCAACGCGGACCAGGTGACTTCTCCTGCGCCGTCACAACCAGCTCCTCTGACCCTGAGCGACCTGACTGGTGTTATCCAGCCCCTCCTGGAGCGCGTGGAGCGCTTGGAATCCAACGTCGTCGCCCCTACCACCTCGCCCATTGCCGCACCAGCACCAGCACCAGCTCCTCTGCCGCTGGGGCAGCCGTCCCCGATGCACTTGGCTTGCGCGGCCGGCTCTCCAGGACTCCCGGTCATCCCTCCACGGCTGCGGGAACGTATCACACGAGGTGAGTTTGTCGAATTTGGGGACTTGTTGCCTGAAGCCATGTCCGGCAGTAGTGATGTCCTGCAGTTGTCGTTGGTGAACGGCAGGTCCGTTGAGCTGGTGCAGAGCTCGTCCACTCCCCAGCCCTCCAAGCGCCGAGTCCATGACTTGGCGACGGGGTTAGAGGCCTTCACCTTGTTCACCAGAGTCCTGGTCGATGCGTCGCCGGACCAAGCCCCAGATTTGCTGGCGTACCAAGCCACCATCATCGAGGCCAACAACAATTATCTGACCGACGCGTGGCTGACCTATGACCGTCGTTTCCGTGCTGGTCTTGCTGCCATGCCGCACCTGTATTCCTGGCGGCAACTGGACCCTAACCTCTGGCAGTCCTGCTTCACGAGCCGCGGGCCCCCTATCTGGTCGCGTTCTCTCGTGCACCCATCTCCAGCCCTGCATTGCCCCTTTCGTGGAGGGCTCCCTCTTGCGCAGCACGCAGGCGGTAGCCAGTCAGCCACCAGCCCAGCTCCTCGTCTCGATGGCCGCCAGATCTGCCGGAATTACAACAACGGCGCCTGCACATACCCGTCCTGCATACGGGCCCATGTCTGTCTGTCATGCCGCGGCAAACACCCAAAGAAGACTTGCACCCGAGCGGCCTCTCAGTCTTCCCAGTGACGTCATCACTCCAGTCAACGTGCCTCGGCTAACTGCACTGCTAGCTGCTCACCCTGATGCCCTGTTTCGTGATTATGTATGTGCTGGCATGTTTAACGGTTTCTCGATTGGTCACACCACTCCTCTGGTATCATGCATTCAATCTGTCAATCATCCGTCTAGTCTCTGCAAAAAACAATTTGTCACCCTGTACCTACAGTCTTGTTGCGATGCTGGGGAAACAGCTGGCCCGTTTGCTGAGCCGCCATATCAGTTGTTTCAAACCTCGGGTTTGGGCCTGATCCCAACATCCAATGGCAAATTTCGCCTCATCCATGACCTATCCTCCCCCACTGGCTGCAGTGTCAATGATGGTATTTCCCGGGAGTCATTCAGCTTGGGAGTATGACACTGTTGATTCGGCTATCTCCTATATCATGAAGTTAGGCCGTGGTTGCTACCTGACCAAAGTGGACATTCGAAACGCCTTCCGATTATACTGTCGATTCGGCTATCTCCTATATTATCATGAAGTTAGGCCGTGGTTGCTACCTGACCAAAGTGGACATTCGAAACGCCTTCCGATTATGCCCTGTTGCCCCTCTGACTGGCACTTGTTGGGTATCTCTTGGGATGGTCGTTACTATTTCGAAAAAGTCCCCCCGTTCGGCCTTCGGTCAGCTCCGTACATATTTGACAAGTTTGCATCTGCCCTTCACTGGGTTCTGGAGGACACATGCCGCCTTCCCCATCTCATTCATTATCTGGATGACTTCCTGAATGTATCGCCTCCCAGTCCTCCTCTTGCCCAGCACCAGAAGTCACTACTGCTTGACCTGTTTGCATATTTACAGGTCCCAGTTGCACCTGAGAAGGTTGATGGCTCCTCTACCGTTCTCACCTTCCTGGGCTTAGAGCTGGACACAATGGCTCTGGAGATCCGCCTTCCACCCTCCAAGCTGACTAAGCTATCTACCACCGTGTCGGCCCTCGTCCAATCCGGCCGGGTTCAGAAACGCGACCTCGCCTCCGTATTGGGCAAACTCTCGTTCGCGTCCAGAGCTGTACCAGCTGGTCGCACATTCTTGAGACGCCTGTACGACCTGGACAGAGCAACTCGATCAACACCATTGCACCAATGGCTACGCATTTCGGCATTGGCAATGGCAGACCTGTTGTGGTGGGCAGAGGCCCTGACCATATGGAATGGGAAGTCATTCTTCCTGGTGGATGAGTGGACGCCAGCCCCCGACATGCAACTACAGACTGATGCCAGCGGCACTCACGGTTATGGTGCCTTCTACAACGGCCGGTGGCTGAGAGGAGAGAGCAGCAGCCGAGCCAGATCAGCCAGTCTTGCCAACTCTCCGTTGACAGACTCCGTGCTACAGCTAGCAGCACTGGCAATAGCACCATCCTCCCGCCGGACGTATTCTACCGCCGAGACCCGCTACTTCCAGTTCTGCCAAGTGCATGCCTGCAACCCATTGCCGGGCGACGACTTTACTTTGTGCTATTTTGCTGCCGAGTTGTTCAGGACTCTTCAGCCTCGATCTGTCCGTGTCTACATGTCGGCAATCCGCAACCTTCATGTGGAACTTGGCTTTGCTTACCCGTCGGGCCCAACAACTCTCCTCGCTAGTGTCCTGCGGGGCATCGACAGGTCGTCATCGACACAGCGTCATCGTCTGCCAATAACCACTCCACTTCTCAGGGAGATCTGCCGGCATGTTGCCGTTCAACGCATGCGGCACCCTCACGACAAGGCCATGCTAAGGGCAGCTTTTCCCTTGGCGTTTCATGGGTTCTTCCGTTGTGGAGAACTGACTGCTGGCCTGAGGCGATGTGATGTGACGATCAGTACTGACCAGCGGTCGTTATCGGTAAACGTGCGCTCATCTAAGACGGACTCCAACAGCACGGGCCACACAGTATTGGTTGGAGCCAGCACGGACGCACTGATCTGCCCAGTGCAGGCCATGGCAAACTACCTGGCGTTTCGCCCCGGCGGCGACCATCTGTTCACTTATGCTAATGGCCAGCCGCTTACAAGAAATGCAGTGTCCTCTGAACTGCGCAACCTGCTGCCACTCTGTGGGGTCACGGACCCGAGTGCATATGCCAGTCACTCTTTCCGGATTGGCGCCGCAACATCAGCGGCCATGGCAGGTGTCCCCGAACACATCATCCGCATCATGGGTAGATGGCGCAGTGATGCGGTCCACCGCTACATCCGGGCTGCTACAGCTGACACCCTGCGAGTGTCACGTCAATTAGCTGCAGTTCAAAGTCATCAATGGTAGCTGCGGGTTAGTGACCACATTGTGCCTGAACTGCTTAGCTTTAGCTTTGCATTGCTGCTGTCAGTACAGCACAATACACCAATCGTATTTCATTATTACTCTCATGCCATATTGGGGATATTGGGAACGGGCAGTCTATCTCCGCAGCTGGCTCATTTCAATCACTACCGGTCGCAGCTCCTGCCCACGGCAGGCCGACCGTCTCTCGGTCACACTCTGTGTGCTCCAGGTCACAGCTCCTGCGCAGAGCAGGCCGACCTGTCTGTCTCTCTCTCTCACACACACTATGTGTGCACCCGTTCACACTCTGTGTGCTCCAGGTCACAGCTCCTGCGCAGAGCAGGCCGACCTGTCTGTCTCTCTCTCTCACACACACACTATGTGTGCACCGGGTCACAGCTCCTGCGCAGAGCAGGCCGACCTGTCTTTCTCATGCACGCCAGCTGCTCCGCCCAATATCCCTGATATGCCAACCAGAAAACAATGTGTTCTGAGCCGGGTGCATGCCTGTATGTGGAGAGTGCGTTAATGGTGGTTTAGCGTGTGCGCTAAGCCCTGTTAACGAACGTGGAACATCTACCACTCATACTTAGTCTGATGATCATGCATCTGATTATGATGTCATTGCTATACATGCGCATGCGCAGCGCGCGCCACTCTCCCACGCGTGCTTTCCAAATCTTGCTTTAGAGAGAGAGCAAGAGAAAAGAGAGACTCCTTTGTCACATTTGCTTTCCGACGACTTGACTGTTCACTGGTTTGTCCGTCAGTTGTCAATTTTCCCCTTCCCTCCCAACCCCATTCGACTGGGGATCACTATCTCTCCGTCACTGTCACCATAATTTCCTCAATAACAGTGTCAGTACAACTCTTGTCAATATACTTATATCGGGTGAGGGCAGTCTATCTCCGCAGCTGGCTCATTTCAATCACTACCGGTCGCAGCTCCTGCCCACGGCAGGCCGACCGTCTCTCGTTCACACTCTGTGTGCTCCAGGTCACAGCTCCTGCGCAGAGCAGGCCGACCTGTCTGTCTCTCTCTCTCACACACACTATGTGTGCACCCGTTCACACTCTGTGTGCTCCAGGTCACAGCTCCTGCGCAGAGCAGGCCGACCTGTCTGTCTCTCTCTCTCACACACACACTATGTGTGCACCGGGTCACAGCTCCTGCGCAGAGCAGGCCGACCTGTCTTTCTCATGCACGCCAGCTGCTCCGCCCAATATCCCTGATATGCCAACCAGAAAACAATGTGTTCTGAGCCGGGTGCATGCCTGTATGTGGAGAGTGCGTTAATTCAAGTTATCGAGTTTGGTGACAATCTGATAAGCGAAAGCATGGAAAATAGAGTTTGAAGTCGCACAGGTCAAGATTCGGTACAGTTGGCGCAGCATCCATGCCCAGTGACTCCATGCAAGTTGATCCTACAGTTTCTGATTGTGACGTGGAACAGGTACATGTAAGTAAATAGAATGCAAGTCAGGCTTGCCCTCTTGGTGCTGCAGGCATGAGTAGTTCAGAAGTGTGACGATATTCCGTATACATCACTACCTTCTTTACAACACCAGAGTGCAAAACGATTATTGGTGGCTGGCCTTCCAAATTGTGTTCAGGGACCTCTCTGCTCATGGCCAGCAATCGAGGACATCTGAGAGTTGTAATTTTTGTACTCCTCCGAGGTGTGATTTTTGGCGTGCTGGGCCTTGCACAAGGAAGCCATCTGCAAAAAAACTACAGAAAATGGTTGTTGTTTGATCCTTTGGTGTAATCTTTGTTTCTAGTCGAAGCTAGTTGCTGTTTGGAGCAGAAACGCTGAAATTGACTATTTTCTGCATGTACTCATACATGTACTCATGTACTCAGGCATGCAGTCTCACTCGTATTTTAGCTCTTTTTCTGGAATGGATGCTGCTCTGCGCCCCTTGGTGAACATTTCCTGCGCTCGTGGAGCAGCTGAAAAGGACCACTGGTATGTCTGGTTCCTGGTTTGAAAGTGGAGAGTCGACTTTTGTGCCTTGAAAAAGGAGTAGAGAGCGATAAAGGTACGTCTGTGGCTTATTTTTGAGTGCTCCTCGTACATTTTTGATCGTGATAGAAATTCTCAGACCAAAGTCAGACCAAAGATGATGGCCGTACAGTTTTCTTGTGGATTTTTTAGTTGTTTCATCTCGTATCTATGTCAGTATCGTGATGGTGAAGTGGAGAGGGTGATTTTCTTCCTCTAGGCTTCGTTCGGCCGACTTTGCTTCGTCCTCGTTGAAAAGTGATCCTGAAAAAAAGGTCGATTCGCAAAATTATGTTGATTTTGAATGTACGTGATGACATGCGATTGCTGGCTATGGGCAGTTTGAGCGTTGTCCCAAACTTGCCATACTGATAGATGTACTGACCAATACCACTGACATCCACTCCCTTGCACACTTTCACTCAGACCATGATTTCAGCATAATTGTATTTCAATGATATGAGCGAATACTCGCGTTTTGTAGCACGTGAAGATGTTGCCCCAAAGCGTTCAGCCGGTTTGAGTTTTTAGGGATTCACTTTCTCAGCACAGGCAGCAGCCAGCTTGGCGTCGTCTGGCAAGGTAGAGTACTGATAATACTACGCTCTGTTTTGCGCCGTGAGAAGCCCTCCATCAGTGTCTGCAACATCAGTGTCTGCAACATCATTGTCGTCGATGTAGAAATACGGATCGCTCAGTGGGTCGACATTCAGCTTCTTCTCGCAGTCGCTATTACTCCAGCACTGACTATCGTCGCCACCAGTATCCAGTGTCGATTTTATGAGGGCTCTTCGTTGCTATGCATATGAGACTCGCCACTGCTGGACAAACTCAGCGAGATCACCACCAAAGAAATAATTCCGATCGCGAACTAACTTTCAGCGCCGCTTCGTACAGGGAGTCTCACGCTGACAACTCTGGACCTAAGTCTTTGTCGCGACACCTGTCGCCATCGCTGTGTCTAAACTCAACCTCCGTGTGATGAGCTCTCACCTAGCGCTAAAATCAATTGACCAGAGACATTTGAAGACACTTGAAACTCCTTTGACACCCACTCGATCGAAAAAGAATCTTCAAAAGCCAGCTCACTGCGCGTCCCAAACTTTGACGTCATATTTTGATGATTGATATCAAGTACACAAGTGCTGGTTTTCGCTGGCCGGGGCTCATATATAATTGGTGGAACCATTCTTTTTGACCTTTGTCCTTGTTCGTCTACATATTGATTGGTTGAGGCATAGAACCAAAGATGACGTTGTGCTGATCAATTTAATACGCATATTGTGGGTTGTGCATGCCTTCCTGTATCAAGAGGATTATTGTCATATCAGGATGGATTCCCCCGCACGAGGGGCATCCGGTAAAGACAGGTTTTACTGCAATGTGAAGTGTCTTTGGTTGACACTGGACCAACACACTGTGAAGTGTCTCGGGGTGACACTGGACCAACACACTGTGAAGTGTCTTTGGGTGACACTGGACCAACACACTGTGAAGTGTCTCGGGGTGATGCTGGACTAACACACTGTGAAGTGTCTCGGGGTGATGCTAGACCAACACACTGTGAAGTGTCTCGGGGTGATGCTGGACCGGCCAAGTCTCTTTCTCTACAAAATCAGTAAGAAGGTAACACAGCAAAGGCTACAAGCACAACGGCAGTGGAATGAGTATCTCACCTTATGGTAGGCACGGAAGAGAGGGTTTGCACACTGCTCAAGAGCACTACGCAACGGTTCCACCAGCTCCAATGTGTGCTTCAGATAAATGACTGCTGCAATGCGCATTTCTGCTGTCTTGACCGACTCACTCTTAGGAATCTGAGCGCCAACAGGAAGAGCATATGAATACATTGCAGAATGAAGGGGACTTGTCACTAAAGTACTTCTTCCCTTTCAATACAGGTAGATGGTATGAACCAGAATGAAATCAGATAATGGAAAGGTACAGGAATGCTTAAAGAAAATATTGAGAAATTATTCTGCTGCAAGAAGAACTTGTAATTGAACAAAGGTGAGCAACACTGTTGTTTACTTGGCCATTTCGGATATGAACAACCCCAAATTTGCACCGTAACATTGGACTTTCAAATTTCAAAAGTAAATTGTACAACAATTGGTAGCTTCCATGTGACACTTTCCACGCCCACCTTAACCTCTGTATGTAACCAGCAGGAATTGGAGAGGAACTCTCATCTCATACCATGATAATACAGTAAAACCTGCAACTAATTACCACTCCTTGCGGGAAAAATCGGTCTTTGGGGGCAGGTGGTCTTTAGTTGGAGGTTAGGCCCCTCACAACCATAATGGATGTCATAAAATACTATGATAATATGTAAGTCAAAATGGAGCTAATTCATTTCCCCGTGACTTGTATTGTGATGTACGATGATGCACTGACACACACAGACCAGGGGGCATGATCCTGATCCCTTTGACTAGACGGTGCTGGTGTGCATGGTTCGGTGCAGTCAAGCACAGTTGCATGGACTGGGATCTACTGACCCTGGATACATAGACTAGACTGGTGTGTACGGGAATGTACAGCGATGTGCATGGCGATGTTATGAATGTTTATAACACCTACAGACACCACTCCCGTGTGCTGTGAAGGAGAGTACTGTAGCAATGGAGTGCACTTTGACAGAGCCACTCAGTTTTTGTTTCTCCTCCGAGCAGTGACATTGATCTGAGCGCGCTTTCAATGCGCTATTAAAGATGTTTGTATTGAACCATGACAGGTACCGTTCAGTCTACAGTCCAATGAGCCTATATTCATTTGCTCAATTGCATAAAAAAGTCTACCTTCAGGGTGATGGAAAACCATCAAACTTCAAAGAAGCAGCTTCAAACAACCTTTGATTTCCAACATTACAGTCACTATTTATGTGTCAAACATCGACATTGGGACAAGAAAACGCGGTCGCTGGTCGCGTTGAGCAGGTAGTCAGTATTCACAGGGCATTCTGAATGTGAGAGTTTCCGTACCTGGCAAAGTGGTCGGTAGTGGCAGGTTGGTCACTAGAAACGGTAGTGGTTAGTTACAAGTTTTACTAGATCCACGACCTCACACCAATCTGAACCCTAAAATGAACAAATTCATTCTCAAATACTGACAAAACACCTATTTCAGCAATGATGTGTATGTGCAGCTTAGATAAGCCACAAGCTGTTAAAAGAGCATCAATTGGCGATCATGACACTGCTGGTAAATCATGACTTCAACACGCCGGTACCTTTCCATTGTCTGACTCAACTCAACTCAACTCGGGTTTTCACGCATCAACACAGCTCCTAGGCCTTTACAAAAACGGAAAAGGAAATGGAATGGCCCTCTGTTCAGACCACAGTTCCCTTTGAGTGAAGACATCCATCTCTCACTAATCTGTATTCACTTCGGGACCAGCGGAAGCAGTTTTGGATTTGTCCGGCTACACCACAGTCGTTCACACATTGTGTATGATACAATACTGATACTCGTTGTCTGGCCGTGGTCTGACCACCTGACCCAGCTCCACCGCCCCTGCCCTTGCAGTGTGCAGTGTGCATGCTTGTCTTGTGCGGTACTTTAAGTAGATACTTGGCAGTCTCTGGGTTAGATATCTGCTCACCTGAACAAACATCGATATTAGATGGTCCACGTCCAGGAATCTTGACAGTACTGTCATAGTGTATTCAAAAGAGAAACACAAGACACCACGGCAAACAGGTGAAGTAGTGTGTTATTTTGAGCACGTTGTGTGTACGTGTCGTTGGTGCTTGTGCGTGTTGCTGTGGTGTGGAAATCCATTTTCGTCACGAGGAGTCTTCCTTGTCCAGCCGTGTTTACATTGCATCTTTCTAAAATAAGTCTTTTCCAATGTAGTCCTGTAGACAATTGTATGAGTGTGTGCTGATAGTAAGAGGGCTGGAAGTAATAATCCAGCGAGGTACAACATACGGTAGGGTGCATTTCATGTTCAGTGCGGTGTATGTACCATCGGTTGCAAGGCAAAGGTGTTTCATGGTGACAATCATACCAGCTTAATGTCACTTTCCGCAAAAGAATCAAGCAATACCCCCTTTCCGCTGCAATCACTGTTGTTTGCAGTACAAATGCTGGTCAACAAGCCGATGCTTACATCCCTGGATGTTGAGAAATACCTCCTGTGATAGAGCACATCATGGAACAGCAGAATAGTGTGTGACAGGACTCACGGACAGCACTACTGGACAGCACTACTGGACTTGCATCATAGTAAAATACACACACACACACACACACACACACACACACACACACACACACACACACACACACATACACACACACATACACACACCATTGGACGCCCATTGGACCATTGGACGCCCATCGCCGGAGGCGATGATAGCGATGCTACAGCAGAAGCCATAGCAGCTTGTGCTGGGATTGCACTATTCAACAGATTGCAAGGCTGAAGAATTGACCGCCACTATTCAGCCTGGTCTACACCACACAGCTATGAAGTGGCTTTTTCTGGCCAGTGAATCCCTACTTTTTGGTCTTTTTCATTTTTTTCCCGCACACACATCACACCACATACTCCAGCATGCCCTGGCTGTTGGTAACCACCCAGGGGAATGAAAGAAAAGTCAGGAGGAGTCTGACAAAGAGAAGAAAGACGTGTGTGACCATAATCGTTGGGAATCAAACCCACAACCTATCGATTGGAAATCGCTGCACATACCACTGCACCATATTATGGGACATACACACACACACACACACACACACACACACACACACACACACACACACACACACACACACACACACACACACACACACACACACACACACACACACACACACACACACACACACACACACATACACACGCACACATACACACACACATACATACACACACACACACACACACACACACACACACACACACACACACACACACAGATGATAATAACTGCTATTACGGCTACATAAAACATATGGGGTGCACAACAGCATTCATCAGGCACATTCACTTCAGGATGCTGATGACCTATGCATTACATTGAGACACTTAAGGTGAAATCATTTCAAAATACAAGTACAGTCTGTATCGGCTATAGAGTGACCGGATAAAAGAATATATCGGCTACAGTGATACTGGTACGCAATATCAAAAGCAAAACGTATTTTATCCAGCAAAAATATCACTTCAAAATTTTGAAGGACGCTTCACGCAGCTTCATTATACTTGAATTGTTTGCAGGCAACCTGCCTACACTCAAGAGAGCACTGCATTTCACACAAATCCATTGGTATCGTTACAACGTTTCGGTCTCGACACCCTAAAAAGAAGTGAAGAAAAAGTAACCAACATCCTAAAATTCAACAACTTCCCAGAGTCAGTTATAGTTTCGGCACGTGAACGAGCTATGCGCCCCCGACGTGTCAGAGTGCAGAATGAATACCGTGTCACCCTCAACCTACCGTTTCACACCGAGTATATCCACAACAAAATTCATAAATTACTCCGGAAGTACAAGATAAATGCCCAGCTGATTTACAGGAACCGCCGTCTAAGTTCTATGATTTGCACGTCTGCCCTCCGCAAACCACCATGCCGCAGGTATGTAGACCCGTCCAGGCCCCGTAAACGGGGGCGGCCCAAAGCTGCTTGTGTCGCCTGCATGTCCGGTTCAGGGGCATGCACGGAGCGAAATGTTGTATACCACCTCGAGTGCAAATGTGGTGATAAATATGTCGGAGAGACGTACCGCAGCCTCGCTACCAGGACAAAAGAACACAACGACGACGCACGCAACACAGTGAGCGGCACCGCGCTGGGTGAGCATTTCGCGGCCAAGCATGCATCTGACCCATTGCCATTGGGAGCAACGGCTTTCTCAGGTATCCGGGTTCTCGGTTCTGAGCGTGACCGCCCCAGGAGGAGGATCCGGGAGGCCATCAATATCAGGGAGCGATCCCCGGAAATTAACAACAACAGTGGCTGGGATCTGCTATAACACCACCTTACTGCGAGTGGCGCGGGGCTCTAGACACCTCACTGGTGGTGTGAGACTGGAACTGGGCTGTTATCACTGCTGTAGCGCAGTATCTACTTTCCTCGCCGTTTGTGCTTGTGTTGTCATGTATATGTAGTAATGCACACCCGCCATGACGTGCTTTGCACTTCTCTACGCGCGCTGTCACTATGTACCGCGCTTTGCTTGCTTGCCTCCTTCTTTTATACCGCTGTTCTTTCCATGTCCACTTCATTCCTGATGATGGTCATAAAGACCGAAACGTTGTAACGATACCAATGGATTTGTGTGAAATGCAGTGCTCTCTTGAGTGTAGGCAGGTTGCCTGCAAACAATTCAAGAAAAATATCACTATAACCAATATTATCGGATGTAATGATATATCGGATATTATGATGGCAGCAAAGAATCAAAACATGCATAACACACTATATTATTATCGGCTATAGTGATAACTATGAAAATTCTTGTAGCAATCAATATCAAAGGCCCTATTTTTTTACTTTCTTCAGTGAGACTTCACATTGCTTATTTTTATAGTGATACATGTACATGAACAAAGGACGAAACAGTTCTGTCCGCAGATTGAGTGATACATGTACATATACATGTACATAACAGATTTTTTTACGGAAATGCGGGCACTGTCAACTATGCAGCATGCTCATTTGTCAAAACGCCATGCTGGAAGTATTTCCTTGCCTTTCATGTGTCGATCGAAATAAAAAATAAAAAATCGATCGTATCGCATATAGTGTTGCATCGGATATAGTGATAATATCACGGAAATCAAAAGGGTACGCTATAGCCGATACAGACTGTACACCTATCAACATCTATTCTGGTACCATATTTGCAGGAGTACTGTAGAACGGGTAATTTTAGCGACTATTAATTTTAGCGTTTTCCCATTGTCAACCGGTTAGCGACGTTTTATTTTAGCGATTTGCAGCGATTTTACTCACGGATCACCAGTGCACTACTATTACTAATGTCTCAACGGATTAGCGACTTGAAACGTTAGCGAAAATGAGTAGATCGCTAAATTCGCTAGGGTTTTTTACGTCGCTAAAATTACCTGTTCTACAGTGTAAGCCGTATAAGCCGCACTGGAGCCCCATTCTTTGCCACGAAATACAGACATCCATCCTATTTATCACCGTCAATTTGATCATCGGAGTATAAGCCGCACCCCCCCCCCCCCCCTCCACCCTTCTTTTTGGGTGAACACTGAGTGTTGAAAGTGTGGCTTATACTCTGGAAAATACGGTAACTACTACCCATTGTGTGTGATGATCACGGTGTACAGTAACTACTACCCATTGTGTGGGATGATCACAGTGTTGGAGGTCCTAGCAGTGACTGCAACATGAATCATTGTCCTTCTTGGAACCGGAACGTTTTTCCGACCAAGCTGCAACTCTGTTCAAATTGGGAACTCATGACCTGGCACGAGGGTAGCGTGGATGTACCGAATGGGATTTTTCGTCTGTAACCATTCTGCAGCTGGTCTCATCCACTCACTTCCCATCGCTTTAGAAGCCTTGACCCTTGAGGATGGGCGTTTTATGGATGTGGAAAAGTCAGTCTGACTGATCCCCCTATGGACTGTGAGATTAAAAATTGTATTTCTAGGCATACATGCAATACGCAAAGCAGTACCTTGCCGCAAACACAAGTTCTACTACCTAGCCAGTGCAGTATGCACTTCAATACGTACCTCTTTCTCCGTGAGCTCTGCAGACCAATCGTTAGAACACAAGGAAAGAAGCCACACACACATACTTGTTGCTCACTGCCAAAACTGGTCACGTGGGTCTCCCCGGGAGAGGGGAGAGAGACTCAAAAGGAATCTTGGAAAGATGACTCAATTGGCTATTGAACCGCCCAACGGCCGGCATCCCATAAAATCCCCAAAACTCTGGGTGGACTTGAAAATGATCCCACTTATGGGCTCACCACACCTAAGTAAGTGGGTGAGGACAAGGTGCAGAAAAAGGATTGACAGCATCAGAGTATCCGTCCTGGGATCCAACTGCAGTTACCCCTGCCCCCAGTGAATGTAATATGTGCTACTGGTGTGGGTGGCTAAATCAGAGTGGATCTGATAAAAGCTTCACTAGCACCATTGATTACACACGAGTACACACACATACACACACACACACTCAGGCATGCCCATCGCTGAAGGGATGATAGCGAACAGCTATGTTAGACATAGCAACTTGTGCTGGGATTACACCATTCAACAGCTTGCAAGGCTGATGAGTTGACCGCCACTAATTTTAGCCTGGTATCCACCACACAGTTGATTGAAGTGGCTTTTTTCTGGCCAGCGAATCCCTATTTTTCATTTTTCATTTTTTTTTCAATTTTTACATTCTTTTTTTACATACACACACCACACCACATACTCCGGCATACACTGGCTGTTGGTAACCACCCAGGAGAATGAAAGAAGAGCTAGGAGAATGAGAAAGAGAAGAAAGACGTGTGCGGCCATAATCGTCGGGAATTGAACCCGCAACCTCTCGATTGGAAATCGACTGCACATACCATTGCACCATTATGGGACACACACACACACACACACACACACACACACACACACACACACACTTGTACTTGCTCACTGCCAAAACTGGTCACGTGGGTCTCCCCGGGAGAGGGGAGAGAGACTCAAAAGGAATCTTGGAAAGATGACTCAATTGGCCATTGAACCACCCAGCGGCCGACACCCCCTGAAATCCCCAAACTAGGGTGGACTTGAAATGATCCCACTTATGGGCTCACCACACCTTAGTAAGTGGGTGAGGACAAGGTGCAGAAAAAGGATTGACGGCATCAGGGTATCCGTCCCGGGATCCAACTGCAGGTACCCCTGCCCCCAGTGAAGGCACACACACACACACACACACACACACACACACACACACACACACACACACACACACACACACACACACACACACACACACACACTCATACTCATACTCATGCCCATTGCTGAAGCGGTGATAGCGACAAACTATGTTAAACATAGCAATTTGTGCTGGGATTACACCATTCAACGGCTTGCAAGGCTGATGAATTGACCGCGACTAATTTTAGCCTGGTCTACACCACGCAGAATGTCATAATGTCAGTCCGTCTGCGGATGAATTGATTATGATTTGAGTCTTACTAGTGGAGGAAGACGCGATTATCAAAGCCGAGATATAGTCAAATCGTAAACAGCTCGTGATCCTGAGCTATCTATGTCTTGAATGGTTGGCCTAGCTCAGTACCCCAGTCCTTTCGGTCCTACTACAATAAGAGGAACAAGCTGTCTGCAGAAGATGGTATCCTATTGTGGAGACAATACCTAAATCACTTTGAATGATATCGCTATGTGACTTGCACACTGAGCATTTCGGAATGGTCAAAACTAAGCAAATTGCTCGACGTTACCTAACTTATGGTGGCCAAACGTGGATCAGGAGGCGGAAATGCTGGTGAAGGTATGTACACAATGCCACGAAAATGCCAAATGCCCGCCTGCTAAGTCTGGAACTTGGTCATGGCCGACCGGTCCTTGGAAATGGGTGCACATTGACGTTGCAGGACTGTTCATGGGGAAGATGTTTCTGGTCGTGGTTGATGCATATACAAAGTACCTGGATGTAATCGCAATGTCTAATGCCACATCTGTAACCACTCTTGCGGCACTGCGGCATGTGTGTTCTGTGTTTGGTCTGCCGGAACATTTTGTTTCAGATAATGGAATACAATTCACGAGCGAGGAATTCAAGGTTTTCCTCTGTGCCAACGACATTGTGCACCTTGACGACAAATGTGTTTGTATGCCCAATTGACCAACAGTCCTTAGGACGCAGCAATCACACACAATGATACCTTCAACACAATCCAGTCTCAAGGTGATAGTATCCTGGTCTGTGCATACAACATGAAAAGCACACAACAAGACAAAATATAACAATAAACAACAGGATGTGTACATAACATGACAAGCACACAACAGGTCTGTGTGCACATGGCGGGATGCTTGGTTCAGACACATGCAGTGAACACGGCGATTTAGCAAGATTTACACGTTGCATGTTGCCAGCAATGCGGAAATCGGGAGTTGTTGTTGTTGTATACTTTATTTATAGTGGATATCAAAACAGGGATAGTGAGTGAAATGCATACCACAGGGATGTGAAAATCAAACACCAAAATGGGCCTGGGTAGCCGTGGCATGGGTAGAGCACACGATACAGGACACCTCATACTCCTACTCACAGTTGCATATGCCTACGGTGAGGGCTGGCATAATCCTAGGAGTGTGCCTGTCTACAAAAGCACCCACTAATAGATATAGATGCTTGGTGTGACTCACTGTTTGGTGGTTGTAGAATGTTAGACCGTAGTAGGCGTCCTGTTGGAATAACAAGAGAAGACAAGTCGAACTGCACATAACACACTGAACGCCAAGCAGTTGGCCTTCCCTACAAGTCAAGCTACCCTTCATTGTTCAGATATGGCAGGCAGATTGATCTTGAAATTGGCCTTGCAATAGCTCATCATTTTTCAAACAACACTCCAGGCACGTAACGTTAGCCGTCAGTGTTTCCAGGTCGCCGGAAACCCCCTCTGGGGGTGCAGTGCAGATGCTGAAACCTTATGCACTTGCGAGTGCATGCAGTCACCGAAGAAGATATTCCAAGAAGCCCTAAAGCTGTTCACGGGGTTCACAGGGTTCTCCACCCCCACCCCCATTTTTACCCCTGCAAGGGGACACCATGAGACTCCATCTGGAAGCCCCCCCCCCCCCTCACAGAGCCTTCTGGCTAGGTGCCTCCTGTCATCACACAGGAAAACAACACATTTTACAACTAGGAAGGCTGAGATACTGTGGTCTTCAAAAATTTTCCTTAAAGGGTGAGTAGAGTTGAAGATGGGTGTACACTGGAGTGAAATCAGACAATGAGAAGGCAGTAAAAAGTTGAAATCATGCCAAACACTATTCAAGCCAGTAGAATATACTAGGTTGCCTGCACAAAGTCTCAAAGGCTTGGTATAACACTGTGTGATACAAGCATAGAAATTAATGCAGAAGAAGCACAATCTACATGCAGTCAACAACTTACCTCCTCCAGCTGTTTTGGTGTAGTTCAGAACACCATACAAAGAATGATCGCTCTTAGCACTGCGTTGATTTGTTATCAGCTCCAAGTGACTTGCTGTCATTGAGTCTTTTATAAAGAAAAGAGAACCAGAATCTGCTTCCGCTAGAACTGACCCAGACTTGGACCAAAATGTGTGACAACAAATATCAAAGAAAAGGACCAAGGAACTACTACCGTACGCGCGCGAATACAAGCCCCCCCCCCCTCGAATAGAGCCCCCTCTCAAATAGAGCCTGTCCTTCAGAGGCATTAGAAGTAATACAGCCCCGTCTCGAATAAAAGCGCGGGGCTCTAATCGAGCGCCCACAGTCCGTACGTTGTAGTGCTGTACATGAACCATGTACGGTATGCACGATCAACACAGTGTGCTTTGCGGATCACTAGATCCATATTGGAGGTACGGGATCGGTCTGGCCCTCTGGGGTCAACGTAGAGACATGCAAAAATGGGAACACACTGCGCCAGAAACGATCATCTTGAAAGGTGTGAAAAATTGATGTTTCTATTGAAAAAATAAAGCCCCCTCTCGAATAGAGCCTCCTCTCAAATACAGCCCCCTCTGGGTGTCTTCTGGAAAAATAGAGCCCCGGGGCTTCTATTTGCGCCTATACGGTATGTCCACTAACACCACCCGTTACGTGACAATCAGCTCATACGATAACATTGCACAGGCAGTGACCGACGGTGACTTGAAAGGAGTGGTGGAGAAGAAAACTTGGAGAGGAGCCAATTGTAGCTCCGGGTTTGCAGGATAAGGGCATGCTCACACTGCAGCCAAAACACGTGTCCATACGGTCAAGCGGCCAGGCCTTAATGCGATTGCGTTTTAAACTGAGATCACAGCCTCAAGAGGGGGGGGGGGGGGGGGGGGCGAGGTGCCACAGCTATGGACGTTCAGTCGCATGGACGCACAACAGATTTCGAATGTGGGCCTGAATCAAGATGCGTGACCATCGGGCGGAAATTGTGAACTACTCCGGCACTCAGGCGAGGAAAAAACTGACCCTTGTGAAGAAGAACATATCAGTCATCCGTCGGTGTTGGAGATTTGAGCCTGGCCCGGTGTGAAATGAGAGTGCTAATTGTCTATAAAAACTCGTACAATTTGAATTTGAAACGCAAACATTTTTCCGAACGTCAAAAATGTGAAACGCAACACCTCTCTTCGGCATTTTTGGTCGTAGTGTGAGCACGACCATTCCGTTTCTGCGTTATGCTATCGCATAGACGCGACCCTCTTGTCGCAGTGTGAAGGTGCAGGCTTAATGCCATTCACTCATGCATGCACTTGAGCTAAGTAGGTTTTGCTGAACAAACGCCCATATACGAGACATGTAACTGCACCGAGTGTTTGCCCAGATTCGGATAAACTAATGGTATTTGTGATAAACTAATGGTATTTGTGATAAGCTAATGGTATTTTTGCACTATGTGCACTAGCACCGTACCTCTTTCTTCAGTCCTGGTGATGATCAAACTCTACAATGTTTTATCTTTTAGCGATAGAGTCTGAGTGTTGACGTCTAATTTCTTCTTCAGACATTTTTCCCCTGTCAACTCCCTCAAACCAATGGACTTGAAGCGTGAGGAGGACCGAAAAGCATCCCGAGTCAGTCTAAATAGATGAGCACTGCGACCGCCTCTGGATAATACCAGTGACAAATCAAAATACAGGTAAAATCATGCTCTAACATCCTTTTGATGTGTGAACTCAAGATGACTATGCAGCTTCAGTAATCCAGAATATTCATTTATCCAACAGAGAGACAGACTAGACTAGAAGAGACTTACCAATCATAGTAGATCGATCACTGGCCTTGAAGACAACCCTGAGCGAGTTGGGTGCATACACCATGTTCTGGGCAAACTCAACATACTTGAGCAGCGCCTATGCAAAGCATTCAGACACGCACATCAATTACCATATTTTGGCATCAATGCCATGCATGTGTTTGCCCTGCATCCCCTCTTGAAGACAAAATGTTACATCCCAGTTTGTGTTTGTTTGCACAAAAACAAAATATTTGGGGTGTACGATGAAGAGTGCTTCTGGTCATTTTTAGGAATAAGCCAGCGGCGTTAGCCCCGGATGATACGGTTCATTCATCACTTCAGATCACACCTTCTCCAAGTCACACCAAGAACAAATATAAATGATACAAACTCGGATCTTTGCACATGTCACCCACAACGGTCTGTCGGCTACAAGCTGCACATATAGCACTTAGCAGTTATCAAAATTTTCAGGCCAGGTCCATTTTGAGGAAAAAACACCAATACAAGAATTATGATAGAAAGAAGTGCAGCTTATCCACAGCCAACAAAAAGCTGAATTTCTCTTTCAAATGAGCAGAGCTTCCATGATGCATCCTTTGAGCTATGGCCTTTGCCTTAGGGCAAGAAGAACTGCTCGGGCAATGGCAAGGATGAAAGGGAAATGATACAGTGCCAAGAGAACATAACCCCAAGAGTGTGCAACTCCTGATCTCTCTGAGGTATGGGTGCCCTGCGCGGCGCACTACCTGCATTACGTAGTGAAAATTTCACTACGTAATGCAGGCAGTTCGCCGCGAATAACGATTGAGCTGCCTGGATTTGAGTTTCCCTACGGGTTAGCCTCAACGATTTCATGTGCAATATGGTAAGTAGTTCAAAGGCAATGCCTACGCATGATGCGCCAGACTCCATTGCAGAGTTGCATACTCTCGGGGTTATGTACTCTTGATAACGCCTTTCCCAGGAATGCTCCCCAGGACTGTTGCTGGCTTTGCATTAGTCGCCTGTCGGCGGTGATCTTAAAGTGCACCTTCTTCCTGTTCTCTTCGCCTCATCGACACACTCTTCACCATAGGTGGTACGCCTCAACAAAATTGTACAAAATCCTTAGACACACGTACATGATGCTGAAGACCAGCACTGCATCCATGGCACTCATCCAATCCGATCCTTCTCTTATTATTCTATTCCTTATTCGTCTGCCGTATAATTCTCGGACAAAAAAAGACTTGGCTGAACGAAGATGACACCAACATCTCTTGTAATGAACACCTGAGAGCGAAGACGGAACGCATAATATCTTTGCTAAATAATCTAATGGTCTTTCAAACATTCTTAGCAAGCTGCTCATTATAATAATACATAGTACTTTGATGGTGAAATGTGTCTGCTCTTAAGTGGCTATGGTTGAGTGACATGATGATTTTGCTGTCGCTACCAAGGGTGTCGGAACCGCACCGGCCCCATGGCCGCCCCACTTTTTCGGCCGTTTTTTTTTTTTTTTTTTTTTTAGCACACTGCAACAAAGCGCGATGATCTCAGCGCAAACGTGGCAAATCCTTGTCCCCGATCGTGGTTTGTTGCAGAATCAAAAGTCCATGTACCTGATGTACACGGAAATGGCACCAAATGCCTGGGAATGCTTGTAATTGACTTCAATTTTTGAATTTTTTCCCGGGGGAGGGTAATGTTTGTCCCCGATCGTAGCATCTTCTTGGTTTTTTGCAGAATCAAAAAGTCTTTCATTGTAGTTACCGTACACTGAAATGGCACGAAATGCCCGGAAATGCTTGCACTTGGCTTCAATTTTTGAAATTTTTTCCCGGGGAGGACCCCCGGACCCCTTCCATGGCTGCCTCACCTCCAAAGTCGGTGCGACGCGCCTGGCTACTGCTGTGGCGGTGGTGTGATGCCTTGGAGTCTTTGTACAGCATGTTGAATGGCTGATTGGATAATTTTTTGAGTTGTGCTGCTGTCTTCTGGATACGTCATTGACGTCCCTCTTCCATTGTTGAGTTGGCTATCGCTCCTGAAACTGGTTGGTGCCCAAAGGTGAAGAAGAGAGGTATGACAAGTGTAGACTACTACGGAACAGCATGACAAACAGCTCCCAATTGAGCTTACCACTCGAGCGACAGATCCAAGTAACCGAATGTGTGGGAGAGTTCCTCGTGTGTGCATGTGTGTGTGTGTGTGTGTGTGTGTGTGTGTGTGTGTGCGTGCGCGCGCATGTGTGTGTGTGTGTGTGTGCATGTGCATGTGTACGCGTGTGTGTGTCTTCCGCTGTGTCAGTTGCAGATTTATTTCTCTTTGGACGTAGCCGTATAGCCTAGCTACGTGTTGATTGCAGAACCATGTCATCCGATAGTGACCTCACCAGTCCGGGGACGGCTGGTTCTGCGCGTCCCAAGCAGCACGACGCGCTTGTGGCAAATCGCGGAGCTGCAGAGATTCAGAGTGGAAATGCTGTGTCTGAGAGGGCACCACAGCCCACTCAGCGTAATTTGCTTCCGGCCGCATCCCCCACTGTCTGCGGAAGTGGTGAGGTGCCGGCTATGCCCAAGCCGCATGGACGCTACCCAGCCTATGGCTCGTTTTATGTACCACCGCCCGGGCTAGCTCTGACTGGAGAGCATCCGTTTTCGGCTGCACAGCGGGCTGTAAGGCTCTGTGTTTCCGCCGAGAACGAAGCACTGCCTGGCCCAGTGACTGAG
>NC_088643.1:32371754-32381754 GCF_964019385.1 Sycon ciliatum
GCAAACTGATCTCAACTTACTTCCCAGTAATTTCCAACAGTGCAGTGTGAAAATCAGATGCACACAATTGCTTGATGTGCTGTAAACCTGCACAAATCGGAAAAAAATGTGGTCTGAAATAGATAACAATGGAAACTGTCCTTGTAGGCACCTTGCCAGCACAGGCACAGACTTATTTGAGTTATTTCACGTTTAGAACAATAGGTTAGTCACTCTCGTGTTGACATTAGCAATGAAGTCTATCAGGACACCATCTCATGCGTATTTCTGTTTTCCGTGCGGCCCACTTGGGTTCCCTATTTAAACGTATTGAGCCTTAGGCGCTCGCTGGTAGTGCTGCTGCGCCGTCTTTGGTCCCTGTAATATGCATTTCTTGCACTTGTTCCCATTTGGATGTCATTATATTGGTCTGTCTGCTGTCTTGGCTTTCCTTCCCACTCTGGATCCATCGTATATTATACGAGTGCACTACTTTTGTTTCCTTGGTCTCACTTTTCTCACACTTTCCCTCAATATATGAGCCAGGGACTATAGAAACCGCCCTACGACGTTTGATATCAAAATCAAGTTATGACGTTTCAAAGTCACGCGACTCAAAGTTACGCGAAGCGCAGAACTCGTCACTTTTGTTTTGACAAGACTCCATGAGCTGTCCTCTTGTTAGATGTTCGGGGAAGGATTCCGAGCTCGAGCGATTGTCGAGTAACTCATGAGGCTCCACTTACTGTGATTGATTATGGCTACAACATCTAGTAGACGACACAGCTCGATTCTGTGTGGAGTCGACTAGTCTCTGATGCGAAGGCGCTTGAATCGGACGACGAGAATTTTTACGGATTCAGCGCTGGCACCCGCGAGTCGTCCGCGAGCGATTCCGACACCGATGCTGACAGCGACGGCGATGATATGCCACCTAAGAAGAAGACGTATGGAGTCACAGCAAGCTCGAGACGAGTGCTGCTAGTGTTGTGTCGAAAACGCCAAGCCCCGACAGCTCGGAAATTTCAAACGCGGAGAGTGACACCGACTACTCGGAATTGGATGACGAACCAGATGCCCCCGCACCTGAGCCACCGACGATGGAGCAGGTGAAGCGTGATCTCCTGTCTTCAGATATACGCGAAGAGAGGCTGTGGATGCAAGTCGAAGAATCATTGGAAAGTCATCCCGGCCCAGAGCAGCAGCTCGAGGACTGCATATTTGAAGTCTCTAAACTGCGAGAATCGAAAAAGCGCTTCAAGTAGTTTGTTCTGGGCGCACTGACTGGAAGCATGCGAAAGTCGATGACTTGTGGTGGTGATCGACCTTTCTATTTCCGCTACCATGTACGTGGTTACGAGCTGTGCAAAGACGTGTTCATGGCAGTTCATGCTGTTGGAAGTCATGTAATGAAGCGCCTTCAAAAAGGCCAACAAAAGAGTCGTTCAACTGGCACACCATGGCTTGACTGGGAGAACACCAGAGCACTTGGCCATTTCAGCAGACATAGAGCAGGATGTAGTGCAGTCTATTTAGTCATATGCTAACATGTACGGTCTACCTCAACCCGGAGCGAGGTCGTGCTGAGGACCCTCCAGTATACTTACCAGCATCCAAGAACAAGAAGTCTGCATACAACATCTAAACCAAGACCATCACACAGTATTCGCCTGTTCATTACAGGTCAATTTGCCACATTTGGAGGAGACAGGCAGCACACATCAAAGTGATGAAGCCAAGGACAGACGTATGCGCACTGTGTGACACTCTGCGGGACAAAATTCGTGTCGCCCGTACAGAGGAAGAGACGGAATGTAGTGTCCAGGCCCTGCGTTCGCACATATCACTAGCACAAGAGGCGCGGCAGTACTACCGAGATTTAGTGGACGGCGCGCAGGCGTCACTGGATGAAGCTGAGGGCATAGTTCACTATCCATTTGAACTGCCTAACTAGCAAGAATGAAGATATACAAAGAACATTACAAAACTGTGTACATAAATTTGCTCTATATCGCTTAATTGATATGCCATTATTAAATAGGTGATTAGGCACATTTTACCACCGCAGATCAACTCGAAATTTTGTTTGAGCACATTACCATACCATACCAACATTTTGAGAGAGAAAAAAAATTTTCGCCAAAAAAGTGCCATAGGGTGGTTTCTGTAGTCCCTGGCTCATATTCTGTTGCCTTGTCTCCTCTCTTTGTCGTTCGTCCCGTCATCTAGTAAGAGACTCTTTCGCGTGTGCTTGGTCTTGGCGTAATCCAAGGGGATATCAGTTGGTCAGGGTTTGACGACATCACTTACACACCTTAAAGGGGAACTGTCACCAAAAATTTTCTTTGTCTTATCTTGTAGTTCTTTGGCTCCTGATCACGATGGTGTGATCCGTTTTTCTCTGCGATGGCTGGAAGTGGGTGAAAACTTGAAAAGAAGGTGCCGAAAATTGTCCCGAAGTACCGAGTGACGTCACGCCGGACTTGACCTCCACGCGTACATTCATCGTCAAAAACGAAGTCCAGCCCGTGTGCTCGTCGATCGAGCTAGCTGTTCCAATGTACGGTGCACGTGTGCCTTTTGAACTGTAACACAGATGGGTACGTCGTACCGAAGGAGAATGCCAAAGAGGCAGAGACCCACGTGCAGCTACACAGCCAAATCAAAATAAAAAGCAGCTGAGCTTTCACCTTTTTGACTTCTTCCGCGAAGATCTAAGTTTTATTTTGTGAGCACGGAAGTACGTCGTTGTTTTGAACTTTTCGTGTGAGGAACAACACGATGATGAGTGCGTATGCAGAAAACAATACTCATCCGGCCGGCGATAACACCACCAACCCGAGCCCCAAAGGAACGCAATGTAGTTACGTGAAGGCGATTCATCTGGCGATGTTGCTGAAGATGCAGATGACGAACTCCGACGTCTTTCATTTCAGAGCCGGGTGGGCAACATCGCCACCTTCGATACAACGACATAATTTTCAAGTACGAGGTATGTGTGTCACACTAACAGCAAACAAACATCCTTCCACTCCTTCGTAATCACAAATAAAACAAAGAGCTGGAGCGTCGTGGAGGAAGTACCAGTGCGACAAACTGCAGTCGACTTTTGTTTATTTTGTCCCTTTTTGGCGTTCTCATTGTGTACAACAGTACACATCGAGTGTCCGAGTTCAGAAGGCAAGCGTGCACCGTACATCGAACAGTTGGCTCGATCGACGAGCACACGGGCTGGACTTCGTTTTTGACGATGAATGTACGCGTGGAGGTCAAGTCCGGCGTGACGTCACCCGGTACTTCGGGACAATTTTGGGCACCTTCTTTTCAAGTTTTCACCCACTTCCAGTCATCGCAGAGAAAAACGAATAACACCATCGTGATCAGGAGCCAAAGAACTACAAGATAAGACAAAGAAAATTTTTGGTGACAGTTCCCCTTTAAAGGGGAACTCCGGTCCAAAATCACCCCCATTTTTTATTGCGGAATCCATTAGAGTATGTCGTAAGTGGTAGAATGGCGAAAACCGGAAGCTTCTACGACAGGGATAACATACCTAAATTACCAATTGCAATTTTCCATATTTGGCACGAGTGGGCCCCCGCCCACCCTGTGACGTAAAACGTTCTCAGTGACCTCCAAATTGTTTTATTCAAATGGTAGACCTGCAGAAATTTTGAAAAAAGGTATTCACTATTTTTTCTTCAATCAATAACCCTTGTACTAGTATTCATTCGATCATCATGTTGGAGGAAGAGGAGACCACGGGAGGTGTGGAGGTGGACGCCACTTCAGATTCAAGAACACCGAGGCCTTTTAGGTTCGAGCCGAAGCGCTCATCAGCGTCTGCGAAACTGTCTACAAGTAATATTTCTGAGACTACAAAACAGATGAACGTGAAGAGAACGCTTTGGTTGCAAGTGCTCGCGTGAGAAGCACTGCTTGATGCCGTTGCGGACAATGCAGCATGCTGTGGAGCGAGGTCGAGTCGACTTGTTGCTGGGAGGTTCCTGCAGCTTTCAGTAAACGCGGCGAGCAGGAAGGGCTGCAGTGCGTCACGCAGCACTCAGAGTTTGCTGTTGTTTGCCTGCAAAAATCAGTGCTCGAGGTGGCATTGCTTTCCTTCGAAGAATTTCGGGCAAGGTGTGGACCGTGGTCAAACAGGTGAGGATTCACTGAATCGGTTTCATTATTTCCTTTCTTTCCATGTGTCATGTACCGGTACAAAGTGGATGGGAAGTGTTGTGCAATGATTTTGTGTACAGTATTCAAATTCACCAACTTTCATCACACAATCATGAAGTTCTATTGCACCCATGCCAATATAATTATACTGGTACAACGATGTCTTTCAGTCATACTATTCCTAGCACTGTAAGTGTTTCAACTGTGTGTAAAAATGATGTAAATTTGAAAAAAGGCCAAAGTGTTTGTATAGTAGCCCATAGAAATATTAATTCGAATCCGAAACTACTTGTATTTACACTGAAACTATTTACTTTTACACAATCATGAAGACACTCGTGGTATGTGTATCTACATCTCTCCAACTGTTTTGTGCAGGATTTGGAGACATGTGGCGTATAGACAATACACATGGTTCACCCATGGATACTTGGACGCAAGCAGCGGCGTGTGATACCGTCTTGCGTGGTATCGAAGATAAAGCAGCTGTACCAGAAGCCAATGCAGATGCGCACTGGGGTGTTGTGAAATGATGTGTTGTTTTCCTGTGTGATGGCATTCCCCAAACTGTCTCGTCTAGTCGCGTGCATGTGTGATATGAGCATGCGCGATTTTGTAGTCGAGAGTCCTTTTGTCAGTCTTCTTGTTCGTCCTTTTGAGTGTTGTCTCCATTTCCGTCTTGACAATATAAATAATGTAATACAAACCAGTCTTGTCCTTTGTGTCCTGCGTCCCGGGGAACGGAATGGCTGAGATTCCGTTACAGCGTGGTGCCGAAACCCGGGACGCAGAGGATGAGTAAGTTTGTCATGAGTCTGTTCGTCGTCGTCAACAACTAATACAAGTGATAGTACAACTAGAGAGTAAGCGTGGGGATGGAGGAGAGACGAGGAGCTGGTGGAAGCGGAAGAAGACGCGGAGAGGAGGCAGAGAAGGTGGTGGACCGGCAGAAGCTGGGGACTGGAGCCTGGGACGGCAGGTACCGCATGGAGCGTGTGGCCGTGGCTCGCCAGAGGCCAGTGGATGAGTCTGGCATCACCGACTGTGTGTCGTCCTTTGTTGTTCGTCTTGTTGTTGTCTTGCTCGCTGTGTTGCCTGATCGTATTTCTCTCGCTGTTCAGTTCGTTGCTGTGTTGTTCAGTTTGGTTGTCGGTATGTTGCTCTTCTCGTCGTTCTGTTCTGCATTAATTTGCATTGTAGATTTATTTTGCGCTGCTGCGCGCAGGTTGTTATTAGTTGGAGCTTTGGCTCTCGTGTTTCGATTGGCCTTGTGTGCCTGAGTTGAGAGCGTCGGCTCTTGTGTCTTGGTTTGGCCCTGTGTCGTGGCCCAGTTTTGTTGTGCTACAATGTAAGCTGTTGGTTGGTTTTCGTTTTTCTGTTCTGCTGTGGTTCCTTTTGCTGTTGTGCATGTGGAACGTGGTGTCGGTTTATTATTTTGTGGAATGTCATCAAGGGGGCAGGTGTTGTGAAATGATGTGTTGTTTTCCTGTGTGATGGCATTCCCCAAACTGTCTCGTCTAGTCGCGTGCATGTGTGATATGAGCATGCGCGATTTTGTAGTCGAGAGTCCTTTTGTCAGGCTTCTTGTTCGTCCTTTTGAGTGTTGTCTCCATTTCCGTCTTGACAATATAAATAATGTAATACAAACCAGTCTTGTCCTTTGTGTCCTGCGTCCCGGGGAACGGAATGGCTGAGATTCCGTTACAGGGGCTTTGAGGAAGCAGTTGGACATGATGATGATGATGATGATAGTGCTTCTTGGCCTGCTTGACGTTCACATAATCATTGGTACATGTGCATGCAGAATGTAGAAAACAGTTGACAGACACGATTTATAACTATTCTTGACTCGGGCAATATTTGTGTTTTCGGGTGGGTGCATGCTTTGCACCAATGCAGCTGCATGAACAATCTGGTAAAGTTGACAGATACAATGGCACAAGACTGTACTGTGTTCGGGAGCATGGGGTTGTGCCGGTGCCGTGTGCCGTTGCGAATGCCGAGAATGGTTGTATGCACATCGTTCAACAGGTCCTTCAAGAAGTTGCAGGACATTGTCGTGCAGCTTCTTGGCCACTTTGTGCTCTTGGTGTATTCCAGCCTGTACCTGAGCACACCCTCCTTGGTTTTGGCGTGCGCTCTCCCTATATTGGCATTGTGGGACAGACATGCCGACTGTACCCGTGCTCTCATGCCATTGTACGAAAAGTGGACACGTTTTGGTGCCCACTTCAGTATGACAGCATGGAAAATTTCCAGACTACAAATCATACTGTACCTTGTATTTGTGGCAGTGTAGCTGCAACCGGAAAGTAACGCAATGGAAACTTACAGATAAAGAGAACCGAAATAACACACATGATAACGTTCCATGTACATTACATCAATTCTCGACTTCACTGACTAGGATTTTGAGTAGAGGACTTTGAGTAGGACTGTAGTCGTTTAGAGCTACGTTCTGGACGGCACAAAATCATGCCGTTCACTTACCTCATCGTGCTCACGTTCCTGGAAGTAAATCGAAGATGGTCTGCTTTTGCTGGCAGCAGAGGTAGAGGAGCTACTAACTATTAGTATGACATGCACCGCCAAGTTTCAGGATGGCAGAGACCCTGGCTTCAAGCGTCGCTGCTGCTTCTGCTTATAGCCACCAATGCTTTGTGCAAACTCTTGTTGGAAATCTCTTTCATAGCACATCTCAGTGAAATGCTCAGTGCAGACACGATTATTTTTCGTCGGAGAAAAATCCTTCCAACATACTCTCCATAGCCAAGCTGTCGTCAGGTTCGCGTCAGCCAGAGGAAAGCCATGCTACGACAGCCCGCAGGCGCCTCTTTCTTCGTGACATTGTTGCATCCAGAGACGCAGCAGCGAGTTGTGACAATAAATCGGGCATGGCACAGAACAACAAGCACTTCAACAATGGCCAAGGACTTTTCATTCTTGCTTCAATTATTTGAAAATTTCATCTGAGTGGACCGGGCTGAGAACGTTTTACGTCACAGGGTGGGAGGGGGCCCCTCGTGCCAAATATGGAAAATTGCAATTGGTAATTTAGGTATGTTATCCTTGTCGAAAAAGCTTCCGATTTTCGCCATTCTACCACTTACGACATACTCTAATGGATTCCGCAATAAAAAATGGGGGTGATTTTGGACCGGAGTTCCTCTTTAATAGAGGGACTCTTGAATAGAAAAGTGGTCATCTTTGTGTACTGTGAATTCTCAGCATGTCTGCCTGTATTAGCCATCTTGGCTAGACCATACGACATCTTGTTCTTCCTGAATATGACTGTGTACATTCTGCATTAATCACGGCTATGGGTGGATTTCAAAATGTGACCCCATTTCTGGGCTCAGAAAGAAAAGGAACACCCGCTACACATAACACATTAGCATCCTGTAGTGTAAACATTAATTTATAGTCCTAACCTTTGGTTTCATTGAAGTGTTTACGCTGCACAGTGGTCATTGACGCATGGGGAAACTGCTCAGACAGGATTTTGAAAAGAGCCGACATGTTGCCCCTGTCAGTCGCTGTGTTTGGCAGCAGGATCTGTAGGGAAAGAAGATTCACGTGATCCTAGCATGAATTAGCACTACCGGATGCAACGGCTATTGGTAATGAGAACTACCTGCCCGAGCATGAGAATGCAGACTGTGAAGACGAGAGTATTCAAGAAGAAGAGTGGATTCAATACTGAATGCGATTCAGTCGGAGACTACCGCACCCGCGCACCACACCCATGGATTCATGGCACAGTTCAGGGTGTGCATGGCGCCAGTCACTACACAGTGGCAGTTGGCCCTGACCTACAATGGAGGCGCCATGTGGAACAGCTCCACTCAGCCAACTCTGCTCCGCACTCAACCGTACCAGTGAGTACACCGCCTTTGCCGTTCGCCTAAGCACAGGCAGAGCCAAATCACAGTTTGTTTCTTCTGACGGCTCATTCGCCGGCTAGTGTTCCGACACCCAGTGTTCAAGCTGCTGATGTATATGGCATACTCCCCTTGTATTTGGTACAACTCCTGCAACCCAGTATGCATGTGCCTAGAGCTCCTGCTTCCTGATGCATTCGTACACACTTTCCTTTTGTGTTCGCACACTGCTTGGAACGTAGTTCTTCGTTCGTCATTCTTAAACTCTGTCTAACACCACATGGCGCAGTGAATATTTCATCCTGTAGCTTCCCATTCCATGTAAACTGTCACAACAAGCATTTGTGTTTAGCATGGCATTTTAGAGATCGATTCGCCTCACATAATTATAGGCGCATGCGCTTGTAATTGAGTTATTAGTATGGAATTTGGAAATTGCACATTAAATCCTGTAAAGATGGTATCATTGTGGCATCAGTGTGTCGCGGGATTGGATTCACTTAGAAAAGCCCATGTGCTTATATGTGAGGGTGCGCTTATGCCCAGATGTAGGCACATGGACTTTAATGCGTGTCACTACGGGATACGGGTACCAACCCTAGTATACATGTAGGGGAGGAAATGTAGTATATGTGCTGATACTGATGTACATTCATGGATATTCCTTACGTCGTTACTATCATATTGACGTCACGCCCTGCGCAGATATTTTAGTATGGCTGCCATTTTTGTACTGATACACGCGTTACCTTGTTCCGTTGACACACTTACTTGTTACTTGTAGTTTGTCTTCTTCCAGTCTCCATGCATTCCGATCGTAGAATAAACTGAACCCACCGTCTCTAGCTGAGACACTTCAACTACAGTGGGCACATGACCTGTTGACTAACTTCTCCTACGAGTATCTGCATACATTAGGTTACATGTGAGACACTGAAATTATCAAAGCTACAATCATGCATTTCTTGCACTGCACTTACTTCAGCTGGATTGAGAGCTTGCAATCGTGACATCAATTTAGGGTATGTTGGGTTGTCAGAAAACTTAGCACACAAGCAAGCAGACACACACATATACACACACACACACACACACACACACACACACACACACACACACACAAACAGGCAAAAAATACACATGAGGACCACTTCCTCCGTTAAAGGGGAACTGTCACCAAAATTTTCTTTGCCTTGTCTTGTAGTCTTTTGGCTCCTGATCATGATGGTGTACTAGTACTTCATTCTTCCTTGCGATGACTGGAAGTGGTTGAAAACTTGAAAAGAAGGTGTAAAATTGTCCGCAAGTACCGAGTGACGTCATGCCGGACTTGACCTCCACGCATACAGTCGTCGTCAAAAACGAAGTCAAGCCCGTGTGCTGGTCGATCGAGCTAGCTGTTCCGATGTACGGTGCACGTGTCCCTTCTGAACTCGAACACAGATGGGTACGTTGTACAGAAGGAGAATGCTAAAGAGGCAGAGACCCACGTGCAACTACACAGCCAAATCAAAATAAAAAGCAGCCGAGCTTTCACCTTTTTGACTTCTTCCACGAGGATCTAGTTTTATTTTGTGAGCACGAGAGTACGTAACGTCATTGTTTTGAACTTTTCGTGTGAGGAACAACACGATGAGTGTGTGTGTGCAGAAAACAGTACACCTCCGGCCGGCGATAATGGGCAATCAATGGACGGGCACGGCCTTTGAATGTGGCACCTACAAGCAGTGTAGTGCTATTGTATCAGTAGCTGTTCAGAGTTGTGTAGCTATTTATGAGTAATTATGACACACATGCAATTTAACATACATGCACCTCTCTCAATATAAGTTGCCCATGTCCACTGTAACATATTCTTAATCTGTACATACTGTCATCTTTTGGTTGTGGCTGCTAGCCGAACCCGTGCATTGTTTGTTTTTGTTTTAGTTAGCCAAACTCTTCAGGTAAGTCACTTT
>NC_088643.1:32386754-32421254 GCF_964019385.1 Sycon ciliatum
TGTATGCAAAATGTCACTAAAAGCGCCATTTCGTTCTTATAAAAGCACGGATGACGGCGATTGGCCCATATGTTGTAGTCTTTTGGACGCTGAGTCGACTGGTTTTGGTCCGAAAAGGCTGCGATGCAGCGTTCCTCCTTTATTCCCAATCGAACATGGTTGAAGAAGCGGTCACGTGCTCCTGCGTACGCCAGTCACCTGGTCACCGTGCCTGCAGGGTACAACTTACTAGCCTGTTTGACCTTTTTTGGGTGCAGTCCTGTCACTCGAGTTGAACCTTGGTGTGAAAGTTGTCGCCTGCTGGCGTGGTGACCAGGTGATTTGGGCACCCAGGAGCACGTGATCACTTGTTCAACCATGTTCGATTGGGAATAAAGGAGGAACGCTGCATCGCAGCCTTTTCGGACCAAAACCAGTCGACTCGGCGTCCAAAAGACTACAACATATGGGCCAATCGCGGTCACCCGTGCTTTTATAAGAACGAAATGGCGCTTTTAGTGACATTTTGCATACAAATCCCCATCTAGTAGGGCGCAGTCACCCAGTTTCGGTGGAAGTGCGCGAGTTCGATTGGGATTCAAGTCGTCAGGCGAAATAGCACGTCATAGTACATTCGAGATCAGCGGGAAGAAGATGACGACGTCCACTAATTTAGTATCTGTGCACAGGAATCTGCTGTGTGTGTTACCCTGTGTGTCAGCTATGGCATCATCGCCTGTGGTTCCATACCTAGCATGTACGTCTGAACCATCCTGCAAAGTTTGAATGACGTAGGTTGAGCGATCGCTCCGCGAAACATACTTTTTGAAATTCTCTTCATAGTATATCTTCCACCATTGAAATTTCGAATTTCTTCAAAAAAAGTGCTGAGAGTGGTGGCTTGCAACCTCGATATGGCTTGTTCCAGGCATGCTTTGGAGCCATCGCCTGTTGAAGTAGTGGTGGGGATCTGCCCTGCAACTGCTACAACAAAAAATGATTCGATCTGAGAAAGGGTGAGACCGCGAATCTCGGTTGAATATTGAGTATTTCAAGCCTTTTCACGACGAAGACGGAGTTCTTTTTGGAGATGGACGTCGCGGCAAAGGACATGGTCTCCGACTTCTGGCGTCTGGTGAAGCCAGGGATCATTTGTCCAGTCAGGTCGGCAGCCTAACCGTCGGTAAGCTTGTTTTTGGATCCCGTTCTGCTCGATGTGGTAGATCACAAACAATTTGATATCGCACAAATTGATCTCAGCATCGTGCGTACGGTATTTTATATTCAGAAAATCCCAAAGTGTCTCTGTGTGGCCGTCCTATGCCACGAGAAACTCCAATCAGGCTCCTATGTCCTCTGCCTTCATGATTGAATGTCCACTTCGTTTGAACAACGAACACAACAATCGAGGACGGCTTTGCAATGAAAAATACAGCTATACTGGAGCTGAAAAAAAGAAGAAAAAAACGTGCTCAGGATGAGACTCGAGTACACGCATACTCTCCCAGCAGGTGAAACGCAAATTTTGTGAAAAATGCGTGTCGCCGACTGACCAGTAATTTCGCCTGACGTAGGAAGGGAGCGTCTCAGCTTTCTCGGACCAAGACCATTCGACTCAGCACCCCGAAGACTACTACTGGTGAAATTTTAATTTTTGCCTTAACTTCCCCTTTAATACCAGTACTGTAAAGTACCGTTGATCCGCCCTACCCGAAATGATGTGCACCTCAACCCCAAATTGAGCAGCTCTATGTAATCTGCGCAATACCATCCAATCGCAATAGAGCCTGTGACCTGCTGACCAAAAGTCCATGTACCTGATGTACACTGAAATGGCACCAAATGCCTGGGAATGCTTGCAATTGGCTTCAATTTTTTGAATTTTTTCCCGGGGGAGGGTAATGTTTGTCCCCGATCGTAGCGTCTTCTTCGTTTGTTGCAGAATCAAAAAGACTTTCATTGTAGTTACCGTACACTGAAATGGCACCAAATACCCGGAAATGCTTGCAATTGGCTTCAATTTTTGAAATTTTTTCCCGGGGGAGGACCCCCGGACCCCCTTCCATGGCCACCCCACCTCCAAAGTCGGTGCGACGGGCCTGGACTGGATCAGGAAGTCGAGAAGCAAAAGGCACATCACGTCCTATTCCACTCGCATGCGTCATCTCCCTAGGTAATACAGCTCCCTGGTAACTTACTTCACAACTCAGCTTGAAATTGAAATGGAAACTAACGTTACTTGCTTGAAGTTGTACGCACATGTGTTCGATTCCTGACGTCATGGTGGAGAAAATCCTGTCCCATGACCCATGCACCAGAGATACGAGAACCGTTTGAGTTTCCTTTCACGCAACAAACACGCATCACATCTTGAAGTGCATGTAGGGACAAACGACCAGGACCCTACCTACACTGGCTTACAAGCAGTGGAATTTATTAGGTGCGCAGACTAGAAGGAAAGAAAGGGCGAAGAAAAACAGCATCTTCGAGAAACACACAAAATATCCGGTATTTTTGAATGCTCACAAGGCTACAAGAATTTACCGTACACATTTCAAAAGAACAGTTGAAGTTCGAATGACTCACTGTATTTTGGCTGTCTCTCCGGCAAAGTGGAAGTCCCCATTGTATTGGATACGTCTTCACAACCAATGTGTCTGTCTTTCTTCTCTTGCAATAATATTCAGTTCAAAGCGTTGTCGATTCGGCAGTCGACGAAAAGTAGGGGGAAACTCCGAGCAGCTGTGCCAATAAAGCTGTACACACCTCAGTACTTCATTTTCCTAACCTTGTGATTGACCTCATAGTCATAATTATAATACTTTAATAGTCTCCCTCTCTCTTCGGGAAAACTGAATAACACTCTGACTCTCGAGAAAGCGAACAACCAGTTTTCTGCCTGGCCGAAGAGGGTTAGCACCTTGAAGCCGCTGGTACCGCACTCGTGTGAGCCTACCTTGTTGTCAGTTGCGCCGGTGTGAACGACTGCGGTGGGAACGACTGCGGTGGGACTCAGCTGCCACGTAAACTAAGGCTAAAGTTACTTTACAACCCCTTCCTTCTAGTTCTGCTCTTGTTTGTGCTTGCTTTGGCAACCTTGTTTTACTGTTTGCATGGTTTGAGCAGAGCAGTAGTGTAGCTACATAAGCCCTCTCCGATTGTAGCCTAGGCTATGTAGTGTGTAGTAACGTTCGCTCTCGCCGCGATGATGGGATCGCGGCTCACAAGTCTTGCTTACGCTACATAAGGATCGAGTCTGCACCTAAAATGTTAATAGTCGATAGCCTTTGACCTTTGAACTTCGACCTACAGAGGTCGGCGGCCCCGAAACTTGCGAAAGACTTGGCCAGCGCGATTCAGGATCATCGTGTTATGTAGACCAAGACTGGCAAGAGGCAAGACTCAGCAGGCCCGGGCAAGAGTAGATAAACATGTTTATCTACTCTTGTTATTACTGGTGTGTTGTTGGGGCCACTGTACATGTACTGGCGCATGGCCAGGACAGAGAAAGAAACAAAAGACAGAAAATAGGACGCTGATTTTGATTTGTCAAGTATCTTACTGGTCTCGGCATCGTCCAGTAACAATCGGTTCCAGTGGGACTGTAGCTTGTGCTCGTTTTCGTTGCGCTTACCTTCCCCTCTTTGGTCTCTCCTTAAAACCTTGAATCTTTTTGTTGTTGTTGTTTGGCTTTATTTAAAGTGGAGTTCCAAAACAGGCCTAAACCTAATGACAATGGTCCCACTGATAATAAGAGAAAAGAAAATATAATCATAAGCGGACAAACAGAACCAAGAAGAAGATACAGCTGTAGTTAGATAACTAATATGAGCACGGCAGCAGGGAAAAAAAGTCACAAGCACGGCAACCGGGAAGAAAGGAGTGAGTGAGTGAGTGAGAGAGAGAGAGAGAGAGAGAGAGAGAGAGAGAGAGAGAGAGAGAGAGAGAGAGAGAGAGAGAGAGAGAGAGAGAGAGAGAGAGAGAGAGAGAGAGAGAGAGAGAGAGAGAGAGAGGTAGTGAAGCAGATGAGTTCATCCTAGTTGACGGTACTGCCTAACAGAAAGGCCAGGCTTAGCGATTTGAAAGTGGAGCGCTTTCTTTCGAGGCGTGCTGTGTCTGGGAGCTGGTTCCACAGGATAGCTCCAGCATGGCTAATGCGCTTAGCTGAGGATGCAGTGGGGGAGACAGGAATGATGAGTAACTTGCTGTTCCCTCCTCGTGTTCGGAGAGAGGGACTACGGGTGAAAAAGCTTGCAAACAGAGTACTTGAAGATTTGTTCAGGCAGCGCCAAATGAATACAAGGATGTGCATGTGGGTGTATATGCTGAGGGTATGGGCATTCATGCGTTCAAGTAAGGGAGCCGTGTGAGTGCGAGGGGCTGCCCTGCACACCGAGCGAGCCGCACGTTTGAACAAACTATTTAGGCGCTTATCCTGATAAGACGATAAGAAAGGGGCATAGGCAGCAGATGCATAGTCAAATTCTGATAGTATAAAGGACCTGAAAAACTGAACACGGCAAGAAAAAGGCAAACATGCTGCACTTCGATTTAGTAGCCCAATCTTAGCGGCAACGCGGCGTGCAACATGGCTTGTCATGGTGTTCCAGCTCATGTCTGAGTCGAAATGTAGGCCAAGATACTTGGCCGTTTTCACAACAGGCAGCGTCTGCCCATTACAAATGACATGCAGCTCAAGTGCTTGAGATGGGGATGGGGGAATAGGCAATATCTGTGTCTTTCTTTCATTAAGAATTAAACCACGGCCCTTCAGCCAGGTGGCCAGGTGCTGAACAGCAGCTGAAAGGTGTGCAGAAACAGCTTCCGCAGACTCCCTGCTACATCGTATAGAGATGTCATCAGCAAACTGGATTGCTCCCACATTAAACGGTGATAGTTCTTCTGCTATGCCGCGGGCATAGACAATAAATAGCAGTGGGCCCAGTACCGACCCCTGGGGGACACCTGAGTAACTGGTGTACGGGAGACTTCTAGTCTGGCCAACCTGAACGTACTGTTCTCTATCAGAGAGGTAATCCACCAGCCAACAGAGTGCCGTGTCGCAGATGCCAAGTTCGAACAGATCTTGCACAAGAGTTTGATGTTTCACTTTATCGAATGCCTTTGACATATCAACAAAGGCTACACCTGTGTTGAGTCTGTTCATACGGGCCTCACAGATACCTTCCACAGCTAGCACTAGTGCGTCGGATGTAGAGTGGTGGGATCTGTAGCCGAATTGAGTTGGCGGGAATAAATTGCTCTGAACTAGATATCGTGTGAGTTGCTCGTGGACTATCCTTTCCAACACTTTGGATGCAATCGATAACAAGGACACTGGTCGATGATTCTTTGGCATGCTCGGATCTCCGCCTTTGAAGAGTGGCGATATCCTAGCACTTTTCATCTGGGCAGGAAATATGCCCTCTCTCAGGGACTTGTTAAAGATCAAAGTCAGGGATGGCGCCAGTATGTCTGCATGTGCGCGGAGAAGGGCTGCAGAAATATCATCATCACCGCTGGACTTGGCCGGATTTAAACGTTCGAGGAGCTTCCTCACTCTGGCAATAGACACTGGCGCAAAGGCTGTCAGATCAGTGCTTGAGGCGGGCCCGTAGGGAAATGAGAGATGCACTGGGCGGCTGGCGTCCTCTACTATCTCTGCAAAGGTGTTTCGGACGGCATCAACAGAACATTGAGGTGGCTGAGATTGTCGATGTTTACCACTCAATTCTTTGATCGTGTGCCATGTCTGTTTGGTATTGCCAGACGCAGCTCGAAACTTGGATTGGTAGTAGGTCTCTTTCTGTTGCCTATTATAGCTGGTAGCTTCCCGCCTGGCAGCCTTGAAAGCTGAGTGGGAATGTTCTGTTCCATCACTAAGCCACCTCCTATGGAGCCGGTTGCGCTTGGTCAAGAGGTGTAATAACTGGCGGTTCATCCATGGTACTGATTTTTTCTTGCGTCGAGGGCTTGGTGCAAGAGGAGCATGTCTGTCTAACACTTGTAGAAAGCGGCTGGCCCACTCAGTCCACATGACAGTTGGGCTTCCGTCAATTTCACAAAAATCCTGTTGGACCAAATCTGCCTTGAACTGGTCATGATTTATGTTTCGGTAGTGTCGCCGTAGCCCAGAAGTTACAGTACTTCTTACTGGGCTGAGTTGAAATTCACTGAGAACTGCTGCATGGTCACTGAACGCGATGGGGATAACAGTAGCCATATTTAGAGGGTCGAATGTATTGTAAAATTGATCCAGTGTGGTTGGTGCAGAGTTTGCTGAGAACCGAGTCGGCTGGTGAACTCCGGGATATAAACTGTAGCTGGCCACGAGGTCAGATAGATAATGAAGCTGTGGATCTGGAGGTGCTGTTGGATTGGTGTTTATGTTGATGTCGCCACAAATAATCACGTTCTTCCCGGGCATTATAGCTGAATGGAGATGGTCGTCCAGGCAGTCCCAGTATCGAACTGGCTCAGATGGAGGTCGATAAATGGTTCCTATCAAACAAGTTCCAGATTGGCAATGGATTTCTCCCCAGCAGCTCTCAATTGCCGATTCTGTGAGGTCCATTCTTGGCTTGACCAGGAGGGATGCCTTGGAGTACAGGCAGACTCCTCCACCGGCCTGATCTTTTCTGTCTGAGCGCAGTATGTTGAAGCCATCCAAAGCTATCTCTCCATCAGACACGGTGTCGTCTAGCCAGGTCTCGTTGACACAGATGATGTCAGGACTGTGAAGGTCGGCAAGCCATGCCAGCTCTCCAACTTTGTTCCTCAGGCTCCTAATGTTCAGCAGTAAAATTCGAATTGTTGGAGTTTGCGTTTGCATATTCAGTTCATGAGCAGCAGGGTCGTTGCCTAATCTTCTTCCAGTCATTGCACAGATATATTATCCACATCCTGACTTAGAGATGCAAATGCGTTGCCAACAGTGACACTAAACTTCGCAGCTTGCGTCTCGGGCGGCGAGTCACGCTGATAGCCCCGTGATTTCTGGCCTGGAGTCCGGGCCGGTGCTCCACAGGTGTCATCTAGGATATCGCAATCCACGCCGTGTCCGCTCTTACTGTCGTCCGTTCGGCTGCTGCTGCTGTTGGTGGTCGTAGTGCTGCTCTGCGCTGTTTGTTGATCTCCACTGGCATCAGACTGGGTGTACTTATCGAAGTTCCACTCTCTTGTGTACACAGGCCTTGGCCAGAAGCGCTTGTTGCTGAGAAACGGTTCGTCCGCTGCACTGGCAACAATACGCGCAGTGGAGGATTTTTCTTTTTGAAATATTTTTACGTCAAACACTTGGACATTGTGGTCAGCCTCAGCTGCTCTTGCTGCGATGAACTCCTTCAGCTGGTCTGCAGTAATTGCATGCATCAGATTTCCGACAAACAGGACTCTCTTCTTCGCTGTGGGTTTGGTGGAGGTGATGAGTCGCCATGTGGCGTCCGAATCCTCACTCATCTCTTCAAATTTCGGCAAGCGATCCACACGTGGCGGGGTCAACTCCGAGCTGGGTCCGGGTGTACCATGTGTACGGGAGTTGGACGGCTTGTTGTTTGAGCTGTCAACGTCGGATCTGACACTGCCAGTCAGGTCCATCTCGGGATCAATGGGTCGTGAACTCTCTACGGGTACGGCGGACTGTGAACGACTTTCTGTGCCTGTACTACGTTTCTTTCGATTTCGGCGCTGCCTCTGGCTGGTTGTTTCTTGCTCTCTCTCTTGGTCTGCAATGGCGGAGGAGTTTGATTTACAAGACGCACACGTAACATTGCCGATGTCCAAATTTTGGCAAAGGCGAGTGTCGGCCAGGTCCTCTCTCAGCTGGGATAGTTCGGAGCTCAATTCACTAATCCTTCGTTGATATCGTTTCTCCTGGTCCTGAAGTTGGCTTTCAAGACGAGCTAGAGTTCTCAGCACTTCTACAACATTGTGTTCGATGCCAGGCAATGAGCGAAGCTGTGTATGGACCTGTTCGGCGCTCACCAGCTGCTCAGTGTGATCTGGGCTAGCCATCCCACCCAGGCTGTTGGGGCTAGTCCCCAAAAGCTACCTAAAAACTACGGAAAAACGGGAGCCTCAATACACGCAACCTACTACGCCCCTTACACACAAAAATCGTCAATCTTCCGAGTTGGACGGCTGTTGGTTAGCGCTCCGGAGATGTGTTGAAGCTAGGTAGGTGTCAGGACGTCGAATGTCTCAGGAGTGAATACTCTGTCAGTTCTGTGCCTAGTTGTTGCACTTTCTGATTGTATTATAGTCACAGTGAGTTACATCAACAGTCCATAACCCCCGGGGTTATGGACTCTTGGTTACATGTATACAGTGGTGGACAGTTACTCTTAGCTCGTACCCATTATATCCTTTTCCTTTCTACATTTTATTATTGGCTCAACATCCGAGTTTCAGAAAGAACTCTTGCTGTTATAATGTCCTACACACCTGACAACATAATTTATTATAAATAATTTATAATCATTATAAGAAGAAAGGACCAATAAGTAGTTAGTTACGAGACATGACTAACAGTCCACCAAGCCATGAGATATTATACGGTCAGATTGTGCGACAACAAGACACAATCACTGACAGGATCATCAGAGACATTCTACGACCTGACACCTAGCTCCAACACATCTACAAGACGCAAACTAACAACCTTCCAACTTGGAAGGCTCAGGTTAGGAAAGGTCCAAAGAGGGGAAGGAAAGCGCAACGAAGCTAGATGAGCATGAGCTACATGTAAATTGGTGGTTAAAAATTTGGAGCATACTATGATTTGGCATCCTTTCGGAGGTAGGAGCATAACCACATGATTGTACTCCAGTTCTATGTAGGCTACACATGTACAATGCACCAGATCAGTACAGTGTTGGTGGTCTGCATGGTAACATGGTAAAGGGTTTGGAGGACATAGAGATCGTGTTTTCAGTGAACAGCAGGGTAGAACATTACTGCATTACACAAACAGCAACAGCACTACCCCACATGAGAGCGCTCCACACTACAAGAGCAGGAGCGAAATACTCAATCTGCGGACAGAACTAGGCTGTTCGTCCTCTATTATTAGCATAACATCAGATGGATCGTTACTACGGTACATGCGAAACGTTGGGTTTCGGCTGGGAATTTTGTTACACATGTACAGTACTACTAGTATGAGTAGTATGATAAGTAGCGCAAGATAAACAATGCAGTATTAGCTGCAGTTCAAACTCCAGAGTCAAGGCATATTTGCGAAGTATAAAACTCAATCTTAACTTAACTGGCTTAGAAACGGGTATTGCAATTGCCAACTTGTGAATGTAACTTGTGAATGTAAGCTGTGGCATGGTCACTTTAAGGCAAAGGCAAGAATAACAAATCAAGTAAGAAAAGTGAAGGATATGATCGTGAACAAGAACTCACACTGTAAGCGTTGAAAGTGTGACGAGTTAAACAAGTTTAACGGTTTGCAAAATTTCCCCTTAGCGGGCGCAAACATTTTAATGACCCTGCCAGCACACACACACACACACACACACACACAACACACACACACACACACACATGTGCGCGTGCGTGTCTTCTATTGCTCCTGTGCAGAGGAGAGAATTAATAATATACATGTACATGTAAAGTTTCTGGAGTTGACGATGGGTTCTTTCTCGTTACTTGAAATGCTACACAGGCGTTGTGCCCCGCTAAAGATTCAACTCATACAGTAGCCCATCTGCAAACTCTTGATATGAGGTCATCCATGAGAAATTATACACTGATGTGCCTGATATAATGGAGTTATGTACATCTGCGAGTCAGCATCACAGACTGAGAAATCTTGCTCAGACTACAGCACGCAACATAATGGTTAAGCACCGATAACGGATAACACACGAGCAATGCTAAGGACTAAAGTTAAGTCCTGCAATCCACTGCAAAGTCATACCACCACACTAGTCACAGAAAATCACCCAATGGCATTGATCAAGCCTGCTACACCTGCTGTGGCAGCAAATTTTACTCCCAATGCTGGAGTGAAACGGAGATAGCACACATGTGCAGCAGCTTGTCGACATGGCATTGTCCCACATGGAGTGGCAGATTCACTTCCCATGCTGCATGTCACATCGTGTCACATCGTGTCACATGACTTAGGGTTCTGAAAGGACCTGCACAATATGGAATACAGACCATAGGAAAGGAATTATAAGACTGATCAGAACCCAAGTCCCATTCAGTACAGTACGTACTCGTATTGAGAAGAGATGATCTGTGGTGCACTGAAACTGCTGGCTTAGGCAAAGTTCACGATAACAAAGTATCATACTTTGGCTTTGGATAGTGCTGACACGAGCATGTCTATAACAAATGAGCAAGCTATCGAGTCAGTTAATGAGTTCATTGATGGGGCAACGATTGTTTTTGTTTTTAATTTCTTATTAAATTGACAACTGACAAAGACGATAACGTTGATTTGTCTTCAAAAAGTTGGCGTCCAGATGTCTTTTCAGTGCCGTCATTGAGCAGCCGTTGTCAGAATAGACCGTGTTGCAAAGGTTGCAAGTAGCCATGTTCTTTGTTGCAGCTAAACTCCAGGCCTTTTGCCTTTCTGGCCGCAAATGGCAAGGGCAGAACATAATTATTCATTACTACGGTCTTCTGTCCAGTCTTCTATCTGTCCTTGTTTAGTAAGTCTCCTCTTCTCACACAATAGTGCCTCCACGCTGCTAGAATGTCATTGTTTGATGTGCTGGCGGTGGGGCATGAATGTTTAAGGTCACGCCACCTGGGTAAACACATGTCCTCATATACAACATTCATCGCTCAGTTTTGTTTATGATTCAACGACCATGGAAAGGGTTTGAAAACAGAAGATACATACTCATCATGCACAGCCAATGGACGGGAGCATTTGCAAGCCTTACCTCAAGAATGGACAGCACCTGATACTCGTAGCCATCTGCTAGCACCTTTGCTGCCTCGAAGTAATCAAGGCCATTTGCACTCTCGGCATTGCTCCAACGCTTGAACATTTCCTCAAAAACATCTCTTGACTCGTGGTAGTTGCCATGTGAACAATGATTGCTGATGATCTGCATTGAGGCACAGTGCAGGTATGTGCAAAATGTCCTGTTAAGATGTTGTGTCATTTGTGTGGCAGTAATCAGCATGTATGATGATATATGGGGGAGGAGGAGGAGGAGGAGGAGGAGGAGGAGGAGGAGGAGGAGGAGGAGGACAAGGAGGGCGTGCTACCATGGGAGAATCCTGAACCGAATAGAACAAGTTCCTGCTGGGCCAATCTTCACACCTGAAGGATCTCTAATAACGTTACCACCAACACCCCCGCTTCCATCTCCGCTGCTGCCGCCACCACCGCCACCAACCCACCACACATGAAAGAAAGAAAATAAAAAATATTGCTGTCTCACCTCAAAAGCATTTCCACCGTGCATATCCTTGAGTAAAACGTTGCAGAACTGTGAAAGAGCCCCATCAGGTAGCTTGTCCCCAAGCAGACACTTCACACGCTCCAACTCGTATGATGGCTGGCTATTGAAGTTGTACGCATGGCTGGAGGAGGCAGCAAGGAAAAGGGGAAGACCAGCTATCAACAACATAATATTATGCACATATTGCCAGTTTGATCCATGAAGCATGGTTTGGTTGTCCAGCACGGCATTGGTATCCAATAGTACACAACTGACAAGGCAGCCGGCATCGCATAGCATGCAACTTATACACTTGCATCTATTTACGTGGACTGTTTGAAATGCTGCCGACACATAATCATAAAACACATTTGATCGAATACAATCACCAAGTCACATTTGCAACAGTATCAACTCACAGTCTTCGCTTGACTCTCTTCAGTGGTACCACATTGTCAGGCGAGACTACTCCTGAAGAGCCTGTGATAGTAGAGCGGGCATAGAATGTTCCTCCTTCACTACTGTCACTACCCTCGCCAGATGAGCCGCCCTCCCAAACAATCAAGGGCTCGCCACATTGCAATGTCAGTTCTTTCTGATCTGTAGCAACGTGTGAAAACCGAGCAAAGCACTTTACACCAGGCCTGCGGCGGTGAGGTGCGGAAAGCACTGGCGGGGTCAGTATTTCCTCCTGGGATGAGTTTGACGATGATACAGCATCAGAGGCCGGTGAATTCTGGTGTCTCTTCAGTGGGCTATCTCTCAGTGTGCCAGTGATCACTTGAGATGTAGATCTACAAAATGATAAAACAAATCAAACACATAGGAATGCTGGCCACATCTACATCTCTGCATCAGTGTTGCTGTGTTGGTGTACTTGCACTGAGTGTCTGTAAGTATCAATGCAAAGGACAAACCTTCACGATGACTCCAATGTCAAGATCCTGGACAAGGAACAATAGGTATGGTGCCTGTTGTGACATCAGTACCTCACAGTGGCTTAGGAAGATTTTTTGGGTTCTTTTTTTGGGGGAGGGGGGGGGGGGGGTGACTTCCAGGCAATGACCTGCTCATATACTGGTGTCATGTACAAGTTTTACCTCAGTATACCGATACTGGTAATCCTTCTACGGAAAGTTTTTATTTAAGTATTTCACTTCGCGTCGGTCCGGCTGATACTTCTTTTCGGAATATCTCACTCTACATCATGATATACGTGTACTGGACATGTATGGAGCAATAGTGAAAACCGAGTACTAGTAGTAGTACTATACTCGAACCTGGACAAGAAAATGGAAGTGCTGTGCATGTACGTTGAACAGGAGAGATTGCTCGCAGCGACCACTGGATAAGTAGCTCTGACTGAGAGCCCGGCCAAAGTCCAAAGGGAAATTTACCTGAAAGCAAAATTAATCCGTATGGTGAAAGAGAGTCGATCATAGAGCAAAACTTACAGTAAAACCTGTGACTAATGACCACCCCTTGGGGCCAGAGTAAGCAGTCTTTAGTGGCAGGTGGTCTTTAGAGGCAGGTGGTTCTTAGTTAGAGGTTTGCACCGCACTACGATGTATGGAATGTGAGACCGTCCGTGCCTGGCGAAGTGGTCTGTAGTACCAGGCTGGTCGCTAGTCACGGTTTTGTTCAGTTACAGGTTTTACTGTACTGGCAAAGGCAGAGGGATGAGCTTATGTTCAAGAACTCCCCAATTTCAGCTATTACAATACAACCAAAAACCTCGGACTCCCCTCCTAACAGTGATAAAAAATACTCTACGATTAGTAGTAGTACCGGTATGTTCCGCAGACAACGGATTTTCTACGATAATTTTGGTGACAAATTTGACCCATGTGAAATCTTTTGGAGGTCCTTGAATGATGGCTGCAAGCCACAGGCTCAGTTTCTCCATAAAAATGGTGGAATTTATGACCACCGCCACACATGTTGGCGGTCGTACCTTGCAATCTTTGCTCTCCGAGAACTAGTGAACTAACACGTAACAGAAAGTCTGGAAATTTTCTTCCGGAAAGTAATTTTCTCCAGAACGCTGCAGTATAGCAATGAGAAGAACTGATTCTGACTAAAGCAAAGTACTCCTGCCTTTCCGATTTCGAAGGAAACTGCCCACGAAAAACAACGTTTCATCAGCAGCCATGATGCAATAACAACCAATACAAGGGATGATCTGTTGTGACTGTGCTTCACGCTGGTGGCACGCACAGGGCCTGGTCACACAGGAATCTCATACAGTCGAGACTTCCTGCCTGTTCTGGGCCTGTCAAGTACGACAACCCACTGCATATGCAGGGGCAGCTCTGAATGGGATCGATCTGAGTGCATGACTGTGGTTGATCTCCATGATTTTCACTTGCGCGTGCAACCATGTTCATCGATCGAGTTTCGGCTCTACATCTGCCAACATGTTTTGGGGGTGGGGGGTGCCCCCCCCCCCCCCCCTCCCGGCCTCCTACGCCACTGCCTCAGCAAGCAACTTTATCTGAGAGAAAGATCTGTGACTGGTCCTCACCTTGAAAAGTGTGTGCAACTTTTGCCATATAAAAATTGCCCTTTAGTGTAGTTGTATAAAGTATATTCTTTATCGCTAAGCTCGCTCATGTCAGGAGATACTTCAGTCAAAAGAACGCTACAGCTAAACAAGACTTCGATTAATATTATTACTACCGTAAAAGTCCGTGAATAAGTACCTGCCCGAAAGAAATACCCACTTCATTCTTTTGGCTCTGTCTGGTGAAGTCAAGTCACGCCCGATAAACATACTGCCCGAAATAAGTACCCGTACGGTGCGCACATGCAGCACGTAGCATGTACATCGACATGAAAATGACTTCTCCACTACAAACACACAAGTCAGGTCCGAAAGTTAGTTCGTGCCCGAAAGTCAGTACCCGCCCGAAAGTTAGTACGGGTGTGGTCACTAAATTCAAAAGTAAATACGTACTTATTTACGGACTTTTACGGTAATTTATTAGTATTACCTCTGCTGTGGATCCACACTAGATCTCCGGCGCCGAAAATTGCCAACAATTGTTGCTCGTTGCCTCAGCACCCTCCATAACGTGGCAGCATTCTGGAAGAGAAAGAACCCCATTCAAATGTTGTACACCAGTGAACTAAATGAAGTGCATTTTACAGGCTAAAAAACAGCTTGAGACGTGATTTTTTCGTTCGAGCGCCAAAACTCCACTCCAGAACCTCAGATCGCGTTCGAGTTGCTTCCAGACTTCGAGTATTCGGTATAATTGTTTCACCCCTAGTCAAAACCATGTGACTTTGTCTGTACAAAGCCGAAGCATATCTTGCGCATTGCTGACCTATGGAACCTGTTGTGGGAAAGCATCCAACGAGACCTCTTCTTGATACATGTAGTTGTAAAAAAGACAAGTCATTACAAGCGCATACCTCTAGAAGCTGATTCGCGTGAGTACATGAGCACAGATGCTTTCATTCCGTGCCACAAAGTTGCAAGATTAGCATGCATTTGGGTGTTTGTAAGACTTAGACACCATGGGTCCCAGCAACTCATAGCCTGGGCCAAATAGCAGACATGTACATGTATATGCGGCCCTTCCGGCACAGCATCCAACTGTTTACAGTATTTAGACTGTTTGATGGCCTCCCGACTGCCTATAGTGACATGATTGCCTACGAATCCAACATACCGTATGTCAGCGCCTTTAAAGCCATGTAAAGCATATATTTGAAACACCGCTGCTTTCCTAGCTATTTTAGATGCAAAATGACTCACCCACTACGCTTTGCCATAAAAGTCAAAGTCCACATGGAAATTTCGATCTAAATCCACTTGTACACCCTTCCTGCTGGCCTGTAAGTTTGTTAATAGTGCTGTCTTATTCCTTCATGTTTACAAAACATACTTCAAATGTCATTTCATTTATGAAGCATATGGCATACGGTAATATTATGTACATCAGTCTCTTTCCTTTTCTTCTTGACAATACGTGTTTGGAGAGTTGTGGGTGTAGCAGAGTGTGTGTGCTGTGTAACCGTGAGAGTGTCTGCTGTGTAACAGAGTGTGTGTTATGTAGCAGCATAGGCCGGCTTACCTGGCCTGTCCGCTCAGGTGATGAATCACCAGTGGCATGCGACGGGGCCGGGTCGGGCATAGAGAATGAGACACGCTGCTGTTTGCTCCGTTTTGCAATCTCCTTCCTGGGTGAGCTCATCGCTAGAGCTAGAGAACTTCTGGTATTTCGTGCTTCAACAACAGTTGTTGGAATGTCCTTGTCCACTTGCTCCTGCTCCTCTTCGACATCATCACCATCATCGGGATGGGCAGGATGAAGAGGCGGACTTGTGCTGCCAAATGTTGCCACCTGAATCTGTTTGTTATACGGTGGAAATGTCACCACAATATCGTCATTGAATACTGAACTGGCATCAGCTTGCTCTTCCAAGACTTGGTTGTTTGTATTCTCCACCTTTGCAAGGGACGCACAGAGAACAAGTCAGAGCAGCTAGGTGAGTAGAACAGGTGAGTGCGATGCGGCGACTCTGAGATCAAGCCTAAATCACGGTGGGATGTGAGAAGAGGGACACCAGACATGCTGTTTTATTTTATTTTATCAAGGATAAGAAATGAAAGCTGTTTTTTTCTTTTTCTTTCTTTTGCAACGTGGCTCCTGTAGTCTACAGTGCAGTGATGAACGCTATGCAGCTGTGTGGTTGAGGTGCTTGTGGTGCTTGCATGAAAGGACTAGTGTAGTCATTTGGGTGCCGAGTTATTGGCTTTGGTCTTAAAAAAAGAAAAAAGAAGAGATGCAGCATTTTCCAATTGCATGCATACCACAGCTCATCATCATGCCCCCCCCCCCCCCCCCGAAATGCATTGGATACTTTCTGATGACCCACTTCAATGTCAACACGGGGAATTCCTGGGTATGGCTACGGGTTTGATTGGGGATTTCAGGAAAATAATACACTCCTCAGACCGAACTATTCAACCGAGCACCAGAAGACTACAAGTAATAGTTACGAATTTCCTGATCACACAGGATACTTCGCAACATCTACAATCCATTCATGAAACGTGACCCTGGCTTCCTACATGCAAATGATAAATCCCCATGGTGTTACATCAACTGACACTGTCCATGTTTGCTTGCATTCCTAATCATACCTCATTGTTTTGAAGGTGCTGCTCTGATGGCCCAGTGTAAGAGCCACTGCTGGCTGATTCACACGAGTCACTATCATAGACAGAAGACTTTGAATTGGATGCTTTCTCAAAGGATGCAGCAGCCGCTTCCGAGTTGTCATGTCTCGCCTCCGGAGTGGTGCCTTGAGATGCCTACAAATCAAAGGAACCAGGACATTCACAGAGCATGGCGTCTGTATCTGAGTGCCAGTTAGAACACAACACTGAATCGGATATGATTGTCTTGATACGTAAATATAGAGCAGAGCAACAGCAATGCTAGATTGCCAAGCAATAAGTTCAAAATGATCCCACTGAGCAGAGCTTCATTGTATCAGGCAGGTACAGTGTGACAGCATAGGATGGAGCAGAGTGTGGGTGCGACAGTAAATTGAAGTACACAGCAAAAACACAATGATGTGAAATTAAAATGATCGACTCACAGTGGACAGAGCACGTGGTGGTGGTGGTGGTGGTGGTGATGGTGACCGTGGGGTTGGGATTGTAGCAATAGCCTGCGCAGGATCAATGTCATGTGCCAGAAGAGTACTTTTCAAGTACTCAACCTGCTCTTTCAATGCTCTCTTCTCTGCCATTAGTCTCTGCAGGAGAATGATATTACCATCAGCATCAGCATGATGGCAGTCCTCAGATCCTGAACCAACAGCACTTGAAACCTGGGGATGAAATTGGAAGTAGACAGTAAGCAGATTAGCATCCAAATCCGATGATTTCTTCACCAATACATAGAGTAGTAAGTATTGCCTGCTTTTCTTGCAGAGAGGATCAATGTCTCATTACACAGCATGCATTAAGTTGCGCACACCTACTCCACATTGCAGCAAGAAAAGGGTCAGCGGAAGATATGGGTCTGGTGACTACTGTATTTCCCAGAATATAAATTGCCTTTTCACTTGGAACTTTGAGATCGAGGAAGAGGGCGACCTAGAATCAAGTATGACGAATCGCTCAGTGAACCAACTGAAACTGTTCAACAGAGACTTGAAAAGGAGGGGGTGGGGTGACTTATAATGTGATGAGCTCCATAATTGGGGAAGTACGGTATTGGCTACATGATTTGGGGAAAGGCATCATGCGGCTCCACCTGTCATGAAAACAGAAGCCACGACGACTAGCAGGTACTTTAGCTGGTGCAATAATTCCATTGCCCCGATCAAAGACAATGCAACTAACCCACCAATTGCCGGCTGCTGTGGCATAGTGCCGCCACAGGGGACCAATTCAGTTTCAGGCAGGATGATTGGAAGTTGTTTTATTGCTTCAAAACACCGCCAGAGCGCCCTGCCACTTTTGACCCTGTCCATGGTGTGATCGTGCCTGGGGGTCAATGAGAGACCTCTCCTCTACAGTTCTGTAAGGTATGGTGCAAGTGCAACGCCGGTCATTTCCTACTCCTACAACTTTAATTCAAAGTCTGCACTCAACAGCTTAATCAGTAATCACACGACAAACGTCTGCACTAAACTGCTTAATCCCATGACAAACGTCTGCTGAAAGGTGTTGCGTATACCACCCTAGTGAGCGGTTGCAAGCGTGCAGTATGATGTCATGGTGGAATCATAGAAGAACGCAAGTGTAGTACTGTGAACCACTTGGGGATAATATTAGCGGTATCCGCATTAAGTTACATTCACACATGGCACAATACAAGATGATCATGTACGTGCTCTCAATCTCAATCTCTCCGTGAAAGCAGACACTGGAACTTTAACCCCTTGTTGACAGCCCGTTTGAGACACAGCTATGTAGCGATGCAAGCAACTATATACCAGGCGGCAAATGTGCGACAAGCAGGAGAGGAGCATGGTTAATGAGCAGGAGAGGAGCATGGTTGCAGGAGAGGAGCATGGTTGCAGGAGAGGAGCATGGTGAATGCTTGCAGACTGGGCAGACCTACCTGTGAGTAGTACACGTCTGTTGGTGGAGCAATGGTGGGGGTTGCCACACACATTGCTTGATGTGTATAACTTCCACTGATGCTTTCCAGACGATCCAGCAGGTCAACACTAGTTATGTGACCCTTGGGTGCACGATCCAGGCACTTGGTTATCAAGTGAATAAGCTGTGCATTGGTGTAGCCTTGACGAGAAAGATCAGCAACCCATCGCTGTGGGCTGTTGCCAACAAGCTCGCCACCAAGAAGGGATTCAATGATCATGCTCCCAACTGAGAAGATATTGTCTTGTCTACGTACGCCAGCTGAGTGTGAGCGTTTCAGTAGGCGACGTTGAAGCAAATCGGATGTACTGCCAGCCAGTAGGTGCTGTGGAACGGACTGGCGGCGGTTGAGAGATAGTGTTTTCTGTACGATTGCGTGGCCACCGACCTTGGCAATGTAGCGTCCACTGTGAGACTTGAGTAGGAATGTGTTCTTTGTACAGACATCTGTCAATACGATACCCATAGTTTCTGCATAGACCAATGCAGACACTACTTGAGTCACAACACTGAGAACATCAGTATAGAGGATCTTTGGCTGAAGACGGCACCGGCTGTACAAAGTTGTCTCCATAGGTTCCACGACCAGCGCTACATGGCCGGTTTTCGGTGCATGCAGACCATACACTGCTATGATGTTGGGATGTCGCAGCTGTGACATGGCGCGGAAATCATTCTGCAGCCTGTCGATACGATCCTTCCTGTCTTGCAGAGACGCTATCTCAGCCTCGTGTCCGCCAGTGTGTCTCAGGGCAATTAATGCACCTTGCCACATAGCCATAGTGCTGTTAGTGCCCAGGGCTCTAGACTTGCTGATGGGGTGCTCCGGAAGGCATCGGATTTCACTACTGGGAATACACGGCAGCAGATCTTCAGTTTGTCCCAGTGGAGCTAAAATCGTATCCTGCAGCAAAAGAATAGAACGGCCAGCACATGATAATATAGTCATCAAAGCAAACAGTCATAAATACTGTCAGGAATACAGTCAAAAATTCAGTCATACAGATACGGAGCATGCTCATGATCAGAAGTCCACCTTCCCACTATTCAGATTATTTTCATGTAAAGAACCACCACCATCATGTGATAAACAAGAGCAGTCACTGATGTCCAGAACAGCACAAGGAAACTTTCTTTACTGTCCGGTCATGGGTGCAGAGAGAGAGAGAGAGAGAGAGAGAGAGAGAGAGAGAGAGAGAGAGAGAGAGAGAGAGAGAGAGAGAGAGAGAGAGAGAGAGAGAGAGAGAGAGAGAGAGAGAGAGAGAGAGAGAGAGAGAGAGAGAGAGAGAGAGAGAGAGAGAGAGAGAGAGAGAGAGAGAGAGAGAGAGAGAGAGAGAGAGAGAGAGAGAGAGAGAACATGACTTTGTGCAGACACAGTGGGCTCTAGTAGGGGGTGGATTGGGGGGGGGGGGGGTAATGGTGGCTGGAGTGGGGTACAGCTTCTCATGTAGCATTGTGAAGCACTGTTGATCCGCCCCTCCCTAATTTTTCACCCTGTCAAATTTCTGCTTACGAAGAGACTCTAGCATGCACGTCGAAGTACGGTGTTGAACCAATGCATGCACTGCTGAGCACAATACCAATGCATGCACTGTTGAGCACAATACGTGACAGTGCAGCAGGTATTCCTGTGAATGGAAATGTGCACAATCCCGAGCATGCCGGCAAGTCATTAGGAGGCGGCACAGTGTGTGTGTGGGGGGGGGGGGGGGTGGATGGATCAGCAGTGTCTTACAGCAATACATATGACACTACGCGGTGGGTGTTGCCTTTGTAAAGAAGTATACAATCATACGGTAAGCATAATAAGTGCCACAAGCAGTGTCTCGATCTAGTCACTGACTAAGCGCATGGGGTTTACGTGCAGACTAGACAGCTGAGCTCCTTTGCATAAAGTCATCGCCAGATTGTCCTGGTGAACTGAGTAGCTGACTGCTGGGGGTTGGGAGTGTTGTGTATAGGGAGTGCTCTTTCTCATACTAATGACCATTATAATTTCTACATTCAACACCCAATAGTTCTACCTTTTTTCAGGACAAATTGCTACCTGGTGGGCTGGCATGGTAGCTGTCACAAGTCAAGTTGTTCATGCCACGACAGGCTGGTCAACTACATCTGCACGTTTCTTGTTACTTACTAACCTGGTCTGGTGTTGACATGCTTTGCATCTCAAGGCAGGAGAGTGACTTGGGACGTTCTGTCTGCAGACCTGCCAATATCCTCCCAATTAGTGAGCCGAGACCAGCGGCTTTCAGTGACTCCAACAGCTGGTTGGGTCCATGATCTGGATGTCCTCGTATCCACTCAAGCAGGGCTGCACGACAGCGTAGCTTGTATGTGCGCCAGTCATGACTAAACCGGCTAATATCACTGGCAGTGTAGTACCTTTGACCTGGGAAACATACCGCGGGTGAAAGTTGCCCCCCCCCCCCATGCGTGCGCGCGCACACACACACACACACACACACACACACATGCACACACACACACATGCACACACATGCACACACACACACACACACGTACACATACACATACACACACACACGTACACATACACACACACACGTACACATACACACACACACACACATATATACACACACATACATAAACACCTGCACACATTCATTTACTGAATACTTTCCCAAGGAAACTTGGCTTGGCTGCCAAAGTACAATCATGTTGTCTTGCAGTAACAGATTCTGGAAACAGTAAGGCAATCATCTTGCTATCATACTATTCCCAGCTACAATATCTAGCCCACAGCTATTGACTAAGAGTAGCTTGAAGTACCTCTGCTCAAAGTGCCTCCTACTTTCTTGAACTGGGCTCTTTGATTGCCTAGGACTTCATTACCTACTGATATCGATTGAAGGCAATGGAATCCTGCACTGGGAGGTACTAGCCAACGCCAAGAGCTAGTCCAGAGGAGGAGACCCCAGCTAAGTGGATAACCACTTCAGCAGCATGCAGATCTACCAGTTGTAGTCAAGGGTGTCCTTTCAGGAACTTCATTTCAACACTTTAGCTAACTTGAAAGGCATAATATTATTCTTCCCAGGCTTACACAAAGCTCCACAATGAACACAGGATCTAGGAACAAAGTAGGAATGATGTTGTTCTTCAGCTTGCATAGTCGCACATGTGACTTTGCGCCCATCACCGTGACAGTGGCAAGTAGTGACAGCAAGAACACTGGGTTTCCATGCACTAGTAGAGGAGTTGAGAGTACCTGCTCTTCTCCCAGCTACATTGTGCTGTTGTTGGAGAGATCTGCGTTGAAATTTCCAGTGCCCTGTGTTGTTCTCTCCTGCCCTAGACCGTGCCTGCAAGACGAGGCTTCTTGATATCAACTGCTACACCACAGTCACTCCAAGTTAACCAGCCTATGCGGGTCAAACCTTCTGGAAAGGCTTTGTTCGAGCCAATTTTAAACACACCCTGGTCCAGGTTCCTCCAGCCTGTCCAGGTAGTCAACGGTCGGCCCATGCAAGTGTAGGTCTAAAGCTGAACGGGCATACATATACATGCGGCATGTACGGTACCAAACTGTCTACAACCATGTCCATGTCCAGCATTGATAACAACCATGTACATGTCCATGTCCAGCATTGATAACAACCATGTCCATGTCCAGCATTGATTACAGTAATACAGTATTCAGTAATACAGACCTATTGTCGATCTCGTGTTGGCAAGCTTGCACGCCAAACCCACAGACTCAGTTCTGAGTCCCTGGCACACAAGTACAAGGTTCCTCAGGAACAGAGAATGTCACATGCTTACCGTGGGCCACGGCATCACTCAAGCAGTGTTTATGTAGCCGGAATACCGGGTAGTGTTACAACAATCCCCTTCCCTGGCTAGGTCAGTTCTGAAACTATGACCACTGAAACTGGCATCAGTTCTCACCGGAATTGCACGTGCCCTTCGGAAGAACTCTCGCCAATTTCTCCCACTGGTGGAAAACTGCATCTACCACGAAGTCCAAATCACCTTCATCAGGCACAGCCGCGATCTCTTTCCACCGAGCTGTCAGCAAATCGTCTTCGGCGCTGCATCCGGTGGCAGAGCCGACTGTAGTCTGGTCGGCCATCTAATTCTTGTGAGCGGGGTTGCCAGGATCATGTGGTTATTGATAGCCAAGAGTCGATGATCGGCTGGTAGTATTCTCGTAATAATAATTATTCTAGCTTCGGCAGTGAGATTCTTAGTCTAGTATGTCATGCTCAGAGTTGGTTTATACTGTCTTATACTAGTGATAGCTACTGCCGGCGACGACGGCGACGGCCCGTAACCCTGCTGCTGTCCGCGCGATGGGGGGTACGGGTCCGGGTGGGTTCGGAGCACAGTGTAGATCTACTGATTCTACGTCTGTAGCTAGCTGTGTAGTGAGCTCTGTCCCAATCTGGCTGGTGCTGAAGAAGGCTCCGCGATCCGATGCATGGACGGTGCACCGGTGCGGTGCGGCTAGCGTCCCTACACTAGCTAGGCCCTGCTCATCTCACACTAAAAATATGTACTACCAGTATCCCCCCCCCCCCCCCGAGTTTCAGTGCACAAGCATAGTAGTTGGTACTCGTATTATTACATGACTGTACCATGGTATACGCCTCGCTAGATCGCTGACAACTGTGACAAGTGACCATGGTGACAGTCTTCTCCTCAGCTCAGTGACAGGCTCTGATCCTGACCTAAGCCACATGCAAGCGAAAGCTTTTCGCCGCATGCAGTTTGCCCGGGTTTGCAGGAGACCTGTATGACTAGAACATGATTGTACAGTGCTATGCTACAATTAATTATTTCAGTACAATAAGCTGTAGTGTCTCTAACGTAATTACGTGTCGCAATCAGAGACACTTCGACCGTTTTAGGTCCGAGAAGCCAGGAGCACGGAGATTGAGCAAAAGCCCCGTTCAAACTTGGGCATTGACGAAATGACCTGTCGTTGGAGTAGAGAGTGAATCGAGTCCTTACATGTGCCATGATGTGGCATTGAATGGTCATGTTACGCACCGATACTGCGTAGACCATGATGCAGCGGCCATGAGACGCAGCGCTTGCAGATACAGACTGTCAGTGTCACTGTGTCAGTACATATCATGTATCAGGATACACTGATGCGCGCCAAAGTCTACAGACTACGAGTACACACTGGCGCTGTGATTTCGCACACAGTGACCACATCATGTCAACACGACAACAGTCTGTACTGTAGCCCAGGCCAGGAAGGGCATAGGGAGTTGTAGATCTACAAGTACAACGGGTTTGTGTGACTCCCGGACCCTGTCACTGGCCTGGCCTGGGCCATAGCCTAGGATAGAATATGCTAGGGTGGTGGTGGGGGGGTGGACCTGTGGTCTAGCCACTAGATGTACAAAGAACTAGCCTAGTGTAGTGACTAGGCACTATTGTATACCATGGTATACGCGCACCCGACTCGCGCGATCTCGGCCCTTGTATTAAATAATTTTTGCGCGAGAGGTCCGTGCCAGGCGCAGCACCGGCACTATTGACAGTATGGCTCAGCACTTCATGCTGACGCGGATCCCCCAAATATTCTAACTTCAAGGAGGCCCATCTGGAGGCTGCACCAACGTCTTACACCCGTTACCATCATAACTCATAATTATGGATGCGGGCAAGATAAACAACGCATGCCGTGAGTAGGCATGAGCGGGTAAATACACTAAACAAGGAGATAACGCAGGCGAAGAAGGATCTAGCTAGCTGACCACTTTACAAGCCAGCTGCCCATGGATACTGCAATGCATACAAGGCCATATCGGTACACCACACCGTGCATGTAATGGCAGGTGATCAAGTTAGAGCCGTTAGAGGTGGATAACATCATGTACTTCGAAGTACATGACTGTCGAGTTCAGACCAGACGCCTTTGAGGATCTACATTGTACTACTACATGTAGTACCAGTACTGCAGTAGTGGTACTAGTAGTACAATATGCTGCATCACCAAGACTCGGCACCTTTCCATATCCTCAAAACCCATTAATTCAATTTATTGGAAAGAACATGAAAGTAGACAAGGTGCACGGCAAAGCAAAGTAGAAAAGAAATCCAAAGCAGCGATAAGAGAGAGAGAGACACATACACACACAGAGCGGGGGAGAGAGAGAGAGAGAGAGAGAGAGAGAGAGAGAGAGAGAGAGAGAGAGAGAGAGAGAGAGAGAGAGAGAGAGAGAGATAAGCGGAACATGCATTATGGGCTGCAGCGCGCTGGTCGCATGGCGGATCAACATGACTTTGTGCACTGCACACAGTGTTCTGTACGCACTGAGGGAGCCGGCCCCGGAGGCCCTGATCAATCGACTGGATTTCCATGTCCGCTACAGTACAACAGCAGCCTGTCTTTCGGAAAGAATTAATGCGGAGAGAAGCAATTACCTCTCCAGTTAATCGGGTCCAGCGGATAATGCTCCGAAAATGTTCGTATAATGCCATTATAAATCATAGTGCTCCAAAAACTACCCTGTAATGCTGATTATAATGCTTCAACAAGGGCTATAATGCTCTTGGTTTGGAACAAAAATGGAAGAAATGCTGCACATTGTCAAACTTTATTCCAGGAAAGGATGCATTTAGCCGATCTGCCTCTGAAGCTGCTACAATATCTCTCACGAACTCCACCACTTCTTAGCACTATAAGACATGATCGCGTCTCCATTGACTGCTCTCCATTGCAACTTTGATGCAGGGCTGTGGCTGAACAGTGGGTGTATCAAATCTTTTCCCTTGCTTATCCATGTAGTGAGAGGTGAAACCATTATTGCTGGTGATCATTTGCATGCTGGAAGCCTATCATGGGAAGTGGTATTCATGCCTGCAGACAAAATGTCTTCATCTGAAACAGCTCACGTGAGGCCAGTTCCTGAGAGCCGGACGATCTCAGATCGAGATCCGATTTGCGGAAATCCTGAAAACACGTGGTCAGAAGTTATTTTGCCGCTCTACATCCTCTGCTTGCGCTGTCTTCTTCTCCTGGGGTTCCGTGGAGACAAATGGTTGGCCATAATCATGATAATACTCTTCTTTTCTGATAGCACTTGACTGTACTTGTACTTGTAGGCCTTGCATTACAATCGTCCACGACGAACTGTATGTGCTTCACCAGGAAAGTAAGACACGCGCTCCTGAGCACTCAAATCGACTTGGTACCGCGTCCATGAGAAATTCTAGTTCTTTTCGAGCCTGCTGAGCTGGACTCGGCAAAGGCAGTTGTTTGGAACAAGTTAGTTCTTTCTGTTTAATAATATAGCCGCTCCTTCATCCAGGTCCAAATAATATCAATGGACCAGTGTTTACTTCAGTATCGCTAGAGAATAGTAGAGATGCTTTGGCCAGAGCCTATGGCATAACAGGAAATCTCCTCTTCGTCTGTTTGATATTCACTTCGCGTACGTCTAGTCTCCTCCATGGCTCTCCATGATTTCTAAAAAAAAAAGAACTCCTCGTAAATCATCGTTACGGATTCTGTGTAACAGCCTCACTCAGTGCCTGAGTTGCAATTTGGGCATGCTACATCGCCTGTACATTTACCTGACCACATTGCTACATATGATAAAGACTTCATGTAGCAATGGCATTACCGATGTATGTAGTCAGGTAAATGTAGCATTGGTGCTAAAGATGTTACCTGTGTACACAATCACAAAGTCATGTGCCGGTACAATACAATATTCATGACGTTGCACCTCATGACTTTAGCCGATTGTTGTCAAAAACCTGATAAGTGATATATTTCCGACATTATCCACTAGGAAACTCGTTATGCCGCTCAAACCTCACATAATGCTCGTCTTGTTCCTTTCTAGTGCTCCATAATGCTCTGGTGCTCGGATACTCTCATAATGCCGAATATAATGCCGGCATTATCCGCTGTACCCTACCAGTTAATAGCTGAACATTTAGATGGAAAAACAGCAAAGATGAATTTCAAGGAAAGCACATTCTTAACACAGAGAAGTACTCGGATGGCGAGCCAAGGAAAATTTTACTGGAAGGAAACAAGGACTCAAGTGGGGCACAAGTTATGCGTTAAAGTCATTACCAACTAAACCAGATCGATGTTGAACAGTCAGACGCGCACCGGCAAGGTAGCACCAAGAGTACATAACGTAGCACCCGGTGGCAGACTGACATGGAGTACTGAGACATTCCACGGCAAGGAAGTGAGCTTGAGCACTGCTCCATAGTGCAGCCTGGTAACCAACGGGCTTCCAACTAAGTTACTTGGAAGATTCGTGGATATTAGTGATAATTTCAAAGAGGGGAAGGTAAGCGCCATCAAGCCGAACACAAGCTACATTCCAAGGCACAGACCAGTGGAATGCTGGCTTGTATGGGCTATGAAGCCACTGAAGGGCAGGGTTTTTGCCTTTTTGGTATGGTCTGCGTCATTGTGGTAAAGTAAAACTACACTTGCAAGTATGTGGTGTACATGTACTTGGTATTATCACTGACTCCCATACCATCATCTGAGATTTTTTGCTATACCTACTACTTGAAGCAGTCAAAATAATACATCCCAACAGTAGGCTTGTACGTGAAATGTAAACCGACTCAGATAGTATACAAACCGTGGCGCAGCCGGGCCCGAGGTTTGTACATGTATGATGGTTTATCTTTCAAGTACAAGTGTACTACTGAGGGGGATGTAATACTTATGCTGACCTTCATACAAATTCCTCCCAATCTCTAAAAAGGAGTTTTAATTGTGGTGGTATTATATGAGGTTTATATGCGCATCAGGTTTATATGCCCAATATAAACCACCTGCATCATGGGGAATCATGGATGGGGAAGTTGACTAGAAGTTTGAGTGAAAGGTCAGCATAGGACTTGGCTAACGTTATTTTGAGTAGTAGTAGGTTTTTCATTTTGACCCGACGAGACCATACGACGCTTGTAGATCACAGCACAGGTTGCGCTAGTTTACACGTCACAAATGGTACTGAGGTAGTGACAAAGATAGGTGAAAAGTAGACGCCAAGTGAAAGCCAACACATCATCACGAACGTCTAACGTCACATCTGAAGATTGCTAGCGGCACAAGACAAATACTTCACAAACCTCGATAATTGAAATTCAGCCAGCGGTATAGTGGAAGGAAGGCTGCTGGGTGCGACATAGAACTGTGGGCTGCTGAGGCGACGTATCCATCCTGATCTTGACTGCAAGGTTGGCGTCTAACGCTAAAATCCGAGCAGCAGATCAAATCCTTCCTCTGGTCAATGGCAGATTTCCTGGTCCAGGAGAAGTCATAATTCTTTGTGCCATCTTCAATAGGTCCGTCAAATACAGTAGTAGTAGGTTTTTCATTTCGACCCGACGAGACCATACGACGCTTGTAGATCACAGCACGAACAGTTCACCAGCCACACTCCACGAAAGCAAGTAGTAGTACTCCTGACAAGTCTTGTTTCGTTCCATAGAGATAATAACGGGGAACTCATCAGAGGAGAAGCAGTTGTTGAATGAAGGGGTTTAGCTGAATAATGCTATTTTATAGAAAAGATATTGGCGCACTGAGGTGTAAACACTCAACTAACTCACATATGTGACATATCAACACAAAAGGAATAGTGCAGAATGGAGGTGTTCTGAACCCTACCAGACACAACTATCACAAGTGCTAAATCATTCACAATGAGAAGGAGAGGTACACAGGAATAGGTTGCGCTAGTTTACACGTCACAAAATACTGAGGTAGTGACAAAGATAGGTGAAAAGTAGACGCCAAGTGAAAGCCAACAAATCATCACGAACGTCTAACGTCACATCTGAAGATTGCTAGCGGCACAAGACAAATACTTCACAAACCTCGATAATTGAAATTCAGCCAGCGGTATAGTGGAAGGAAGGCTGCTGGGTGTGACATGTAACTGTGGGCTGCTGAGGCGACGTATCCATCCTGATCTTGACTGCAAGATGTCACACCCAGCAGCCTTCCTTCCACTATACCGCTGGCTGAATTTCAATTATCGAGGTTTGTGAAGTACAGTCTGTATCGGCTATAGAGTGACCGGATATAAGAATATATCGGCTACAGTGATATTGGTACGAAATATCAAAAGCAAAACGTATTTTATCCTGTACAAATATCACTATAACCAATATTATCGGATGTAATGATATATCGGATATTATGATGGCAACATAGAATGAAAACATGCATAACACACTACATTATAATCGGCTATAGTGATAACTTTAAAATACATGTTGCAATAATATCAAAGGCCCTATTTTTTTACTTTCTTCACGTTGCTTATTTTGATAGTGACACATGTACATGTACATGTACATAACAGAATTTTTTATGGAAATGCGGGCACTGTCAACTATGCAGCATGCTCATTTGTCAAAACGCCATGCTGGAAGTATTCCCTTGCCTTTCATGTGTCGCTCGAAAAAAATCGATCGTATCGCATATAGTGATGCATCGGTTATAGTGATAAAATCACGGAAATCAAAAGGGTACGCTATAGCCGATACAGACTGTACAGTCAAACCTCGTTAGGACGAACACTGATAAGGCGAACTTTCCATTAGTACGAACTAAGGCCAATCCTATGGTTGGCCAGGCATCAATTCAAGTCAAAATCAAGTATTCGTTTACGACGAACTTCTGTACAGCGAACTTTCGCCAAGACGAACTATTTTCAAGTGTGATTTGAACAAAGTCAGTGTGGTCATGTACATGTAGTACGAACTTTCGGTCCACGAGCGTGCGCGTGCGCTGGCTGCCTTTTTTCTTCTTTTTTTCAATAGTCGAGGTCATATTGTACGTACGGTGCAAATTGTTTTCAAGCGTGTTTCTAACAAAATAATCAGTGCGTTGTACGAACTTTCGACACAGTCGTGATTCATTGCACTTTGTCATTGTACTTACCTGTATCTGGCTTATGCTAAGAATAACATGCTTCCCATGTACCACATGTATGCACCTTCACGTAAATACAATCCATCTGATATGCATATCGATTTTTTGTCAGATCTGGATAAGAAGAACTCCCGATAAGACAAACAAATGTGTTCAGTCCCTTGAAGTTCGTCCTAACGAGGTTTGACTGTATTGGAAAGGCTTCCTGTCTGAAGCCTTTCCATACTGGTACTCGATGTTCCAGTTTTGTGACACGAGAATGGCACGAGAATTAGTGTACCGCTGAGTGTACCGCTATACACGTGGTCGACACGTAGTCGACACGTTGTTGATACTTTTTTGACACGTGACCCCGTCAACGGTCTGCTTTGTGCCAATGCCACTCGGTAAACGCCGATGTCGCGTACGACAAAGACGACTATCCCGTACGCGAAATAGTTGAGAATTGCATGACGTGGACCTGACGGCAAGGACAACTGCGAGGAGGCCCCTTTCGGTACCCCTGACGGGAAGGAGAACTGCAGAAGTCGACGAAGTCGAACGAGGAGGCCCCTTTCCCGTACCCCATACTGCAAAGTGCCATTGATGGATACCTTTTGCACCTGGAACGACCCCTTAAACGCTGTCGCGGCGACTATCCCGTACGCGAAATAGTTGAGAACTGCTGACGCGGACCTTTTGCACCTGGAACGGCCCCGTAAACGCTGTCGTGTCGGCGGAGTGAATGTGCAGGGTACTAGGGGGAAAAGAATTGCTGCAAAGACGTCCCCTCTACTAGGCTCTAGGCCTTTGCCTTTGGAGACATGGCGAACTGAATGCGCAGGGCGAAAAGAATTGCTGCAAAGACGTCCGCTCTAGGCCTTTGGAGACATCGTGGGAACTCCTTCCGGTACTATACAAACTGCTGACGTGGCCGTGGACATGTACATGGAGAGTCATGGTGGGACTTCATGTACATGGATACATGGTGGGAATTCCTTCCGGCACCCCCGTACCGCAAAGCCAACGGTGGGGAAGGAGAAGTGCAGACGTGCAGGAAGACGAACGAGGAGGAACCAGGACGAGCGAGCAATGGCAGGACTAGCTGGACCGTAAGTAATAGCTGAATTGTGCATGACAACTTGACATCCATGCGGCACTCGCCACTTGCCACTGCATATTTCTTGTCCACTAACAATGTCTCTCCTCTGCCCCCTGTGTGTCCACGGCCCTGTTGCTGAATTGGCCCGATGAATCGAATGTCTTCCGCAACTGGAACGGCCCCGTGAAAGCTGTCGCGTCGGCGACTGAATGCGCAGGAGGGAAAATATTGCTGCGAAGACGTCTCCTCTAGACGACGGTAAGGCACCCCATTGATATGTTGCCAGTGTGTGCCAGGGTATCGCGCGATGGTGAATGAGGAATGATGAAGGGTACGGTGGGACTGTAGACCTGTTACCTTCTACTAACACGTTATCAGGTGGAGAGTGTCTTGTACTCACGTTATCAGGTCGAGAGCGTATTGTAGTCACTCTCTCTATTCCTGTACTTCATTACGTTTAAGGTGTACGTATAACTTCTCAAAAAAAGTTAATGGTCTACAGTCGTGTCGGAAGGGTACGGTGGGACTGTAGACATGTTACCTTCTAACACGTTATCAGGTGGAGAGTGTCTTGTACTCACGTTATCACTATATCAGGTCGAGAGCGTATTGTAGTCACTCTCTCTATTCCTGTACTTCATTACGTTTCAGGTGTACGTATAACTTTTCCAAAAAATTTAATGGTTCACGTCTTCAGATAGAGAGCGTATTGCACCCACTGTCTAGTCTCTGTAGTGCATTGAGATTTTGTTGATCGAACATGAAATGGATACACAGACGAAGCCAGGCCAAGTACATGGCGAGATGTCGCCAGAAGAACGTCTTCAGGTAGAGAGCGTATTGCACCCACTGTCTAGTCGATTTTGTGGATCGCACATGAAATGGATACACAGACAAAGCAGGCCAAGTACATGAGAGAGTGGACGATGTGCAGATCGAAACGGCCTGCGGGTACTTCATTAAAGTTACCCGTGACATAACTAGGATAAAAGTTAATCACTGCAAAAACATTGCCAAGTATGTGAGCACTTTGGACTTGACAGAAGAGTGCACGGGCGACGTTGACAAAACATACTGCGGTGACTGTCACTATCATGACAGCAGGGCACATCGCACGCAGCATCGCAGATCGTGTCGAATTGCGCATCATAATATTGCAAAATTGCTCCTGTGCATGCAAGTGGATTTCATTGCACTTCTCAGTTTGGGAAATGCTCGATTATGACAATTCTCCGTGTGAGTGCACTAGCCCTGAACAGACATGTAGGTGAACCGTTTGTGGTGTCTCATAGCCTACCTCACGACCTTCTGCTTTCTTTCTTCATCACTTGTATCTTGCAGGTATATCATCCCGTGACGACCACATTGAAGTCTGAATTTGAAGTGTGAAGATGCTTCAGCAACCACATCGTACTTTTCCATTGCTTTCATTGTGCTTCTACTGTGCATGTGTGTAAGTTGCCCTGCTGTGTGTAAGTGCCTGGCGGCAGACAGATGGAATGCTCTTCCCACTGACTGCCGTCAGGCCCCGTCTCTTACTCTGTATGTAAACATGGTAAAAATTCACCTAGGGTTCCCAGTAAAAAGGCAACGCCTGTTGGGACTCCCCTAGTAAAATAATAAAATCTACTACTACTACTACTACTACTAAGTTGTGGGGTAAACATGTGATGACATTGTATGCTGGCGACATGGTCAGATGTTCATGCGTCTAACGTACACCTGCATGTTATGCATTGAAAAGGGCTTGCCACTTGCGATCCTGGGACGAGTATCAGGTCCGCTTTGTCCTGTGTGGGCTGTATCAGATTGTTGTTCACTTCTCTATCTGTTGGATATGTGACTTTCTGCAAGTTTCTGGTGTATGATGGCCACGTCCTTGCTTGTCACTTTGTATGATATTACATTCTGTATTCGCTGCTTCCATGGCATGGTCTGCAAACTGCAATCCTTGGGCAAATGTCATGTTTGCTATGTTGTGCTTTGGCCGTCAGCTTGTCTACACGCTGTAGTTGAATTATTTTTGTTTCACAACTGACTTCCTCAAGTACGGTGGCCACTGCTTTGCATGGCATTATACATGAAGAATTTCCTGTTTGTGTCGTGTGCATGTGCGTATGTGTGCGTGGTCACGTGTGTGTGCCGTGTGCATACACATGTTTGTGTATCTGTGTGCGGGGTAGCGAGGCGGGGAGGGCTGGTATGTATCAGTGTGTTATTGCAATCGCATGGCTACATACAGTACATCGCGCGCGTGGTCATCATGTTTACCTTCGGGGTTGGGGTGGGGAGGGAACGGAAAAAGAGCTGAAATTATCCATATAAAAATCGCTCTGTGAGCGGTTCTGAAAAACCTTTACTGGTACTGCCCCGTCGTAAAAGTAAGAAATTAGAACTGGCCCATTGTCCCCCCAAATGCGAACTGATCCACCTAAATCGCGAATGACGGGACCCGAACGCACCAGTAGCACGAGGTTCCTACCTGTGGATGCAGATGGGGACGTTGGTCCGGACCATAGGCCATGTACTGTACTAGCGGTAGGCTTCCCTATCAAAATAATAAATTCTACTGCTACTACTGGTGTTACCCTATGATAATTGCCGTGATCCTGTGCCCTCCCGACCTCGTGCTACTGGTGCGTTCGGGTCCCGTCATTCGCGATTTAGGTGGATCAGTTCGCATTTGGGGGGACAATGGGCCAGTTCTAATTTCTTACTTTTACGACGGGGCAGTACCAGTAAAGGTTTTTCAGAACCGCTCACAGAGCGATTTTTATATGGATAATTTGTCTTGTGCCGCTAGCAATCTTCAGATGTGACGTTAGACGTTCGTGATGATTTGTTGGCTTTCACTTGGCGTCTACTTTTCACCTATCTTTGTCACTACCTCAGTATTTTGTGACGTGTAAACTAGCGCAACCTATTCCTGTGTACCTCTCCTTCTCATTGTGAATGATTTAGCACTTGTGATAGTTGTGTCTGGTAGGGTTCAGAACACCTCCATTCTGCACTATTCCTTTTGTGTTGATATGTCACATATGTGAGTTAGTTGAGTGTTTACACCTCAGTGCGCCAATATCTTTTCTATAAAATAGCATTATTCAGCTAAACCCCTTCATTCAACAACTGCTTCTCCTCTGATGAGTTTCCCGTTATTATCTCTATGGAACGAAACAAGACTTGTCAGGAGTACTACTACTTGCTTTCGTGGAGTGTGGCTGGTGAACTGTTCGTGCTGTGATCTACAAGCGTCGTATGGTCTCGTCGGGTCGAAATGAAAAACCTACTACTACTGTATTTGACGGACCTATTGAAGATGGCACAAAGAATTATGACTTCTCCTGGACCAGGAAATCTGCCATTGACCAGAGGAAGGATTTGATCTGCTGCTCGGATTTTAGCGTTAGACGCCAACCTTGCAGTCAAGATCAGGATGGATACGTCGCCTCAGCAGCCCACAGTTCTATGTCACACCCAGCAGCCTTCCTTCCACTATACCGCTGGCTGAATTTCAATTATCGAGGTTTGTGAAGTATTTGTCTTGTGCCGCTAGCAATCTTCAGATGTGACGTTAGACGTTCGTGATGATGTGTTGGCTTTCACTTGGCGTCTACTTTTCACCTATCTTTGTCACTACCTCAGTACCATTTGTGACGTGTAAACAAAAAAAAAAAAAGGCTAGCGCAACCTATTCCTGTGTACCTCTCCTTCTCATTGTGAATGATTTAGCACTTGTGATAGTTGTGTCTGGTAGGGTTCAGAACACCTCCATTCTGCACTATTCCTTTTGTGTTGATATGTCACATATGTGAGTTAGTTGAGTGTTTACACCTCAGTGCGCCGATATCTTTTCTATAAAATAGCATTATTCAGCTAAACCCCTTCATTCAACAACTGCTTCTCCTCTGATGAGTTCCCCGTTATTATCTCTATGGAACGAAACAAGACTTGTCAGGAGTACTACTACTTGCTTTCGTGGAGTGTGGCTGGT
>NC_088643.1:32421454-32447454 GCF_964019385.1 Sycon ciliatum
ACACGCAGAGACTACCGGAACTTCAACGCTCAGCGTTTCTGCGATATGCTGCTGTCCTCCGATCTTCATATCTTTACATCCCGTACCCCAGACCTGATGTTGGACGAGTGGACAGGGAAAGTCAATGCTGTGCTTGATATCATCGCACCGTACGTAACCAGGAAACACAGGAAGTCCCGTCGGAAAAATTGCCCGTTCATGACCTCGCCCCTCCTTGCCTTGATTAGAAAGCGCAAATCGGTCTTCAAGAAACTAAAAGCTACTAACTTTCGAGACGAGAGCCTATCTGTACAATTCAAGCGGCTGCGCAACCAGTGCAATAACTTGTATCGACACCTACAGAATCTTTACTTTTCAGACCAGTGTCAGCGGTATGAACGGGAGCCTCGGCAGTTCTGGAAAGCCTTGAATATGATCACAAAGCGTTCCTCTCCGAAGCAAACGGTTACCATCCCACCTGAGCGATTGAACGACTATTTTCACTCGATTGTCACAGATAAGGAAGCGAATTACAAGCTCCCAATGGGACCTGCTAAATCCGACGACCTTACTACGTTTTCAGCCGTTACAGTAGCAGAGGTGAAGCTTCGGATCGGTGACCTCCAAAGTAATAAAGCCCCTGGACCGGACGGCATTCTTCCGTGTCTACTTAAAATATCAAAAGACGTAATTGCTCTATCACTTGCTATCTTATTCAACACTTCCCTCTCGTCTGGTCAATTCCCATCCTTGTTCAAAATTGCAAACATTACACCAATTCTGAAGTCAACTCAAGGCCCCCGCGACTGCCCTTCTAACTACCGCCCAGTGTCTTTAACATCTATCCTAGCCAAGCTCCTGGAGGGGCTTGTGTTTTCTCGTATACATCTTTTTTTTAATGATCGTTGCCCATTCCATGTGGACCAGTTTGGCTTTCGGAAGCACCGTTCTACCGGACAGCTTCTCACCAAGGTTACGAACGACTGGCTTGTCTCGCGCGACGCTGGACTGCATACGGCGGTTGTCTGTATTGATTTGAATAAAGCGTTCGATATGGTGAAGCATCAACAGCTTCTTCTTGCTCTCGCAGCTGTCGGTATTTCGGGAGTGGCCCTGGCCTGGTTCCGATCATACCTTTGTGCCAGACAACAGCGGGTGGTTACCCACACTGGAACATCTCCGTTGGTGGCAATCACTAGTGGCGTGCCACAGGGCACCATTCTGGGTCCGGTGCTATTTAACATATATGTACGGAAGCTCCCATTGACAGCAGAGGCCTTTTCTTGCAAGCTCCCGATGTTCGCTGACGACATGACGTTGTATGCCAGCAGACGTACACAAGCTGAGGCCGTCGCTACCGTTACTGATTCGTTATCTGCAATTTCTGTGGATCTAGACGAGCTTGGGCTGCGCATTAATACAACAAAGACTGTAACTTTGATGATTTCTAAGTCTTCTCAACCCCTCTCAACTCCAATCGTTTTTAACCAACAGCCTCTGACTCAAGTGTCTAGCACGAGAATCCTGGGAGTCATTGTAGACAGTGATGTTTCTTGGTCTGGTCACATAGACTTTATCGTTAGGAAGACTTGCACGAAAATTGGCGCTCTTCGACGGTGTTTTCGGCAACTAAGTTTGAAGGCAACACGGCAGTTTATCCTCTCGGTTATCCTGCCTGACTTATTATACTGCTGCTCTTGCTTTGCAATGAAGCTATCCGCCAAGGACCGACAGCGACTCTCGTCCGTTTATCGTCGTTCTGTACGCGCTGCTTGTGGCTCGAAACTACAAGAGGACGTCATGCCGCTGTTAGCTAGATTGTCGATTGATCCGTTTGAACATTACCTTATTCGTAGCATTGCTAAATTTATCCATGTTAATCATGTCGTTTTCCCTCTCCCAAATCTGACGGACCTTTTCCCTCAAGTTTCAACCGGCCCTAGGACAACAAGAAGCTCTTTTAATGCTGCTATTGCAATATCTAAATTCCGGACGACTGACGGTGTCAATTCCTTTTCAAATCGTGCTGCCCTGTTCTTTAATTCTTTGCCTGTGGAGTGGCGCACCCAGCACCGCACTACATTTGCTAAGCACCTTCAGACCATGCTAAAAGACGCAGCGTCTTTTCAGAAGTATTTTGATCTTCTTTTCAGCAAACTCCCTCATTGATCTGCACCGCCTGTATTGTATAACTGTGTTTACTGCGTTCCTAGTTTAAATTCGTTTTTAAAAACAACATCTCTTTAATTCTTGCACTATCCCATTATGACCATGCTTAAAGACGCAGCGTCTTTTCAGAAGTATTTAGATCTTCTTTTCAGCAAACGGCCTCATTGATCTGCATCGCTTGTATTGTATACCTGTGTTTACTGCTTACTGCTTACTGCTGCTTTATTGTTCCAAGTATCAGTTTAGTTTAGTTTAAATATCTCTTATTATTATTATTTTTTTTTCTCACCCCACACCCCTCTACCCTGTTATCGGCCCTCTTAAGAGTTGTGTTCATCACTGTTGAGGCTTCCGATGGAAAATAAAAGAATACTACTACTACTACTACTACCATCGAGAGCTCCTACCGGAATTCCATCGAGGAATATCTTGAAAGTGTACAGTGCTTCGTGTTGCCTGTTGGCCGATGTTAGTTTTTGCTGGGTTCATAGTTCATGATGAGTGCACCATGGGTACTTGACCTTTGGTATACTTGTGGCGGGGTAAATGCCTTCCTAATGTTGGTTTGTCCACGCGCGCAGGCTGGAAAATATCCTTGAAAGCAACTGCGTTTTTTTCCCTTTGGTGTTCTTCTCGTTTTTCTGCTTTAGTACCATTTGCTGCCGGAGCTAAGGTGTTCTTCTTCGTGTCTTCAACTTCGGATCTTCTTCATTAGAACTGTAAGTGCACTGTAGGGTTGTTAGTCCTCTGTTCACACTGCAGTACTGTATTCACTACCGAAAAGGGCAGAGCTTCCTTTCAAATAAGGAAGAACGAGGCTTTATTCGAGTTTATTGCCAGGTGAAAGTGTATGCGTGAAACTCGAGTCGCAACCTTTGGACCTAATTATCACTGCTATCTATGAACCTTCAAAGTAAGTTGGAAGGCCGTTGGTTAGCGCTATCGAGCAGTGCTCAAGCTCATTTTCATGCCGTGGAATGTCTCAGTACTCCTGGGTGGTCTGGTGCTAAATTGTGCACTTCTGACTGTTCAAAATCTGGTTTAGTTGGTGGACTCTAAAGTATACAGTAGAGTCCTGAGTCGAAGAATGTGGAGCCGAAGTGGAGTGGAGCCCATAGCCTTGTGGCAGAACCGCAAACCTACCCAACTTCAGAAAAGGGTAGCCTGTGGGAAACATAGAGCACAAACCAGCACACATTTTCTCGGCTGTCTCTTTACTGTCTTTACTGAGCATTTGTATTACTATTGTTTGGTTACTGTGACGTGTTTCTAAAATGGTGTTCAGATGGCTTCTCTCGGCAAAACGAAGAAGGCTAATGATGCTAAATTGAAGCGGCTTTGGGAGGCAGTGGCTTCCAAGATGAAGCAAATCAACGATCTTGGCTGCCATGGTGGGGCGATGGCAACCATCAAGGGGAAAATTCTGGCAGCTGGATCCCTTGGGTCCAGCATGCTGGAACACCGCCACCTTCTATCCGAGAAGGCGGTGGAAGGCACTCTGCCCCTCTCAGCCCCCATCTTCACTCCTCTGCCTGCAAAGTTGGAGGATATGCCAGAGAAGGTTCTGCGAAGCTGGGTTGCCGACTATGTTCGAACATCTGTTGGTCGCAACCAACCACGGTACGTGCAGTACAAAAGTCATTGTCATTGTTAACACGTGACATGCAATTGTATGCAGGACCTGTGCTTGTAGGAATTGTCACAACTGGGCGTTCGAAAAATTATTTTCCCTGTCTGTAGCAATTAAAAATAAATTGGTATGGTCATATCTTTTTTGTTTCGTTTTTTTAGATGGGGAAACAAGGAGTGTGCACCCGTTTGGTGGCCGCACCACATTCTTCCCTACGCAAATGTGTGTGCAGATGCCAGGATTGATACGGCAGAGAGGCCGTACCGGCAGTGCCTGGAGCTCTGTCTGCAAGCGTGCTGTGAGCACCATGGCATCATCATGAACACTGGCTGTTCCAGTAAGTTGGCATGGATCTGTTGAATTTTTTAATGTCAAGGATGAAATTGAAAAAGACAACTTGCAGATACTGAGTATCAATTAAGCTGTGGGTGGACATTTTATAATTTGTTGTACAGAAGCGCAACAAACACGTCTGCAGAGGTTAGGAGACGAAATGTCAGCCTGTGCAGTGCGGATATCGGATGCCTCCAGCAAGCAGGTGAAGATTGGCAATCTTCTCCGGTTCAGGGAGGTCAATGACGCTCATGGTGACATTTCCACCGAAGTCGGCCACCTCATGCGTCTTGCTTCTGGTCTTAAGGTAAGTAAGTATCTCTTACTGCAATTTCATTTAGAGGAGAACTGGAAGATAACATACGGTATTTCCCCGATTATAAGTCGCTCTCGATTTCAGGTTTGTGCCATAATGCTTCAATATGCTCACATTAGTAGAATGTCACACTCGATTTTAAGTCGCACCCCCTTCTTTGACTGAGAAGTTAAGTGTAAAAAGGTTCGACTTATATTCGGGGGGAAATACAGTAATAAATGTAATCATCACCCTGTCTCTTCTGTTGTCAATTAATTCCATGATTGTTTGCCAGATGGCACAAGGTCTGCAGCTTTTGGAGTTTTCATTTCAGCCCGTAGTGTCACACATTTGACATGGAATTTCTGTCTTTGCAATCTTTCTATTTCAATTGTAGGGTTCATATGAAGATGCATCTGCACCAGATGCTCAAGAGTCAGGGCTGGAGAGTGCTGAACAAGGTAATGGTAAACTGAGTCAGGCATGCCGGTTCAAGTATTCCAAATTACAGTGCATGCACAATGAGACATTATCCAGTAGTCTGGAATGACAGCTACACCATAGCTCAGTGGTCAGAGCATCGCTGGCCTGAAGGCAAGGTCCCTGATCCGATTCCTGGTGGTGACACACGAGTCAATTTTTGTCTTCAGACTTTTCCCTTTTCCATTCCCTCAACTTATGAATGTCCAGTACTCCTGAGTTCTTATACTAAAACATTGTCATGGTTGTATGTTGCTTGTTGCTTTGTCTCGTTGTGTGGTGTTGTTAAGCTTTTTGGTGTTCTCGTGGTTGGTTTTGTCTGTGTCATGTAAATGTAGGTGGACTTCAAGTTGAACTAGATGGTGATGTTGATGCACCTGACCTTCAGGTAGGTAGCACTCACTGCAGTTTCATTTTTTGTTATGGTGTACGTGTGTGTGTGTGTGTGTGTGTGTGTGTGTGTGTGTGTGTGTGTGTGTGTGTGTGTGTGTGTGTGTGTGTGTGCGTGTGTGTCCCATATGGTGCAGTGGTATGTGCAGCGATTTCCAATCGATAGATTGCGGGTTCGATTCCCGACGATTATGGTCACACACGTCTTTCTTCTCTTTCTCAGACTCTTCCTGACTTTTCTTTCATTCTCCTGGGTGGTTACCAACAGCCAGTGCATGCCGGAGTATGTGGTGTGATGTGTGTGCGGGAAAAAAAAAAAAAAAAAAAAAAAATGAAAAATGAAAAGACCAAAAAAGGGATTCACTGGCCAGAAAATGTCACTCCAAATAGCTGTATGGTGTAGACCAGGCTGAATAGTGACGGTCAATTCTTCAGCCTTGCAAGCTGTTGAATGGTGTAATCCCAGCACAAGTTGCTATGGCTTCTGCCAAAGCATTGCTATCATCGCCTCCGGCGATGGGCGTCAAAGGTCAAAGGTCAAAGGTGTGCGTGCGTGTGTGTGTGAGAGTGCGTGTGTGTGTGTGTGTGCGTGTGTGTGTTCGTGTGTGTGTGTGTGTGTGTGTGTGTGTGTGTGTGTGTGTGTGTGTGTGTGTGTGTGTGTGTGTGTGTGTGTGTGTGTGTGTGTGTGTGTGTGTGTGTGTGTGTGTGTGTGTGTGTGTGTGTGTGTGTGTGTGTGTGTGTGTGTGTGTGTGTGTGTGTGTGTGTGTGTGTGTGTGTGTGTGTGTGTGTGTGTGTGTGTGTGTGTGTGTGTGTGTGTGTGTGTGTGTGTGTGTGTGTGTGTGTGTGTGTGTGTGTGTGTGTGTGTGTGTGTGTGTGTGTGTGTGTGTGTGTGTGTGTGTGTGTGTGTGTGTGTGTGTGTGTGTGTGTGTGTGTGTGTGTGTGTGTGTGTGTGATGTCCATCCATCTAGTTGGTGGACGTCCATTGTTCTGTCTTTGTAATCTTTCTCCTTTCAAATTGTAGGGTTCATATAATGAGACATCTGCACCAGATGCACAAGAGTCCGAGCTGGAGAGTGCTGAACAAGGTAATGGTGAACTACTGAGTCAGGCATGCCGGTTCAAATATTCCAAATTACAGTGCATGCACAATGAGACATTATCCAGTAGTCTGGAATGACAGCATCGCTGGCCTGAAGGCAAGGTCCCTGATCCGATTCCTGGTGGTGACACACGAGTCAATTTTTGTCTTCACTTTTCCCTTTTCCATTCCCTCAACTTATGAATGTCCAGTACTCCTGAGTTCTTATACTAAAACATTGTCATGGTTGTATGTTGCTTGTTGCTTTGTCTCGTTGTGTGGTGTTGTTAAGCTTTTTGGTGTTCTCGTGGTTGGTTTTGTCTGTGTCATGTAAATGTAGGTGGACTTCAAGTTGAACTAGATGGTGATGTTGATGCACCTGCCCTTCAGGTAGGTAGCACTCACTGCAGTTTCATTTTTTGTTATGGTGTACGTGTGTACGTGTGTGTGTGTGTGTGTGTGTGTGTGTGTGTGTGTGTGTGTGTGTGTGTGTGTGTGTGTGTGTGTGTGTGTGTGTGTGTGTGTGTGTGTGTGTGTGTGTGTGTGTGTGTGTGTGTGTGTGTGTGTGTGTGTGTGTGTGTGTGTGTGTGTGTGTGTGTGTGTGTGTGTGTGTGTGTGTGTGTGTGTGTGTGTGTGTGTGTGTGTGTGTGTGTGTGTGTGTGTGTGTGTGTGTGTGTGTGTGTGTGTGTGTGTGTGTGTGTGTGTGTGTGTGTGTGTGTGTGTGTGTGTGTGTGTGTGTGTGTGTGTGTGTGTGTGTGTGTGTGTGTGTGTGTGTGTGTGTGTGTGTGTGTGTGTGTGTGTGTGTGTGTGTGTGTGTGTGTGTGTGTGTGTGTGTGTGTGTGTGTGTGTGTGTGTGTGTGTGTGTGTGTGTGTGTGTGTGTGTGTGTGTGTGTGTGTGTGTGTGTGTGTGTGTGTGTGTGTGTGTGTGTGTGTGTGTGTGTGTGTGTGTGTGTGTGTGTGTGTGTGTGTGTGTGTGTGTGTGTGTGTGTGTGTGTGTGTGTGTGTGTGTGTGTGTGTGTGTGTGTGTGTGTGTGTGTGTGTGTGTGTGTGTGTGTGTGTGTGTGTGTGTGTGTGTGTGTGTGTGTGTGTGTGTGTGTGTGTGTGTGTGTGTGTGTGTGTGTGTGTGATATCCGTCCATCTAGTTGGTAGACGTGGACGTCGATTGTTCTGTCTTTGTAATCTTTCTTTTTTCAAATTGTAGGGTTCATATAATGAGACATCTGCACCAGATGCACAAGAGTCCGAGCTGGAGAGTGCTGAACAAGGTAATGGTGAACTGAGTCAGGCATGCCGGTTCAAATACTGCAAATTACAGTGCATGCACAATTTTAGACATTATCCAGTACTCCTGAGTTTTTATGCTAAAACGTACATGGTTGTATGTTGCTAGTTGCTTTGTCTCGTTGTGTGGTGCAGTTTGCTTTTTTGTCTTCGCGTGCATGAGTTATTGTTGTTGTTTGGTCTGTGTTATGATTTAAAAAATGCAGGTGGACTTCAAGGTGAACTAATAAATGGTGATCTAGATTCAGGTGGACCTGAACTTGGCAGTGATAGTATCATGGATGAAGCCGACATGTAATTTATAGTGTCTCAATAATGTGCATACTTGGCTTTTTTTGGACTGTTTCATGTGTAGAAAATGTTGGCGTTTCTGCCTTGCCCATCACTCTTTCAATTGCTTCATAGAACTGTGCTTGGATAAATATGGTGTACGTGTCTGGTACAGCCAAGTGGTAAATCACTGCCCATGGTTCATTTGGATCTGCGTGTGCATGTATGAGAGAGTATGTGTGTCTGCATGTGTGTGTGTGTGTGTGTGTCTGTCTGTCTGTCTGTCTGCATGTGTGTGTGTCTGCATGTGTGTGTGTGTGTCTGTCTGTCTGTCTGTCTGTCTGCATGTGTGTGTGTCTGCATGTGTGTGTCTGTCTGTCTGTCTGTCTGCATGTGTGTGTGTGTCTGCATGTGTGTGTGTCTGCATGTGTGTATCTATGTCTGTCTGCATGTGTGTGTGTGTGTGTGTCTGCATGTGTGTATCTATGTCTGTCTGCATGTGTGTGTGTGTCTGCATGTGTGTGTGTGTCTGTCTGTCTGCATGTGTGTGTGTGTCTGCATGTGTGTGTGTGTCTGCATGTGTGTGTGTCTGCATGTGTGTATCTATGTACAGTAAAACCTGTAACTAAAGACCACCGTGACTAGCGACCAGCCTGGTACTACCGACCACTTCGCCAGGCACGGACGGTCTCACATTCAAAATGCACTGTGACTAGAGACTACCTGCTGAACGCGACCAGCGACCGCCTTTTCTTGTCCCAAAGACGATTTTTGACCCGTAACTAGCGACCGCGATGTAGGAAATCAAATGTTGTTCGAAGCTCTTTCTTGAAATTTTGATGATTTTCCGTGGTCCTGAAAGGCATCTTTCGATACTACAGTTGAAGAAATGAACGCAGGTTATTTTTGACTGTGGAGTCGGTGTGGACTTCACTACACCTGTCAGAATTTCAAGCGCTGTCAAGAATAAACATGATACTAAACGTCTTGGAGAGGGTATCGAAAGCGCTCTCTGATCGATGTTACTAATCGGAGGAGAAACGAAGACTGAGCAGCTCTGTCACCCCAGTCATACAGACGAATCGACGATGGCATCAAGGAATCCAGAAACAAAGCAGCACCGCAAGGTCCTGATGCTGGAGAATCGCGTTCAAGCAATCGAGAAGTCGCAACAAGGACAGTCGGTACAATTGATCGCATGAACAAATTTGAAGCCCAGCGCAAAACGAAACTTCCACAGGGAACGTTTGACTCCTGGTTTCAGAAGTAGGAGCTGAATTTGATGTCCGCAAAAAAATTAATCTTCTCTCTCTGTCTCTCTCTGTCTCTCTCCATCTCTCCGTCTTTCTCTCCAAGTGTTGTTTAGCCTGAAATAAGAATGGCATTGCGCAAGTCTTGGGGAATTGTATTAGCTGCATTTTGATATACATATCATATAATGGGATCCATATATGGTCGCATGGTGCAAACCTCTAACTAAAGACCACCTGCTACTAAAGACCGCTTTTGCTGGCACCAAGGGGTGGTCGGTAGTCACAGGTTTTACTGTATGTCTGCATGTGTGTGTGTGTGGGTCCGGGTCATGTGTGTGTGTGTGTGTGTGTGGACTGTGTGACTGTGTGTGTGTGTGTCTGCATGTGTGTATCTATGTATGTCTGCATGTGTGTGTGTGGGTCCGGGTCATGTGTGACTCATGTGTGTGTGTGTGTCTGCATGTGTGTATCTATGTATGTCTGCATGTGTGTGGGGGGGGGGGGGGTCCGGGTCATGTGTGACTCATGTGTGTGTGTGTGTGTCTGCATGTGTGTATCTATGTATGTCTGCATGTGTGTATGTGTGTGTGTGGGTCCGGATCATGTGTATCATATCAGTACAATGCATGGTTGGGGACCCATACTGTAGGTTCAAACAGACCCGTGTCGTATGAGTTTGCACCGCCCTTGGCTGTGGGTGGGAGCGAAATGGAGTCCTTTGTCATGAGCATGTATACCAGGTATACTTGCCAGGACCTGAACCAGGACTTGCAGGACAAGTGCTTGAACTACTTGATGTACACGTATACTTGATGTACACGTACCTAGCAGAATTGTACATCAGAGTTGATAAGGGTTTTCTTCTATCAAATCGACCTTATCGGCTGGTCTGTTGATATTATCGACTCCGTTGTTTCACCTGTCATGATGGTCCTACCGGTAGGACCAGGGTCTATGCAAGCTATCATTAGAGTAGACTGGACTGAAACACTTGAAATAAGGTCTCTTTGTTGCATACGTCATATATAAACTGCTCACTAGATTATAGACTGGTATCTGTATAAACTCCTTTTTAAGATCAGACTAACTCAGTATAAGCATATAACCTACTCAGTTCACTATGTGGGAAATATAAACCATTATACTGAGCTTGTATACAAACTCCCATCTCTCCCCACACAACACTTCAGACTTGTATTTTCCATAATTATAACATGGTACTTCGATGAAGAATATAGACTGGTATATAAACTCCTTTTTTATTTATTTTTGGATCAGACTAGGGCATCAGCTCAGTATAAGCATAATATAACCTACTCAGTTATGGGAAATATAAACCAATTATACAAACCTCGGCTTCGCCTCGGTTTGTATACCATGGTATACAGGTTTATATTTCCTATAATCAACTGCTGTATTAAAAGGTTATACACTTTGTAGTCTTAAAAGTGTTGTTACTATTCAGCGTAGGTTAGGTTGATTGAGACCGTGACAGTGTACATAGAATAAAAACAATCTCAGGTGAGCTAAAAAATGCAGTGTGATTGGAAGATTTATCTACATACTTTGAAGTGTGTATCAAGCAAGATTATGAACAAAAGGACAATGATGTATATAGGTAGGCCACTAGCTTACATCAATTAAGATTCTTATCATGCCAATGAAAGAACAAAAAGTCTCATAATAAAATGTACTTCTGGATTTAAATGTAATATTAACTAAATAACAAGCAATCAGAAAGTGCGATATCTCTGGACTCGTCCACGTAAAATTGAACACGCCACCATCTCTTTAGATTTATCCAGCAGAACACTTTGTTTTTAAAGTGATTGTACTGAAGTATGATAATTATGACTTAGAAGTGTGAATAATCAAGTTTTGAGAATATGCAATAGAAAGTTACGATTACAATACAGATACAGAGTAATCACTCGCAAGCACAAACTATAAGATGGTGCATGGTTCTTTGTCAGCGATATTCTGATAAATTCCAAAGTACGGAAGGAATTAAGTGGATGCACCCAACAAAGCTTGTTTCTGCCTGTTTCGCAGACCTAAGTACAGTCCAGCATGAAACATAAACTTTTCCTGGGCCATATATGCTAGCGACGCTCGAAGTTTTCCCAGACCAACATTTGCCTGTTCGTTCACCTGAGAGTTGATCTTCGCAATGTCGTACTTGTTGTTGAAGATGTTCAGGTTGTAACCCTCGGAACAGCTATTCAATACAAAAAAGAAGAAAAAAGAAAATGCTCAGACTAATTAGCTCAACATAGTTATACCTTTGACACTTGATTTATTCATATGACACAAGACAAATTCACACCAATATAACAATGTACGGCTCCTCATTGCCATGTATGGTCCTTGTAAATGCAACATTGATCTCTGTATCACTCACCCAACATGGTTGTCCCAATGCAGCCTGTCCACAGCAAACACTGAGCTGTTGAAAAAATGTGGTTCCCTGAACATGACATGTAGACACCTGCACAAATGTTGAGGCAAAACAACAATACACATAATCACCATCAGGAACGCAAGTCAATTTCAGAACCTAAGACCATCTATGGTGAGAATGGGTGTTGTAAAGTCAAGGCCGAACACAGTATGGCTCACCTCAAACCCGTAACAGATGCCATGAGGGCAGTACAGGGTGAACACCCCAGGTGTCAGTGTGGGGTGCCCGCTGTAATGTTTATTACACGAGTCAACGTGTGCACTACACGACCGTGGCGAGCGCTGTTTGTCAATGCCGTATGTGCTCGCACTACAAAATAGAAAAAAAAACAGAAAAGAGGAATTGACGCACTGTATACACGAAATACAACATGACAGCATTCTAATGCACTACATACTTTGCCATCTCGACTACATAGTATGGGGATTGTGAACATACCCATGGTGGCGCGGTAAGTTTGGGAAAAAGGCAGTAGTGCCTTGTTGCCCAGGTATGTCTGGCTCCTCTGTCGCTGGCGGGAAGGGCACGGAGCATGGTACAACAGGGATGGACTTCTTCATAAAGTCCAACACCTACAAAAAGCAGAGCAAAATAGTAAAAAGAAAATATTTGGCTTTTGACATACAAAGGGTCCAATGGTAGGAAAGAATTCAACAACCTGCTTCCCTAAGATGACAGTTGAAAGTACATACCTGTTTTACCACGGCTGCCACATTGAGGTCCAGCGAATTTCCTGGCATACTTGCCAGCAGCTGGCTGACAGCAGGGCAGTTCTCCTGCACAAGTCGGAACTTGTGTGCAAATTCCGTGCTCCGGATGGGGAGGCCTTTGGTGATGTCTTCCAGGAGAGGAATGACCTCGCCATCCACAACCTGAACAAAGCCGGTTATGGGTCCATTCCGGCTGATGCCTAAGTGTCCAAAAGATATTGTGAGAAACCAGAATATACAGTGTTTCAGACGTCAACTTTACATAAAGGGAACATAGGAGAATCACACTTCCTGCCAGAATGCATATCAGACTTTACTTACCTTCAACAAATTCTTGGATGTAAGACGGACAAAGAAACTCCGTTGACTCCGGACCGTGGCTGTCCAGAAGCAGTTGCCTCACTGGCAAACCGTTGACCTCCATCAGAAGCAGGGCACACAACTGAAAGAACTCATCCTTGCCCAAGGGAACAGGTGGTGTGCCAGGTCTTCGGCGCTTCTGCTGCGGATGCACGCCACTGTACTGAAGTAGAAGTTTCCTGAAAGATGGGTATAGCAAGACAATTGAAAAGATTGCATGTTAGTCTTACTAAAGTGATCAGTACATGAGCCGCAATCAGCGAAAACGACCCTTAGAGGTTTCGTAATTTTTTCAAGAAAAAGGTCGATTTGTTACGTTCAACGATTTTTTGATCGCGCTGCGAACAGCGCGACGAGTTCTTCTTGATCTCCTTGCTTGAATTTATTTGAAGTTAGTTGAAGTGGTGTCGAGTTGCGACTCAAGTGTTCCTTGATCTTGTTGCGATGGCTGCGGACGCCAGAGCTGTTCGCAGAGCACACGCGGCAGTCATTGTGTACAGCTAGCTCGAGCCTGGTGGGGAGTGGAGTAGTAGCCGCTGAAGTTCAGAGAGAGGATGAGACGTTCTTTGGTTCCGACATCGATGTCGACAGCGAGGCGGAATCGCAGCCGTCATCTCCTGCTGCGTTGTGGCTCAAGGTGATCGATGACTCGTCAGAGTCGGAAGATGAGGAGTCATCACCTGAGATAAATTCTGAGTCTGGGGCTAGTGATGGCAGCGACATCGTGTCGTCAGCTGCGCAGGAAGAAATGGAAGACATTGCGGAACGACTCCACGCAGGATGCAGCTGCAAATAAGTCGACCATGTCTCCGCACTCTTCCGCTATTCTTTGTCATTCTAGCTGCTTACTTCACTATTTCAAAGGTATTCAAGCTGCCTACCCACCTTAGAATGCTGAATATTTATTGTACACATACATCGTATACATACATTGCACCAATTTGGAGTACACCTAGTATATTGGTGTATACACCCGTTTTGAATCGGAATATTGAACTTTTTCTTGGCTGAGGTCCTTCCGTAGATGTGTTTCAACAAATTTCTAACCAAAAAGGAATTTTGAAAAATTTGACCCTAAGGGCTGTTTTCGCTGGTTGAGGCCCACATGTTGAGCAATGACACCCGAAGAATTGTTCATGAAACTGATGAATTCACCACCTTTGGTCTGAGTCTTACCTAGCAGCAGGCTTGTATATGAAAACTCGATCAGCATGCGTTGTTCCAACACGTTGCTGTGTAGCTGCTGGCTCACTTCTAGCACGCAATAGATCCTGACGAAAGCCAAGGGCTGTTCCATCACAAACAATACGCTTCGGTTCAGACTTGCAGATTGGACAAAAAAACAGACCTGCATGGTAAAAGTAGCACAACCAGATGGCATTACGTCAAAAGCAAAGATGATCACAACACGAACACCAAGTCTAAAATGAAATACACATGATATCATTCTTACCCTGCCAGTCGATATCCAATAGCCGAAGGAAAGTGTCCCAGGCTCTCCGAAGTACATAATAGGGCACAACACAACTGCCAGACAAGTGGGAATGATTCAGGGAGATGGCCCTGTAAAAAATAGGGAAGAAGAACAGTGAAACACACATGCCTTTCAACATCTCTTAACGAGAGTTCCTGCACATACGACCAATGGACATAAATATGCTAGTCATATTTTACATCTACCCACAATATATACTATGCAATCCATTGGAGAGACATACCGATGGGTTGTTGCCAGAGGACTGCGACCTTCCAGAAATAAGTGCAACTGGAGCATCAGCAGTTCATAGTCAACTGCATACTTGTTATTCACATTCAGGTAGCCATCCACTTGTCCATCATACGTCTTGCGGCATGCACAGGGACCAGTGCACTGTGTGAAGTACACTTAAAATTGAAAGCAGAGAAAACAGCAGCAACAACAACAACAACAACAACAACAACAACAACAACAACAACAACAACAACAACAACAACAGAATAAAGAATACTACTACTAATAATAAACGCTTTAGGTTGTTTGGATAGTGGAAAATAGCGTGAACTGTTATTATATCTCATAGTAAAGAGTAACGGTTACATTGTGAAAACCAATCCCTCCAAAATCACGAGCAAATTCCAGCCTTACCTGCACACTTTTGCTGTTCCCTTTTGTCATTGTACCCAAATTGGAGAACAGCTCCGATAGTAACAAGACGGCAATTTGATACAAGCCAACCCTGCTGGACTGGATCACTCTCACTCCATGAAAATCCATTGGCACATGATCCACCCAAAGAAGGCACAAGCAGAAATGGACGTTTAGATCTGCCATCCTTGTAACAGTTGATAGTACACATGGCAAGAAAGAAAATTAAATGACACGGAGAAAGATGTTAACGGACAACTGCTATGTTGGAATTGCATTGCAATACTCATGAAATGTAGACAATTCATTCACATCTTCTGGCATTTCTTCCTATTTCAGAGGACTTACCCCAAGAATTTTTCTTTCAGTTCTGACGTCAGGGGATACGGAATCTTCTCGGAGCTTATACAGGCAGGGCCCATAGGCTCTGTATCACCACCTTCGCAATCACCATCCTCTTCAGGCTCAATTGCCTGATCATGTTGCCACTAAACATGCAAAATCATAAATACGAACACAGTTGGTCGCAAACCAGGACCAATCAAGTCTGTCGCGAAGCACACGTAAGAGGAAGGGATGCATACAATGCTTTGAAATGCAACAACTAAAAGTTCGACTTGCCCACAGGCATAATTGAACATACCTCTTTAAAGGCTTTTACGTGCTTGCATGCATGCACAAAGGCATGGCACACCAAGCAGGCTGTACGGTTGCGCCGAATTGCTACGATTCCATATCCAGTCTGATGCAACAACAACAACAGAACATAACAGTTGGCACTGCTCCTTAAGATGAGCCTCACACTTGAGTTGGTGAACAGGAGAGGTTTGACAATAAGAGCAACACCTCGCGCGAAGCACAGCAAAAATCGACAGTTCATCGTTCTTACCCCAGCCGCAACGCACCCCAGGAGAGGACTTGTCCGCACGATCACAACACGGCAGTCTGGTGGACTCGCTTCACTCACAATTGAAGACACAAGCTTGTCGATAGCTTTTGCATGCCAGCAGTACAGTTTTTCCTCTTCCTTGAGGAATGCACTGGTGGCAGTGCCGTCGCCGGATAGCGCATCCAGCCGTTGAGCTTGTGCCACTGCCATAGTGCAGGAGCACCCGTACAGCACATGCTCGGCAAAGCGATGCTGCGTCAACAATACATAGTGTGCCACGAGAGCACCACCATCTTTATGGTCCTGGCATGCTATGATATGGGGGTCAAATGGCAGTATGAAGTATCCTTGTTCCCTTTTCAGGTTATCCACAAAGTAAAGAAACGGATCCTGCATTTCGATGTGGACGATTCTGCATGCAATGTTCAACACGAATACACACAGAATACAATAATATAGCATGATAGGCAACCATATTTTATGAGTTAAAATTCCTGTAAACTAATGAAAGTAATTTGTAGCAATACCGCAATTTACTAGGTATATACATGTACATGCACAAACCAATGAAATATGCTCTTACGGTAGAGGTTCAGCAATCAAGGCGTGCTCCTCCGCCCGCGCAGGCTCATGAGGCTCATTGCAATCTTCTCTTCTGCTGCCACTGCTGCTACTGCTGCTGCTGCTGCTGCCACCACCCCTGCCACTCCTGATGCTGTCAGCCAGCTGCTCTGTGCACCATCAACCGACAGCAATATCATAATATCAATAACCAATCAAAGAGTTTTCGGACGGACTGCTAGTGTGGCATGACACTGAACACAAATAATAATTTACTAACTTTCTGGGGGGATGAGGGTATGACGAGGCCAGTCAGCTTTCCTAGTTGCCCGTACACTCTTTTTACCCCCCCCCCCCCCTCGGCGGAGCAAGCGCCGGCCTGCCCGTACCTCGTGCAGCACGAGGCATCTTGGTTCTGGGATTACAGGAAAGGTTCATTCGACAAGAAGTGGCTTCTTTTATACCATGTCATCTACATACATGTATATGGTGCATCCAGTTGTTCCAGTTTCAAAGATATTTTCCAGACCGCGCGCGTGGACCAGCCAACATTAGGAAGGCATTTACCCCGCCACAAGTATACCAAAGGTCAAGTACCCATGGTGCACTCATCATGAACTATGAACCCAGCAAAAACTAACATCGGCCAACAGGCAACACGAAGCACTGTACACTTTCAAGATATTCCTCGATGGAATTCCGGTAGGAGCTCTCGATGGTACAGGATACAAGGATATTTTCCAGACCGTGCGCGCGAACAAGCCAACATCTGGAAGGCATTTACTGAATTACCCCGCCACAGGTATACCAAAGGTCAAGTACCCATGATACACTCACCATGAACTATGAACCGAGCAAAAATTAACGACATAAACAACACGAAGCGTACACTTACATACAAGATAGGCATGTTCCGCGATCGAAGGAGCTCCTGGTGATGGTCTTCATTCTATTTTGAGGATTATCTAGCCAAGGGCTAGCTATGGTGTCGATGAAAGAAAATCGAGTAAAAAAAAATAAAATAAAAAACGAAGAAGAAGGTTGCTGTTGCTGTTCGCCAAGAAACATTCCTTCGAGGACGTCGTACTGTACTGTGCTAGTACAGCAGTAACAATAGTACAGTAGTAGTACCGGAAACCCAACAAAATTCTAAAACAACATTGTACAACATTTGTACCAACTACCATGCATACTGTACGAGTAGCCCAGTCCCGACCTTGAGAGGCCTTGCCCGGCTTATTCCGAGTCTGTGACCGGTCATCGAACAATCCTGTACGTCTCATACCAGGCTGCTCAGTTTCGCTCTACCCGCGCGAGTAGGGGTCCAGGTAACGGGCTCTCTTTCGCGGCCTGCGGAGCATAATATACCTCGGCGCGGATGCAAACGCACGAAGTAGTTGTACAAACACTTTGGCCCAATCACGCACACGTGCCCAGGACCCTAGCCGCAGCCAGTCAAGCCCCACTAGCAAGCTGCCAAAGTTCAGCGAAATGACCGACGAAGTGGTAGATCTAGACAGCTGGCAAGTGCTAACCAGTCGAAAGCCGACAGCAAAGAAGAGTGTCCTTTTCGTGGGGAACCTGAAGCCTGACACTTCTGACACTAAACTGACCCAGTTTGCTATAAACAGGGCAAGAAGAGCGGATGTGGACCTGGAAGTCTTTGCCTGCAAGACCTTCCCTAAAGATGGTCGTGTCTCTGCTAGGATTGTGATCAGTAAAAGCAGCGTCGAGCTAGTAAATAACCGGGCATTCTGGCCCCAACCAGTGTAATCCCGCTTGTGGAACTTTGACAAGTATGCCACTGACTCCTCCAACAACACGACCACTGAGCAGGACGACAGTGATTCCCACGCCACCCTACCCTCTCAGACAGCACAGCACTCGCCAGAGCAACAGGCCAAGGGACCAAGTATGACGACAATATTTGAATGACAGAGACACGACCACTCCGCCTAATGCTCACAAATGCCTTTGGCATACTGAATAAGATTGGCGAGCTCCAGCACGTCCTCATGCACCATAATGTTGACCTAGCAATTGTCACAGAGACCAAACCGACTCTGGAGAAAGCCACGCCAGTGGAAACATCCATACCTGGCTACCACCCTGCTATACGGCGCGACAGAACAGCCCATGGTGGTGGGGTTGCAATTTGGGTGAAGGCTGGCCTACCATATAGACAGCTCGACATCGACTGTGCCGACCAGGAAATGCTCTGGATTAGCATAACTGGACCACAGGGCACAAAGGTTGGTGTATGTGCTGTATATCGCCCCGGCTCCTGTGCAGACAATGACATACGGCTGTTCTCCCATCTCGATGCTGGGATTGATGCTGCACGTCGCTCCTGCTCTCGCGTCATTGTAGCTGGTGATTTTAATGTACACAATACAAATTGGCTCGGCAGTAGGCGCACCACACTGGTGGGAGAAACAGCCGAAGATTTATGCTACCAACACAGCCTCACCCAACACATCCACGAAGCTACTCGTGGGCGAAATACCCTCGACCTCGTCATGTCAGACGTACCTGGTAATATCATCAGTACACTGTACCCACCCCTGGGACAGTCGGACCATGCTGTAGTGATCACGGACTTCGAGTTGACACCACACCGGGACAGACCAACTGCGCGTACAGTATGGCGATATCAGCATGCCGACTGGGATCGTCTGAGAGCCTTCTACCGTGACACCGACTGGACTGAGATCATTACTGATGAGCCTGACACATCATGCAATCTTGTAACCCAGAGGATCATCAAAGGAATGACCAGATTCATCCCATCGAAAGTTCTCAAGACGAAGCCCACTGATCCCGTCTGGTGGACCCCCGAGTGCTCTGCTGCAGTCGCTGCCAAACGCCATGCATGGCGATCACTTCGTCGCAGCCAGGCCAACCTTGCACTACAGGAGCAATATCGCCTTGCCCGTGTGACCTCATCGACTTGCCTTTCCAGAGCCAAAGAACATCACCTCCAGAGAATACGTAATAAACTGCTCTCGGGAAACATCCAGAACAAGGAGTGGTGGTCCGTGGTTAAGCGTGCAGGTGGAAGTGGTCGCGACAGCACTATGCCTGTTCTTATTGACTCTGATGGACAGGAGCACACACAGAATCGTGACAAAGCCGAGATTATGGGAAGCTACTTTGCTGAAAAATGCAGTCTAGAGACTGACTTCAGTGATGTTGCTACCGCCTTTCCCGATGTCAAACAGCGTTCACTACACAGAATAACAACAGTGCACTTTCGCCAATCTACTGTGAGGCGTGTGCTTAAAGCCATCAACCCGTCAAAAGCAACTGGCCCTGACTCTGTCCCCTCTCGGGTGCTTAAGATGTGTGCGGATTCTCCTGCACGCCCGCTCGCTCATCTGTTCTCTCTCTGCTTCCGACAAGGCCACCAGCCATCTGCCTGGAAGGTGGAAAACGTTGTCCCGGTCCACAAGAAGGGCTCAAGATCTTGTGTGAAGAATTACCGTCCAATATCCCTTCTTCCCATTATCTCCAAATGTATGGAAACCATAATCAACCGGAGCATTACAAACTTTTTCGACAGCAACTCTATTCTCTCTGCTCGCCAATTTGGCTTCCGCTCTGGACTTGGCGCAACCGACCTCCTCCTAGCTCTTCAACACGAATGGAGCCGAGTTGCCAACAGTGGAGGACTTGTGCGCGTCCTCGCAGTGGATATTGCTGGGGCATTCGACAAAGTGTCGCACCCGGGTCTCCTGTACAAAGCTGAGCGGTATGGGCTCCAGGGACATCTTCTTGCCTGGCTCAGAAGCTACCTCACCAACCGCATGCTCCAGGCTGTAGTGAGCGGACAGTCCTCCTCTGCTTACCCCATCATGTCAGGCGTCCCCCAGGGTAGCATCTTGGGCCCGACTTTATTCCTTCTCTATACGAATGATGCTGAGGATCATCTACCTGCTCGGGGGCCCAGCTTGCTGCATATGCTGATGACACCACATTGTACAAGTGCATATCGACCAATACTGCCGTACCCGAAGATGCTACCACACTCCAGCTCGCTGTAAATGCGCTGGCAGACTGGGGAATGGCCTGGCACATTAGGTTTGAACCTACAAAGTCTCAGTCCCTCCTGGTTTCTCACCATCGCAACACAGTCGTCGTCCCACCGATTGTATTCCAGGGCACAGTTGTTCCGGAAGTCGACCAGCTGAAGCTGCTGGGTGTGCTGTTTGACCAACACCTGTCCTTCAGAGCTCATATCAGGCAATTGGCTATTCGAGGCTCGCAGCGTCTCGGCTTCCTCCGGAAAGCCTCACGAGTGCTGGACTCCAGGTGCCGTGGAGTGATCTACAAGGGCTTTGTCCGCCCGGTTTTGGAGTACGGCATGCTCGTGTGGATGAGCGCTGCACCCACCACTCTGGCTCGCCTCACTGCCATCCAACGCCGTGGCCTTCACCTAATCGGTGATGGAGCCTACCTCCCTAGCTTGGACATCCGCAGAATGGTCGGAGCACTCTGCTTTCTCTACAAGCTCCACTTTTCAACTGGCCCAGACATGCTTCTCACCCTTCTTCCACCCCGAGCGACCAACACATCACGCCATAGCCGACGCACACAAAAGCATCCCTCACACCAGTTTCAGCTCACTTCCACTCTTCCGCCCAGAGCACGGAATGATGTCCTTCGGTCCTTCCCTGACGCTGTTGTGGAGGTCTGGAACCAGCTCCCGCAGTGCGTTCTGCTGAACCAGCCAACAAGGAAAGGGCTGCAGACGTTCAAAGAAAAGGTCAACACCCACCTGCGCCTTACCCGCTGGCCCTGGGAGTGGGCAACGGACAGGCTATGAATCAAAGAAAAAAGACGAAAAAAAGCTCTAACTCTGTTCCCTCCTCCATTCACTTCGTTGACTCTCTGATAACTTCATATTGCGCATACTTTTCCCCGTAATCCCCAGTTATCTACCCCCCCCCCCCCCCCTGCGTATTTTCTGTAATCTTTTGCTTTTGTGGAGCGCTTGGGTTGCAATGAAGCCGAGACCCTATGGTCGGTCAAGCTGCCCCTGCCTCTCCCCCACTCCTGCCATTCCATATGTCCCTTCGCGGCCCTGCTGCTTTGTGCCGTCAAATGATTCTGGACTGATTTGAATCATATTATCTTCCTTATTGGCCATGGGCCATCGTGGAAATAAAGAATAATAATAATAAATGGTGTGTGGTTTTTTGTAAAAAAAAAATGAATAAAAAATATAGACAAGCAGGCAGGCATAGTGGGTTGGTCTAAGACCATGATTGAGAAACAGAGGGTACCAGGTTCAAGTCCTGCTTGGAAGCGGAAGGAATTTTTCCAGCCGTGCTGCGACCCACAGTTATTTGGGAACTTGTGGCCTGGCACGAGGGTAACATGGATGCAGCTAATGGGATTTCGGTCTTTGACCACTTGGTGGTGGGTCTGATCTACTCACCTCCCACCGTTTAGGCGCTGCATCTGCACCTTTGATCCTAGAGGGTGGTGGCGTTCCCATGACCATGATGACGGATGCGGAAAACTGGGCTTCCAGCCGAGTCTCACGCGAACCGTGAAATTTTATTTTCCATTTTTATACAAGACACATAGTCATTGCATATGACCAAATATAGAGTGACCATGTATAGCGACCTTTGAACAATTTGACCATATATAGAGCAATGACCACATATAGAGGATTGCTGGGCTACTGAGTCCTACATATAAGTACAAATTCATCATACAAGATGTACAACGCTAGCGTATACTACTGATGTACAGAAACAGTGCACAGTCCGCAACAGACCAAGATTCAAAAGAAATTAAGTCTGATAACGATTCAAAAGTCCGTCACTACGCAAATAAATTACTTGAACGAAGAGAACATTGATTATTTACTAAAACGGAAAGTACTGCGAAGCAGTTGTCGTACAGTTCAGAAATACTTCGGGGAATTAGACATTGAATCAACTGAGTAACACTAACATGTTGTCAAAACAAACAGTTCTTCGTCTTCATGTTTGAGACTGACGGAATTTTTTTTGAAGTTTGGGCCGCTTGACTTAATCGAATGCAGCCAAAGTGTAATTCGAAGTTCACTGAGTCTGTACATTGTACTGGTCAGTTCAGTTTGCATGAGCAGGCTGTGCCGGTCAGTTCAGTATCCGCGAAATCTGGGTCTACAAAAGGTCCATAGCGCAACTCTGCGTGACCATGAGAGCATTTTGACATACATATTGTGTTGTGGGTTCATGTTTGGATAATTAGGCTGTGTTTACATGAGAAATTTCAACCCGGGTCGAGTTCAGCCCGGGTTGACAGACAAAAGAGGTGAGCGTTTACATGAAGACAGTTGACCCGGGTCAAATACTGATATGCCGCCAAAAGTCCACTTCTTTTTTTCTTTTTCTTTTTTTTTTTTTTACAACTTGTACAAATTTATTGATTGAGTAATTATACTAAAAATGTTTGGCACCTATGATCAGGGGATGGCCCACGCCTGGTAAAAAAGTAAGTAATTAAAAAAAATTAAAAATAAGAGGTTCTGTGTTCCGGCTCTCCGCCTTCTCCGCGAACATAAGAGAACTAGAGGAGAACAAACAAACACAAGAAGCAAGAATGACACGAAAAGCAGAAATTATGAGAACATGGTATAAATGAGCACGGCCATCAACCTCAACAGGGGATAGCCGCCTCGGCAACAACAAGAGCAGCTGAGTCCGCGGCAAAGACCGGTGCATAGAGCTGCCTAGCACCCCTCAGGCACATCACACTGGATCGGACCAAGGCAAAGCTGATTTGACACCGGATCGAAGCCATCACGGCACTGTAGGCCGCTCCGGTCTTGTCGGCGATGAGGGACGCTATCCTCTTGTACAGAGAGGTGGCAGATTTCCCCATGCCTCCCGTAGTGGAGAACACGGCGGGAACAAAGCTGGAGTGTTCCACTTCTCGGATTCTCTGCTCATAGGCACGGCGCTTGGCTTTTTCGTGACGGGTGTAGCTAGCAGCAAGTGAGTTGAGGCGATTCGAGGACGCAAAAGGGTTAAACACCCGGACATCAATGTAGGTGCGCTCGAACCGCCCTCCCCAAATACCACTAGCCACCACGTCAAGGCGGGCTTGGTCGTCGCCCACAGCAGTACGGTACCGGAGCTGCTCTCCAGTGAGTGGCTGCAAATGTGGCTCAATAGCCACCTGGTGGCCAACACGCTTCGCAAGGCGAGCTGTCACATCGCGTACCTCGTTGTGGCGGAGGGTTGGGAAACCGCCTAACGGGCAGGAGAGGGCATGGCTGACGGTGAACTGCTGTCCACAGGAACATGATGTTGGCAGTCGTACTGGGTGCCAGCCATACCGGAGGTGCACAGCATCGCGGAACTCAGCCTTCGTGAGGGTGAAGCCGTGGGCCTTTAGGGCCCGGCAGGTGAGCCAGCTGGATGCCCCCCGCTCCGAAGCAAGGTCGATGGTACGTTGAACCTCTGGAGGTGCGGCAGAATGCAGAGCGACGGCCTCGGCTTGGAGTGATGTCTTTGCCTTCGCCCTCAACAGCTGCTTGTTCTTCCGCACTTCCTGCAGGGCATCGCCAAGCGTGGCAGTCTGCTGCTGAATGCGCCGCACCAGGGGGCCAACGATGGTCTTGGAGTGGGCGTACTGGGCCCCGAGGGAGGCAGGTGTGATGAGCCCCAGACCACCATGTCGACAAGGCAGAGCCAGAAGCTGTCGCTCATCATCGTTGACGGTTCTGCCACCTAAGAGAGCGGGGATGAACTTGTTTCTGATGGAATCCTCCAACGGCTGCATGTACAAATGTAGGTCAGCCATGACTCGAGACAGGAAGGACCATTTGCTTCGCAGGCCGTGAACAAACGCTGCATATGCAGCTTGGGGCTGTGACGAAGCAATAGTGCTGAGCGACATCACCTCCTCTACCCAGGATTGAACCTTGCGCTCCATAAAGCAGCGGGAGAATTCTGCTGAGCCAAGCGCGGCTCCCAGATGCCGACATCCATCTGTGCGGATGTCAATTCCAGTTCCAGCAAATATGCTGGTGGCCTCATCCAGAAACTGTGGCTTGACAAGGAGGACAGACTTGGTCGGGTTGAGGAAATAGCCGTATGATGGACCACTCTCGTTGAGGCGATCCCACCAGATTCGTACTGCTTGCAACTTGCCTCCTGCGGCAGAATCATCCGCAAACCAAGACTGCGTGGCACCGTCTGTTGCTGCTTCTTCGATGAGGGGGAGAACACCGAGAGCGTACATCGCCATAGCGACCGGGTCGCCTTGGGTGGTACCTTCGCTGGACTTGATACACTCACCGCTCACGAACAGATTGGCCGGCTCTCTGTATGTGTTGATGACTGTCGGAGCTAAGGACGGGCAGGTGTGTTGGATGTTCCGCATGCATACTTCTCTGTTCAGACAATTGAACGCATTAGTTGCATCAGCCAGTAGGATTGCTTCCGTGTCATCCAGCTGATGGAGGTCATTCATGGCGTGAATGGCTGCTTCCACACCTCCGTCTTGGCCAGCACATAGTTGGAGACTTCCGGCTGCACGTTGAATTTCGTCATTCGTGATGGAGAGGATGGCTTTCCCCATGATCCGGCGAAGGACCTCACCTATGCCGATGGGCCGCACGCCTGGCTTCTTATCAAGGGGAATCAGGCGACAGGCGACGTAGGCCTCCAGGCTTGATGGATGGACATAGGTCGTTGCTAGCCGTCGTGCACATGCTGCAATCGCGTCGCACAGCTGATCGGAGATGTCGGCGAAACCTGAACACATGCGTCGCCAGTTGTCGGCGGCGACTCCCGAGGGACCTGCAGCACCATGGGTATTGAGCGCTGCCCGTAGCACCACTTGTCGTGTTAGTGCCTCGAATTGGATGGGATGGGGTGGGGTAGGCGGGACACCACGCATCACCGCTTGGGCGTGTGGCGGCGCAGCCTCCGGATGCTTGTCCTTGAGGATATCGAGGACTGTCCTCTCACCAATTCTTTCGTCCAGGTGCAGCATTCCTCCTGAATCTCCACTGCTCAGTTGGTCCAATGCGGCATGAAGCTTGCCCTTAGTTACTAGAGATGCAAACTGCTGTGCTGGGTCCGGCTGCCTTCGGCTCTGTTGTTGCTGGTGCTTGTTGAGTTGGTCATGGATAGTTTGGCACTCGTGCAGAAGCTCCTTCAGCTTCCCCTCTTTCCACAGATCCATCCTGCGTTGCAAGCAAGTTGCGGTAGAAGAGGAGGGGTTGCCAAACGGCTTCTGCAGAAGTAGGAGCTGATAGACCATAGCTATCTTCAGGGCACATTCCGCGTAGGCGCCATGCTGCCCAAAGCATTCCAAATATCTGCTCAGCTGCGCGATAAACTCCCGCCCCGTTCTCCCATGCGGCACTAGGAAAGCGTTCGGCCGGTAGTGGACGGCTTTGTCGTAGACTTCCGCTACCATGGTCAGTGTCTGCTCTGAAGTCAGCTCGCCGAGGCTGAAGTGTGTCCTTTCCGTTGGTAGGAAATCTGGCAGTACGGTAGCTGCGGTGCTGGGGACTTGCTCTGGGCCGTCCGCGTGTTCACCAGTGCCAGTGGGCTGTGTGGAGGTCAGGTTCGCTAGTAGGTCGACCTCGTCCGTGGTCGGCTCGACACGTTCCGGAGTTCGCGGTGGATCGGCGAGGGCATTCTCTTGCTCTTCCAAAACGTCCCAAGCCAACTGTTGCGAAGCTGATATTTGAGCTTCATTGGGCCGAGTTTCTGCGGCG
>NC_088643.1:32447654-32525154 GCF_964019385.1 Sycon ciliatum
TTGATGGGTACTGAAGTAGTAGTATTGCTCCGCGCATCCATGATGGGCACTGGGACGGAAGTAATGACGAGGCGATGGTCTGAAAACTCACAGTCCACGACAGAGGCTGACGGAACTCGATCAATGTTTGTGAGAATACAGTCAATGGATGTACGGGTAGAGCCTGTTATTCTTGTTGCTTCAGTTACTTTATTGGCCAGTCTGCACGGAAGTAGCAACGTGTCTTTGAGATGGTGGAACGCACTGGACGTCTGACGCAGAAAGTCCACATTTATGTCACCTAGCAACACAATATTCTCGCCGTCCAGCTGCTCCGTGGATGTAGCGAGCCGATTCCAAAATGGTACAGGATACAAGGATATTTTCCAGGCCGTGCGCGCGAACAAGCCAACATCTGGAAGGCATTTACTGAATTACCCCGCCACAGGTATACCAAAGGTCAAGTACCCATGATACACTCACCATGAACTATGAACCGAGCAAAAATTAACGACATAAACAACACGAAGCGTACACTTACATACAAGATAGGCATGTTCCGCGATCGAAGGAGCTCCTGGTGATGGTCTTCATTCTATTTTGAGGATTATCCAGCCAAGGGCTAGCTATGGTGTCGATGAAAGAAAATCGAGTAAAAAAAATTAAAATAAAAAACGAAGAAGAAGGTTGCTGTTGCTGTTCGCCAAGAAACATTCCTTCGAGGACGTCGTACTGTACTGTGCTAGTACAGCAGTAACAATAGTACAGTAGTAGTACCGGAAACCCAACAAAATTCTAAAACAACATTGTACAACATTTGTACCAACTACCATGCATACTGTACGAGTAGCCCAGTCCCGACCTTGAGAGGCCTTGCCCGGCTTATTCCGAGTCTGTGACCGGTCATCGAACAATCCTGTACGTCTCATACCAGGGTGCTCAGTTTCGCTCTACCCGCGCGAGTAGGGGTCCAGGTAACGGGCTCTCTTTCGCGGCCTGCGGAGCATAATATACCTCCCGCGCCCGCATCACTGACTGGACTCGTACGAGTGTGCTCTGGCTCCGACTCATGCTCACCATCCGTGTCGGTACGACGGATTTCAAAAGTAGTTCTACCGTACGCATCCTCGAGCAGCTGTTCTGCAGCCGAGGATGGGGTAATGGCGGAGTCCTTTGGCTTTTTCCTTCGATGTTTCCGCTTAGGTGGCTCCTGTTCTGCCCGACTAGGCCCAGTGTTCGTGTCGATCCTGGTGGAAAGTTCCAGGTTAGGGTTAGGGTTAGGGTTAATGTTTTATTTTTTATTTTTTACTCGTTTTCAACAGCATTAGCTCAAGGCCAGGTTTAGAATTGCAAACAAATGGAAGCTTAAGGTATTAGATTTGGGTCAGGGCTAGGGTCAGTGTTTGGGTTAGGGTTAGGGTTAGGGTTAGGGTTAGCGTTTGATTTTGCGTTTGCACCAGCATTCGCATTGCCTGTGTCTTAGAATTGCAATTAGCTGTATGCCTTGGTATTATATTTTGGTTTAGGATTAGGGTCAGTGTTTGGGTTAGGGTTAGGGTTAGGGTTAGGCTTTGCGTTCGATTTTGCGTTTGCACCAGCATTCGCATTGCCTGTGTCTTAGAATTGCAATTAGCTGTATGGCTTGGTAATATATTTTGGTTTAGGATTATGGTTAGGGTTGGGGTTAGGGTTAGGGCTAGGGTTAATGTTTTTTATCGTTTTTTGATCGCTTTCGCCAGCATTGGTTCAGGATTAGGCTTAGAATTGCAATTAGCTGTACCCCTTGCTAATAGCCTTTAGTTTAGGGCTAAGGCTAGAGTTAGGGCTAGGGTTAGGGTTAGGGTTAGGGTTAGGGTTAGCGTTTGGTTTTGCGTTTGCACCAGCATTCGCATTGCCTGTTTCTTAGAATTGCAATTAGGTGTATGCCTTGGTATTAGATTTTGGTTTAGGATAAGGGTTAAGGTTGGGGTTAGGGTTAGGGTTAGGGTTGGGGTTAGGGTTAGGGTTAGGGTTAGGGTAAGGGTTAATGTTTTTTATCGTTTTTTGATCGTTTTCGCCAGCATTGGTACAGGATTTGGCTTAGAATTGAAATTACCTGTACCCCTTCCTAATAGCCTTTGGTTTAGGGCTAGGTCTAGAGTTAGGGTTAGGGTTAGGGTTAGGGTTAATGTTTTTTGTCGTTTTTTTACTCGTCTTCAACAGCATTAGTTCAGGGCCACGCTTAGAATTGCAAACAAATGTAAGCTTGGGTATTAGATTTGGTTTAGGGCTAGGGCTAGAGTTACGGTTAGGGTTAGGGTATGCCTTGGTACTAGATTTTCGTTTAGGATTAGGGTCAGGGTTGGGGTTAGGGTTATTGTTAGGGTTAGGGTTAGGGTTAATGTTTTTTTTATCCTTTTTTGATCGTCTCCGCTAGCATTGGTTCAGGATTAGGCTTAGAATTGCAATTAGCTGTACCCCTTCCTAATAGCCTTTGGTTTAGGGCTAGGGCTAGAGTTAGGGTTAGGGTTAGGGTTAGGGTTAATGTTTTTTTGTCGTTTTTTACTCGTTTTCAACAGCATTAGTTCAAGGCCAGGCTTAGAATTGCAAATAAATGTAAGCTTGGGTATTAGATTTGGTTCAGCGCTAGGGTCAGTGTTTGGGTTAGGGTTAGGGTTAGGGTTAGGGTTAGGGTTTGCGTTTGGTTTTGCGTTTGCACCAGGATTCGCATTGCCTGTGGCTTAGAATTGCAATTAGCTGGATGCCTTGGTATTATATTTTGGTTTAGGATTAGGGTTAGGGTTAGGGGTAGGGTTAGGGTTAGGGTTAATGTTTTTGATCGTTTTCGCCAGCATTGGTTCAGTATTAGGCTTAGAATTGCAATTAGCTGTACCCCTTGCTAATAGCCTTTGGTTTAGGGCGAGGGCTAGAGTTAGGGCTAGGGTTAGGGTTAGGGTTAGGGTTAGGGTTAGGGTTAGGGTTAAAGGTTAGGGTTAGCGTTTGGTTTTGCGTTTGCACCAGCATTCGCATTGCCTTTTTCTTAGAATTGCAATTAGCTGTATGCCTTGGTACTAGATTTTCGTATAGGATTAGGGTCGGGGTTGGGGTTAGCGTTAGGGTTAGGGTTAGGGTTAGGGTTAATGTTTTTTTTATCCTTTTTTGATCGTCTCCGCCAGCATTGGTTCAGGATTAGGCTTAGAATTACAATTAGCTGTACCCCTTCCTAATAGGCTTTGGTTTAGGGCTAGGGCTAGAGTAAGGGTTAGGGTTAGGGTTAGGGTTAGGGTTAATGTTTTTTTGTCGTTTTTTACTCGTTTTCAACAGCATTAGTTCAAGGCCAGGCTTAGAATTGCAAATAAATGTAAGCTTGGGTATTAGATTTGGTTTAGGGCTAGCGCTAGAGTCAGGGTTAGGGTTAGGGTTAGGGTTAGGGTTAGGGTTAGGGTAAGGGTTAGGGTTAGGGTTAGGGTTAGGGTTAGGGTTAATGTTTTTTTGTCGGTTTTTGTACTCGTTTTCAACAGCATAAGTTCAAGGCCAGGCTTAGAAATTCAAATAAATGGAAGCTTAAGGTATTCGATTTGGTTCAGGGCTAGGGTTAGTATTTGGGTTAGGGTTAGGGTTAGTGTTAGGGTTAGGGTTAGGGTTAGTGTTTGATTTTGCGTTTGCACCAGCATTCGCATTGCCTGTGTCTTAGAATTGCAATTAGCTGTATGGCTTGGTATTATATTTTGGTTTAGGATTAGGGTTAGGGTTAGGGTTAGGGTTAGGGTTAATGTTTTCTTCTCGTTTTTATACTCGTTTTCAACAGCATTAGTTCAAGGCCGCGCTTAGAATTGCAAACAAATGTAAGCTTGAGTATTAGATTTGGTTTAGGGCTAGGGCTAGAGTTAGGGTTAGGATTAGGGTTAGGGATAGGGTTAGGGTTAATGTTTTTTTGTCGTTTTGTACTCGTTTTCAACAGAATTAGTTCAAGCCCAGGCTTAGAATTGCAAATAAATGGAAGCTTAAGGTGTTAGATTTGGTTCAGGGCTAGGGTAAGTGTTTGAGTTAGGGTTAGGGTTAGGGTTAGGGTTAGAGTTAGGGTAAGCGATTGATTTTGCGTTTGCACCAGCATTCGCATTGCCTGTGTCTTAAAATTGCAATTAGCTGTATGCCTTGGTATTATATTTTGGTTTAGGATGAGGGTTAGGGTTTGGGTTATGGTTAGGGTTAGGGTTCGGGTTAGGGTTAATGTTTTTTTATCGTTTTTGTATCGTTTTCGCCAGCATCGGTTCAGGATTAGGCTTGGAATTGCAATTAGCTGTACCCCTTCCTAATCGCCTTTGGTTTAGGGCTAGGGCTAGAATTAGGTTTAGGGTTAGGGTTAGGGTTAGGGTTAGGATTAGGGTTAGGGTTAGCGTTTGATTTTGCGTTTGCACCAGCATTCGCATTGCCTGTGTCTTAGAATTGCAATTAGCTATATGCGATGGTATTATATTTTGGTTTAGGATTAGGGTTAGGGTTAGGGTTAGAGTTAATGTTTTTCATCGTTTTTTGATCATTTCGCCAGCATTGGTTCAGGATTAGGCTTAGAATTGCAATTAGCTGTACCCGTTCCTAATAGTCTTTGGTTTAGGGCTAAGGCTAGAGTTAGGGTTAGGGTTAGGGTTAGGGTTAGGGTTAGGGTTAGGGTTAGGGTTAGGGTTAATGTTTTTTGTGGTTATTTTACTCGTTTTCAAATGTATTAGTTCAAGGCCAGGCTTAGAATTGCAAATAAAAATAATTTGAAACTCGGATGTTGAGCCATAAATAAATGTAGAAGATAAAAGGACATATGGATACGAGTTAAGAGTAACTCTCCATTACTGTAACATGATACTAACGTCGAATGTTTCAGTACTCTGTCAATTTTGTGCCTAGTTATTGCACTTTCTGACTGTATATTATAGTATCATGTTACAGTGATGGTTACAGTGATGGAGAGTCACTCTTAACTCGTATCCATATGTCCTTTTTTCTTCTACAAATAAAAGTAAGCTTGGGTATTAGATTTGGTTCATTGCTAGGGTCAGTGTTTGGGTTAGGGTTAGGGTTAGGGTTAGGGTTAGCGTTTGGTTTTGCGTTTGCACCAGCAGTCGCATTGCCCGTGGCTTAGAATTGCAATTAGCTGTATGCCTTGGTATTAGATTTTGGTTCAGGATGAGGGTTAGGGTTGGGGTTAGGGTTATGGTTAGGGTTAGGGTTAAAGTTGTTTTTCGTTTTTTGATCGTTTTCGCCAGCATTGGTTCAGGATTAGGCTTAGAATTGCAATTATCTGTACCCCTTGCTAATATTCTTTGGTTTAGGGCTAGGGCTAGAGTTAGGGCTAGGGTTAGGGTTAGGGTTGGGGTTAGGGTTAGGGCTGTTTTTTTATCGTTTTTTCATCGTTTTCGCCAGCATTGGTTCAGGATTAGGCTTAGAATTGTAATTAGCTGTACCCCCTGCTAATAGCCTTTGGTTTAGGGCTAGGGCTAGAGTTAGGGCTAGGGTTAGGGTTAGGGTTAGGGTTAGGGTTAGGGTTAGGGTTAGGGTTAGGGTTAATGTTTTTTGTCGTTTTTTAACTCGTTTTCAACAGCATTAGTTCAAGGCCACGCTTAGAATTGCAAACAAATGGAAGCTTGGGTATTAGATTTGGTTTAGGGCTAGGGCTAGAGTTAGGGTTAGGGTTAAGGTGAGGGTTAGGGTTAGGGTTAGGGTTAGCGTTCGGTTTTGCGTTTACCCCAGCATTCGCATTTCCTGTGGCTTAGAATTGCAATTAGGTGTATGCCTTGTTATTATATTTTGCTTTAGGATTAGGGTTAGGGTTAGGGTTAGGGGTAGGGTTAGGGTTAGGGTTAGGGTTAGGGTAAGGGTTAATGTTTTTGATCGTTTTTGCCAGCATTGGTTCAGGATTAGGCTTAGAATTGCCATTAGCTGTACCCCTTGCTAATAGCCTTTGGTTTAGGGCTAGGGATAGAGTTAGGGCTAGGGTTAGGGTTAGGGTTAGGGTTAGGGTTAGGGTTTGGGTTAGCGTTTGGTTTTGCGTTTGCACCAGCATTCGCATTGCCTGTTTCTTAGAATTGCAGTTAGCTGTATGCCTTGGTACTAGATTTTCGTTTAGGATTAGGGTCAGGGTTGGGGTTAGCGTTAGGGTTAGGGGTAGGGTTAGGGTTAATGTTTTTTCATCCTTTTTTGATCGTCTCCGCCAGCATTGGTTCAGAATTAGGCTTAGAATTACAATTAGCTGTACCCCTTCCTCATAGCCTTTGGTTTTGGGCTAGAGCTAGAATAAGGGTTAGGGTAAGGGTTAGGGTTAGGGATAATGTTTTTTTGTCGTTTTTTACTCGTTTTCAACAGCATTAGTTCAAGGCCAGGCTTAGAATTGCAAATAAATGTAAGCTTGGGTATTAGATTTGGTTTAGTGCTAGGGCTAGAGTAAGGGTTAGGGTTAGGGTTAGGGTTAGGGTCAGGGTTAGGGTAAGGGTTAATGTTTTTCTGTCATTTTTTACTCTTGTTCAACAGCATAAGTTCAAGGCCAGGCTTAGAAATTCAAATAAATGGAAGCTTAGGGTATTAGATTTGGTTCAGGGCTAGGGTCAGTAATTGAGGTAGGGTTAGGATTAGTGTTAGGGTTAGGGTTAGGGTTAGGGTTAGGGTTAATGTTTTTTGTCGTTTTTTAACTCGTTTTCAACAGCATTAGTTCAAGGCCACGCTTAGAATTGCAAACAAATGGAAGCTTGGGTATTAGATTTGGTTTAGGGCTAGGGCTAGAGTTAGGGTTAGGGTTAAGGTTAGGGTTAGGGTTAGGGTTAGGGTTAGCGTTCGGTTTTGCGTTTACCCCAGCATTCGCATTTCCTGTGGCTTAGAATTGCAATTAGGTGTATGCCTTGTTATTATATTTTGCTTTAGGATTAGGGTTAGGGTTAGGGTTAGGGGTAGGGTTAGGGTTAGGGTTAGGGTTAGGGTAAGGGTTAATGTTTTTGATCGTTTTTGCCAGCATTGGTTCAGGATTAGGCTTAGAATTGCCATTAGCTGTACCCCTTGCTAATAGCCTTTGGTTTAGGGCTAGGGATAGAGTTAGGGCTAGGGTTAGGGTTAGGGTTAGGGTTAGGGTTAGGGTTAGGGTTTGGGTTAGCGTTTGGTTTTGCGTTTGCACCAGCATTCGCATTGCCTGTTTCTTAGAATTGCAGTTAGCTGTATGCCTTGGTACTAGATTTTCGTTTAGGATTAGGGTCAGGGTTGGGGTTAGCGTTAGGGTTAGGGGTAGGGTTAGGGTTAATGTTTTTTCATCCTTTTTTGATCGTCTCCGCCAGCATTGGTTCAGAATTAGGCTTAGAATTACAATTAGCTGTACCCCTTCCTCATAGCCTTTGGTTTTGGGCTAGAGCTAGAGTAAGGGTTAGGGTAAGGGTTAGGGTTAGGGATAATGTTTTTTTGTCGTTTTTTACTCGTTTTCAACAGCATTAGTTCAAGGCCAGGCTTAGAATTGCAAATAAATGTAAGCTTGGGTATTAGATGTAGTTTAGTGCTAGGGCTAGAGTAAGGGTTAGGGTTAGGGTTAGGGTTAGGGTCAGGGTTAGGGTAAGGGTTAATGTTTTTCTGTCATTTTTTACTCTTGTTCAACAGCATAAGTTCAAGGCCAGGCTTAGAAATTCAAATAAATGGAAGCTTAGGGTATTAGATTTGGTTCAGGGCTAGGGTCAGTAATTGAGGTAGGGTTAGGATTAGTGTTAGGGTTAGGGTTAGGGTTAGCGTTTGATTTTGCGTTTGCACCAGCATTCGCATTGCCTGTGTCTTAAAATTGCAATTAGCTGTATGGCTCGATTGTATATTTTGATTTAGGATTATGGTTAGGGTTGGGGTTAGGGTTAGGGCTAGGGTTAATGTTTTTTTTATCGTTTTTTGATCGTTTTCGCCAGCATCGGTTCAGGATTAGGCTTAGAATTGCAATTAGCTGTACCCCTTGCTAATAGCCTTTGGGTTAGGGCTAGGGCTAGAGTTAGGGCTTGGGTTAGGGTTAGGGTGAGGGTTAGGGTTAGGGTTAGGGTTAGGGTTAGCGTTTGGTTTTGCGTTTGCAGCAGCATTCGCATTGCCTGTTTGGTTTAAGGCTAGGGCTAGAGTTAGGGTTAGGGTTAGGGTTAGGGTTAGGGTTAGGGTTAATGTTTTTTTGTCATTTTTTCCTCGTTTTCAACAGCATTAGTTCAAGGCCAGGCTTAGAATTGCAAATAAATATAGGCTTGGATATTAGATTTGGTTTAGGGCTAGGGCTAGAGTCAGGGTTAGGGTTAGGGTTAGGGTTAGCGTTTGATTTTGCGTTTGCACCAGCATTCGCATTGCCTGTGTCTTAGAATTGCAATTAGCTGTATGCCTTGGTATTATATTTTGGTTAAGGATTAGTGTTAGGGTTGGGGTTAGGGTAAGGGTTAGGGTTAGGGTAAGGATCAATGTTTCTATCGTTTTTTGATCGTTTTCGCCAGCATCGGTTCATGATTAGGCTTAGAATTGCAATTAGTTGTACCCCTTTCTAATAGCCTTTGGTTTAGGATAAGGGCTAGAGTTAGGGCTAGGGTTAGGGTAAGGGTTAGGGTTAGGGTTAGGGTTAGCGTTTGGTTTTGCGTTTACACCAGCATTCGCATTGCCTGTGTCTTAGAATTGAAATTAGCTGTATGCCTTGGTATTATATTTTGGTTTAGGATTAGGGTTAGGGTTGGGGTTAGGGTAAGGGTTAGGTTTAGGGTTAGGATCAATGTTTTCTATCGTTTTTTGATCGTTTTCGCCAGCATTGGTTCAGGATTAGGCTTAGAATTGCAATTGTTTGTACTCCTTGCTAATAGCCATTGGTTTAGGGCTAGAGCTAGTGTTAGGGCCAGGGTTAGGGTTAGGGTTAGGGTTAGGGTTAGGGTTAGGGCTAGCGTTTGGTTTTGCGTTTGCACCAGCATTCGCATTGCCTGTTTCTTAGAATTGCAATTAGGTGTATGCCTTGGTATTAGATTTTGGTTTAGGATTAGGGTTAGGGTTGGGGTTAGGGTTAGGGTTAGGGTTAAGGTTAATGGTTTTCATCGTTTTTTGATCGTTTTCGCCAGCATTGGTTCAGGATAAGGCTTAGAATTGCAATTAGCTGTACCGCTTCCTAATAGCCTTTGGTTTAGGGCTAGGTCTAGAGTAAGGGTCAGGGTTAGGGTTAGGGTTAGGGTTAGGGTCAGGGTTAATGTTTTTGATCGTTTTCGCCAGCATTGGTTCAGGATAAGGCTAAGAATTGCAATTAGCTGTACCCCTTGCTAATAGCCTTTAGTTTAGGGCTAGGGCTAGAGTAAGGGCTAGGGTTAGGATTAGGGTTAGGGTTAGGGTTAGGGTTAGGGTTTCGGTTAGCGTTTAGTTTTGCGTTTGCATCAGCTTCGCATTTCCTGTTTCTTAGAATTGCAATAAGCTGTATGGCTTGATATTATAGTTTGGTTTAGGATTAGGGTTAGGGTTGGGGTTAGGGTTAGGGCTAGGGTTAATGTTTTTTATCGTTTTTTGATCGTTTTCGCCAGCATTGGTTCAGGATTAGGCTTAGAATTGCAATTAGCTGTACCCCTTGCTAATAGCCTTTGGGTTAGGGCTAGGGCTAGAGTTAGGGCTAGGGTTAGGGTTAGGGTTAGGGTTAGGGTTAGGGTTAGGGTTAGGGTTAGGGTTAGGGTTAGGGTTAGCGTTTGTTTTTGCGTTTGCACCAGCATTCGCATTGCCTGTTTCTTAGAATTGCAATTAGGTGTATGCCTTGTTATTAGATTTTGGTTTAGGATTAGGGTTAGGTTTGGGGTTAGGGTAAGGGTTAGGGTTAGGGTTAATGTTTTTTTATCGTTTTTTGATCGTTTTCGCCAGCATTGGTTCAGGATTAGGCTTAGAATTGCAATTAGCTGTACCCCTTCCTAATAGCCTTTGGTTAGGGCTAGGTCTAGAGTTAGGGTTAGGGTTAGGGTTAGGATTAGGGTTAGGGGTAATGTTTTTTGTCGTTTTTTTACTCGTCTTCAACAGCATTAGTTCAAAGCCACGCTTAGGATTGCAAACAAATGTAAGCTTGGGTATTAGATTTGGTTTAGGGCTAAGCCTAGAGTTAGGGTTGGGGTTAAGGTTAGGGTTATTGTTTTTTTGTCGTTTTTTACTCGTTTTCAACAGCGTTAGTTCAAGGCCAGGCTTAGAATTGCAAATAAATGAAAGCTTGGGTATTAGATTTGGTTCAGCGCTAGGGTCAGTGTTTGGGTTAGGGTTAGGGTTAGGGTTACGGTTAGGGTTAGCGTTAGCGTTCGGTTTTGCGTTTGCACCTGCATTCGCATTGCCTGTGGCTTAGAATTGCAATAAGCTAGACGCCTTGGTATTACATTTTGCTTTAGGATTAGGGTTAGGGTTAGGGTTAGTGTTAGGGTTAGGGTTAGGGTTAATGTTTTTGATCGTTTTCGCCAGCATTAGTTCATGATTAGGCTTAGAATTGCAATGAGCTGTACCCCTTGCTAATAGCCTTTAGTTTAGGGCTAGGGCTAGAGTTAGGGCTAGGGTTAGGGTTAGGTTTAGGGTTAGGGTTTGGGTTAGGGTTAGGGTTTGGGTTAGCGTTTAGTTTTGCGTTTGCACCAGCTTCGCATTGCCTGTTTCTTAGAATTGCAATTAGCTGTACCCCTTCCTAATAGCCTTTTGGTTTAGGGCTAGGTCTAGAGTTAGGGATAGGGTTAGGGTTAGGGTTAGGGTTAATGTTTTTGATCGTTTTCGCCAGCATTGGTTCAGGATTAGGCTTAGAATTGCAATTAGCTGTACCCCTTGCTAATAGCCTTTAGTTTAGGGCTAGGGTTAGGGTTAGGGTTAGGGTTAGGGTTAGGGTTAGTGTTAGGGTTTGGGTTTGCGTTTAGTTTTGCGTTTGCACCAGCTTCGCATTGCCTGTTTCTTAGAATTGCAATTAGCTTTTGGCCATAAATGGGTCAAATTTGAGTTTTTGTCACAATTGTTTTGGCAATCCCCCATGGAATGCTCTTCCAATTGTGTTTTTGAAGTCTATTTCTCCAAAAAGAAAGCCATAACAAGAATAGGATTTCGGCCAGGTTTTGCCCCCAAAGCACTGAATTGGGGAAAAGCCATGAAAATCCAACCCGTGCACTCCACTTGCAGAGCAGTACATTTGCGGTTCAAAACCCAGTTGAGGTACCTCTTGTAGCGACCTGACTCGCTGAGTATTACGTCATTCTACAACCAGGCAGACACAGTGGGTTGGTCAAAGACCATGATTGAGATACGAGAGGTACCTGGTTCAAGTCCTGCCTGGGAGCGGTTTTTCCAGCCGTGCTGCTACCCACAAATGTAAGCTTGGGTATTAGATTTGGTTTAGGGCTAGGGCTAGAGTTAGGGTTGGGGTTAGGGTTAGGGTTAATGTTTGTTTTTTCGTTTTTTACTCGTTTCCAACAGCGTTAGTTCAAGGCCAGGATTAGAATTGCAAATAATTGAAAGCTTTGGTATTAGATTTGGTTCAGCGCTAGGGTCAGTGTTTGGGTTAGGGTTAGGGTTAGGGTTAGGGTTAGGGTTAGCGTTAGCGTTCGGGTTTGCGTTTGCACCTGCATTCGCATTGCCTGTGCTTAGACATCCAATAAGCTGGATGCCTTGGTATTATATTTTGCTTTAGGATTAGGGTTAGGGGCAAGGGTTAGGGTTAGGGTTAGGGTTAATGTTTTTTATCATGTTTTGATCGTTTTCGCCAGCATTGGTTCTGGATTAGGCTTAGAATTGCAATTAGCTGTACCCCTTCCGAATAGCCTTTGGTTTAGGGCTAGTTGTAGAGTTAGGGTTAGGGTTAGGGTTAATGTTTTTGATCCTTTTCGCCAGCATTGGTTCAGGATTAGGCTTAGAATTGCAATTAGCTGTACACCTTGCTAATAGCCTTTAGTTTAGGGCTAGGGCTAGAGTTAGGGCTAGGGTTAGGGTTAGGGTTAGTGTTAGGGTTTGGGTTAGCGTTTAGTTTTGCGTTTGCACCAGTTTCGCATTGCCTGTTTCTTAGAATGGCAATTAGCTGTATGGCTTGATATTATATTTTGGTTTAGGATTAGGGTTAAGGTTGGGGTCAGGGTTAGGGCTAGGGTTAATGTTTTTTATCGTTTTTTGATCGTTTTCGCCAGCATTGGTTCAGGATTAGGCTTAGAATTGCAATTAGCTGTACCCCTTGCTAATAGACTTTGGGTTAGGGCTAGGGCTAGAGTTAGGGCTAGGGTTAGGGTTAGGGTTAGGGTTAGGGTTAGCGTTTGGTTTTGCGTTTGCACCAGCATTCGCATTGCCTGTTTCTTGTTTGGTCCTGCTCGTTGTCCCGTCTATTTATGTTTGCCTTGGAAAGGACAGGAGTCGACTAAAGTTTGTAGTGCAGTCAAGTCCGTTGTCCGTCGAACATACTATGCAGTACACTTTGTGCCAGTTTTTACGACGATGCGTGCGTTTATGGTGCGGAAGGATGTCCTACCAGCCCTTCACCTTAGTCATCTTATTTACAACTTTGAATGCCGACAATGCGCTAGTCGGTATGTTGGTAGGACTGTTCAGCACCTGAACGCACGCATCAAACAACACACACCACGTCACATACTTCCACCTTGCGCACAACAACAAAGACCGAAGCGAGGGCGACCTAGAAAACAACCATTAACCACACAGCCGTTGCCTACACAACCCGCGGATCCTGGCTCTCAGACTGTGCTTGCTCCGCCGTCGTTGGTGGCGGTGGTGGAGGAGAATGGGCGTGGTGGCTCATCGGGTCGGCTTGTGTCGCCGCCTTTGCTCCGGCCGTCGGTGGTTCCCTCGTCAGTGCCCCCGGCGGCTTTGGCTGGGGCGGTGCCGCTTGCGGTCCCGGTCCCACTGCCTCCTCCTGATCCTCCGCCATCGGTTCTTGCGGCGGTGGAGCTTGCCAGTGGCAGACCGCGAGCAACACTGACAGCTGCATTAACACTACAAATGCCGACTCAAAAAGACCCACCTTGCATATCAGTAACTCCCACGCCAACACCAACAACGCAATCTACAGCAACTACAACTAATCCACCATCCAAGCCCATAATTGAAAGACCAAGACGATCAACAGCCAACTACAACAGAAGCTACGCACTCAGCGGACGAGGGCGAAAGGAGGGACGTGATAGCAGGGGGACGGCCGAGTTGAGTTCAATGGACCCGGTCAGGCGGGATGGACGAGACAGAGAGAGTACAGAGGAAGCGGAGGATGGAACGGACGGCGGAGGGAGCAGTGAGTCGGAGAGCGGTGATGGGAGTGGTGGTGAGAGTGCCGGTGAGAGTGTTAGTGTTGTGCGTAGGTTTCGTGGTAGCAAGTCTTCAGTGTACAATCATCTGCTGGCTAGTCCTGATTGTTGCGGTGCGTATTCCGACTCTTCGTTCACTGTATTGTGCCGTGGTCGTCATGGTTATGGACTACAGTTAAAAGTGTTGGAAGCTATCTATCAGCGTCTGTACAAGCCTAATTTGTGTGTACAGAAAGATAGTATAATTGGGTTGAAATTGTTCAAGTAACGTGTCGTGTTTAGTGCGGCCAAGCTTGGCCGTTAATGTTCTAGGTTTAATGTACTGCTGTTATGTGTTATCACGTTGTCTTTCCTTCCTTTCTCCTTTGTTCATTTCTCGCTTTGATTGTTAAAATTCACACTTGTAAATTTCACTGTTGGTGCTCTTAGTGTTATTTCTCTAACTTAGATTTTCTATAATAGTTCAATTTTTGTTTCAGTGTCCTTTAGTACAACGACGATTCCTGATGAGTGTTGTACGAAAACTTGTTTGAATCCCTTTCTTTCTCTACACAATTTCTTCACATTTTTCATCGTTTTATTGCACATTGTCTCCACAGTTTTACAATACATGAATACAGTGTACACAAATGTCGATCCAGCTTGTATTACTGATTGCGGTTATCAATTTGTTGTCTCCTCGCCGTTTGTTCAAATATCATGCCACTTCTACTTTCCTGCCATAATTTATTACCTTCCTGCCATAATATGTATGTATATGTAAAAGTGTTGTGTTTATGTCAAAATGGAAAATGAAATACGTAGAGTAATATTCAACATACGCTTAATCTTATGCAATTGTAAAATTTAAATAAATCCAAAAAAAAATCCATGCCATTCTACTTTCCTGCCATAATATTTTGGAAAATTTGGCAAGTTTTTTGTTTCTTCCTTTTTTGGAAAATCATTTATTTTAGCGTACGATTGAGCACTAGGCGACCGTTATGCAATTATCAAAATTCAAAAATTCCAACCTTTGTCCTCAAATTATGGCAGGAAAGACGAAATTATGGCAGGAAGGTAGAATATTATGGCGAAAGTAAAATCATGCCAAATAATTATGGCGAAGGTTAGGGTTAGGGGTAGGGTTAGGGTTAGGGTTAGGGTTAATGTTTTTTATCGTGTTTTGATCGTTTTCGCCAGCATTGGATCAGGATTAGGCTTAGAATTTCAATTAGCTGTACACCTTGCTAATAGCCTTTAGTTTAGGGCTAGGGCTAGAGTTAGGGCTAGGGTTAGGGTTAGGGTTAGGGTTAGGGTTAGGGTTAGGGTTAGGGTTTGGGTTAGCGTTTAGTTTGCGTTTGCACCAGCTTCGCATTGCCTGTTTCTTAGAATTGCAATTAGCTGTATGGCTTGATATTATATTTTGGTTTAGGATTAGGGTTAGGGTTGGGGTTAGGGTTAGGGCTAGGGTTAATGTTTTTATCGTTTTTGGATCGTTCTCTCCAGCATTAGTTCAGGATTAGGCTTAGAATTGCAATTAGCTGTACCCCTTGCTAATAGCCTTTGGGTTAGGGCTAGGGCTAGAGTTAGGGCTAGGGTTAGGGTTAGGGTTAGGGTTAGCGTTTGGTTTTGCGTTTGCAGCAGCATTCGCATTGCCTGTTTCTTAGAATTGGAATTAGGTGTATGCATTGGTATTAGATTTTGATTTAGGATTAGCGTGAGGGTTAGGGTTAGGGTTAGGGTTAGGGTTAATGTTTTATTATCGTTTTTTGATCGTTTTCGCCAGCATTAGTTCAGGATTAGGCTTAGAATTGCAATTAGCTGTACCCCTCGCTAATAGCCTTTGGTTTAGGGCTAGGGCTAGAGTTAGGGCTATGGTTAAGGTTAGGGTTAGGGTTAGGGTTAGGGCCAGGGTTAGGGTAATGTTTTTTGTCGTTTTTTTACTGGTTTTCACCGGCATCAGTTCAAGGCCAGGCTTAGAATTGCAAATAAATGGAAGCTTAAGGTGTTAGATTTCGTTCAGGGCTAGGGTCAGTGTTTAGGTTAGGGTAAGGGTTAGGTTAGGGTTAGCGTTCGGTTTTGCGTTTGCAACAACATTCGCATTGCCTGTGGCTTAGAATTGCAATTAGCTGTATGCCTTGGTATTAGATTTTGGTTTAGGATTAGGGTGAGGGTTAGGGTTAGGGTTAGGGTTAGGGTTAGGGTTAATGTTTTTAATCGTTTTTTGACCGTTTTCGCCAGCATTAGTTCAGGATTAGGCTTAGAATTGCAAGTAGCTGTACCCCTTCCTAATAGCCTTTGGTTTAGGGCTAGGGCTAGAGTTAGGGTTAGGGTTAGGGTTAGGGTTAGAGTTAATGTTTTTTATCGTTTTTTTATCGTTTTCGCCAGCATTGGTTCAGGATTAGGCTTAGAATTGCAATTAGCAGTACGCCTGGCTAATAGCCTTTGGTTTATGGATAGGGCTAAAGTTAGGGTTAGGGTTAGTGTTAGGATTAGGGTTAGGGTTCATGTTTTTTTGTCGTTTTTTCATCGTTTTCGCCAGCATTGGTTCAGGATTAGGCTTAGAATTGCAATTAGCAGTACGCCTTGCTAATAGCCTTTGGTTTATGGCTAGGGCTGGAGTTAGGGTTAGGTTTAGGGTTAGGGTTAGGATTAGGGTTAGGGTTTATGTTTTTTGTCGTTTATTTTACTCGTTTTCAACAGCATTAGTTCAAGGCCAGGCTTAGAATTGCAAATAAATATAAGCTTGGGTATTATATTTGGTTCAGGGCTACGGTCAGTGTTTAGGTCAGAGTTAGGGTTAGGGTTAGGGTTCGGTTTTGCGTTTGCACCAGCATTCCCATTGCCTGCGGCTTAGAATTGCAAATAGCTGTATGCCTTGGTATTAGATTTTGGTTGAGGATTAGGGTCAGGGTTGTGGTTAGGGTTAGGGTTAGGGTTAATGTTTCTTTATCATTTTTTGATCGTTTTCGCCAGCATTAGTTCAGGATTAGGCTTAGCCATTAGCTGTACCCCTTGCTTATAGCCTTTGGTTTAGGGCTAGGGTTAGGGTTAGGCATAGGCTCAGGGTTAGGGCTTGGGTTAGGGTAATGGTTAGAGTTAGCGTTTGGTTTTGCGTTTGCACCAGCATTCGCATTGCCTGTGTCTTAGAATTGCAATTAGCTGTATGCCCTGGTATTAGATTTTCGTTTAGGATTAGGGTTAGGGTTAGGGTTAGGGTTAGGGTTAATGTTTTATTGTCGTTTTTTTATTCCTTTTCAACGGCATTAGTTCAAGGCCAGGCTTAGAATTGCAGAGCTACGTCTCGTGACGGCCTGAATGCTATTTCATTTTTGGCAGCAGACAGATGGAACATGCTTCCACCTGGATGTCGTCAAGCTAAGCCCCTTTCTGCATTTGTCACAAGCACCAAGTCATTCCTAGGGCTCCCAGTAAAAGGGCAACGCCTGTTGGGAGTTCCCTAGTAAAATAATAAATTCTACTACTACTACTACTACTACTACTACTAAATAAATGGAAGCTTTTAAAAGAGAGCATGTCTGAGAATACCAAAGTATGTGTGCAAGTGGATCTCTCCGATTTCGCTCAAAATTTGCAGGTAGGCTCCCTTTGGGGTGTGGATCGATTGTGCAAAGCCCTTGAACAAGTTTCTGAAGGGAACCTTGAAATTTGCATACCCCTCAAAAATGGCCGAAATATCACATTATTTATGGGTCTAGAAACGAGTCACACCACAGCGTATACGAACAAGCTATGAACAAAACTCCATCAAGCCAACATTGCCTCACCTTAGAAGAGTTCCTGGAGTAGTACCGCTTATCCACGCCAGCATCCCAGAAGACGAGGTCCATCACCCCCTGACGCCACAAATGATCGTCTTGAAAATAGCCAATTTACAAGCGCTGGCAAAACAGCCAGCTTCGTCCTCAATTGGCCAGAACTATACACCGGCAGATAGTAGAACACCTCCTCTAGCGCTGAGGACATGTTCTCCATCTTCCTTTTGGGGTTTTCTTGAAATAATTTTTTTGGAATTTTTCCACTCGACCATGCTGAAATACGGCCAAAGTCATACCTGCGCAGGAAAGCTCGCCCCTCCGCGACGTCTCCTCAGCAATTTCTACTCCAACACTACTCCCAAGGCCGCAGAACAAAGTGTAGTGTTGACTCTGACAAGGAAAAGCAGCGGTGATCACTTGTCACTCCAAACGACAAGCTTCTCCTTGCGCCACCAATATTTTTTTGTGCGACTGTTGATGCAAAAGTGACTGAAGGCCTGAGCGCAGTTTTTGAATTTTATTGCAAGATGCACGGTGAAATCACGTGCCTTGTGACGCAAGAATGCCAAGTCGCGTGGCCCACGGCTCACGAGATTTCAGAGACACCTTTGTCAAGTGCGCTTGTTACTCGCCTTGAACGCCCGTTGGTCTGGAAGTGATCACACTTGTGTTGTTACTGCGCTCAAGAACACGCTGACCGTGTTGTAGGCCTACGAACCGGGACTTTCCCTGACCATGTAGGTCGAAGACCGGTGAAATGATGATGACATGACATTCTTTATGACGTAAGAAATCTCTCATGCAGTTCACGCGACAAGTGCGTGCAGCCAGTGCTGCTCGCGTGCCAGTCAACACAAAGGGACCGAGCTAGCCGCTTTTGTCGAGCATCGACATGAAAACAAGGGACTTTTACTGTTGGACTATGTTCGGGATTGCAGGAGGTAAGTTTGAAAGACGAATAACTCTCCATGCTGTACGGGGCATATTTCAACGGCTTGCTGCCATTGCAACACTCCTAGGACAGTTTGTGGGGGTTCTCAGCAGTTCAAGCAGGAAATGAAGCTCATTCTTACCTCTGCCATCATCAGATCATGGTCTGGTCCGAGTAGCGTTCCAGGCACATTCGCGATCGATGGCCGCGTATCGTGATGCAGGAAGCGTCATCCTACGTCACAGAGCACGCGATCTCACCGTGCATCTGGCATTAAAAATAAAAAACTGCGCCCAGGCCTTCAGTCACTTTTGCATCAACAGTCGCACAAAAAATTATTGGTGGCACAAGGAGAAGCTTGTCGTTTGGAGTGACAAGTGATCACCGCTGCTTTTCCTTGTCAGAGTCAACACTACACTTTGTTCTGCGGCCTTGGGAGTAGTGTTGGAGTAGAAATTGCTGAGGAGACGTCGCGGAGTGGCGAGCTTTCCTGCGCAGGTATGACTTTGGCCGTATTTCAGCATGGTCGAGTTTAAAACTTCAAAAAGGTTTATATCAAGAAAACCCCAAAAGGAAGAAGGGGGACATGTCCTCAGCGCTAGAAGAGGTGTTCTACTATCTGCCGGTGTATAGTTCTGGCCAATTGAGAACGTAGATGGCTGTTTTGCCATCGCTTGTAAATTAGCTATTTTCAAGACGATCATTTGTGGCGTCAGGGGGTGATGGACCTCGTCTTCTTGGATGCTGGCGTGGCTAAGCGGTACTGCTCCTGGAACTCTTCTAAGGCGAGGCAATGTTGGCTTGATGGAGTTTTGTTCATAGCTTGTTCGTATACGCTGTGGCGTGACTCGTTCTAGACCCATAAATAATGTGATATTTCGGCCATTTTGAGGGGTATGCAAATTTCAAGGTTCCCTTCAGAAACTTTTTCAAGGGCTTTGCACAGTCGATCCACACCCCAAAGGGAACCTACCTGGAAATGTTTGAGCGAAATCGGAGAGATCCACGTGCACACATACTTTGGTATTCTCAGACATGCTCTCTTAAGGTGTTAGATTTGGTTCAGGGCTAGGGTCAGTGTTTGGGTTAGGGTTAGGGTTAGGGTTAGCGTTGAGGTTTTGCGTTTGCACCAGCATTCGAATTGCCTGTGGCTTAGAATTGCAATTAGCTGTATGCCTTGGTATTATATTTTGGTTTAGGATTAGGGTTAGGGTTGGGGTTAGGGTTAGGGTTAATGTTTTTTATCGTTTTTTGATCGTTTTCGCCAGCATTGGTTCAGGATTAGGCTTAGAATTGCAATTAGCTGTACCCCTTCCTATTAGCTTTTGGTTTACGGCTAGGGCTAGAGTTAGGGTTAGGGTTAGGGTTAGGGTTAAGGTTAGGGTTAGGGTTAGGGTTAGGGTAAGGGTTAGGGTTAATATTTTGTTGTGTTTTTTTTTTACTCGTTTTCAACAGCATTAGTTCAAGGCCAGGCTTAGAATTGAATATAAATGGAAGCTTAAGGTATTATATTTGGTTCAGGGCTAGGGTCAGTGTTTGGGTTAGGGTTAGGGTTAGCGTTTGACTTTGCGCTTGCACCAGCATTCGCATTGCCTGTGTCTTAGAATTGCAATTAGCTGTATGCCTTGGTATTATATTTTGGTTTAGGATTAGGGTTAGGGTTTGGGTTAGGGTTAGGGTTAGGGTTAGGGTTAATGTTTTTTTTTTTTTTTTTTACTCGTTTTCAACAGCATTAGCTCAAGGCCAGGTTTAGAATTGCAAATATTCATTTCCCCTCTTCCTCCCCTCTTCATGGTTTTACTGCATTATGGCGCGCTTTATCTGCGTAGACGCCGAGACGTTTGAGGTAGGCAGAGCAGCCTGGCCCCGCCACCACTTCTCGCACATATTCGGAAATATAGTGGACTTTCGTATCAAAAAAATAAAATAAATAAAAAAATAAATAAATGGAACCCCAGTCAAGAAAATGAGCAGTTGGTATTGTAAAAAAGGAAAGAAAAAAAGGAGAAAAGGAAAACACAAAAACTCTTTTTTTGGTATTCATTGTATAAGCATCATCAATTTTATCATTCACGGAGCCTGTGGAATTTCGTTTTTTCATGATGGGATTTGTGATTTCTTGGATAAGACTTCTCACATTTCTCACAGACAACTCTTTCATTGGCATATTGTCTGATTTTCTTGTGATTATCTTGATACCACTCTGATGCTGATCTTCCAGGCTTGTTTTTATTCACGGTATCCAGTTTTTCGATCCAGTATCGTTCTCTCCTCTTAAGCTCATCTTCATCAAACATTGACAGAGAGTCGATCTGGACAATTTCTACATGTCCGAGATCAAGCAGAATGAATGAGGTCATAAAACCCCGTTCACCTTTTTGGTAGGCTTTGTAAGCTGATCGGTGACAGTACATCCGATTTTTCAGTGGTAGACAAGTGGACCCCACATATACCTGATCGGTGTGTTGGCTCACAAGTTTGTAAATCTTACAAGGAGAAGTCATCTTTGCTGATAGAAAATCTTTGAAATTCTCATCGGTATACTTCTACGTAACAGGATTCAAATAACCGTTTATGATGACAATTCGGTGTACTTGAAGTAGAAAAAAAGAAGAGAGTTGGTCTCCTTTCTCTTCTCTTTTCTTTCTCTCTTCTATTTTTCTCCCAAATATTCATCAAGAATTTCCTGAACCATCTCTAACAGACGATTGTTGGAGTAGGAACTCGAGAGTACTACATACTTTTTTTCACAAATTCTCAGGAAAATGCTTGGGATGATATTCATTTCTTCATCAAGAGCATTTTCATACACATCATCAAAGAAATCACTGAACAGTGAAGGACTATCTACCATTATTCTATCATTCATCTCATCCCAAGCCGCGGGATCATCCCTTGGATCACCATACCAAACCGCGGCATCCTCCCTTGGATCACCACAATCAGGAGTATCAGGTTCAGAGTGGAAGTCATCATAGGAGAAATAGTCACTTGGAAAAGACGCAGCCATCGTTGTAGGTAATTGATTTCACAAATTCTATCAAACTTGTTGGATCTTACCATAAAACGTGTACAGTTTAGATAAAAATAATTGGTGATATGTGTGGAAAGAAAAAAAGATAGATAGACAAACATGAAAATGTACCACATAATCTGCCGTGGGACAGTTGGGTTTGGATACTCTCTCTCCAACATTCCACAGTTCCGTGACAATATTCTGGGGGTGAGTTTGGAACTCACGAAAGATGATCAGGAGCATGACACGATCAACATCCACATATATACCAATAATCCACAGATTTTTATGTCATTGACAAAAGCAGAGCTTGACAAGATGGATAATGGAAATTTCAGACTTGTTTATGATGAAAAGATTGATGAGAGCATGGAAGATCACTGTGAAAATATGGGATTGTTGGTACATCTTTGTATCCATGAGAAATAAAAAAGTAGATAGATAGATAAAGATGAATGTTCATTGCCTATCGTGTAAGAAAAAGCAACAGATGAGGGGAATACAAGGAGAAGTCACATCAACTGGTCAACCATATGTCAAGGGTAAATGCTCAGTATGTGGTCGATCATGTTCACAATTTATCAAGAAATCGGAAATCAGAGAAGGTGGATTCCTGTCCGGTTTGTTCAAGATGATAGGTTTAGGAGTAAAAAAAAGATAGATACGAAATGGACGGACGATCTGGCTGATGAGTTACACAAGCCCAAGCGTGTGAATTTCACAAGGAGACAAGTGACTGTGAGTGAGATTGATGAAATCTGGTCTGCCGATCTCGTGGACATGACAGCTTTTCGTAAATACAATGATGAAATCAAATTTCTGCTTACTGTCATTGATCTGTTCAGCCGATATGCTTGGGTTGTCCCGCTCGAATCCAAGAAAGGTGTTGCCATCCAATCAGCATTTCGATCCATCGTGAAAACTAGCAGCAGGAAACCACGTAAGCTGTGGGTTGATCAGGGTACCGAGTTCTATAATCGAACGTTCAAACACTGGCTTGATGAGAATCAGATCACGATGTACAGCACTCACAACGAAGGAAAGGCTGTTGTAGTTGAGCGTTTCAACCGAACTCTGAAAACCAGGATGTGGAAATACTTCAGTACTAACTCCACCAGCAGGTACATCGATGTCCTTCCACATTTGGTAGAGAAGTACAACACGACAAAACACAGAGGTGTTCGGATGACACCAACTGAGGCATCACGGGAGAAGAATGCCGATCGAATCCGTGACTCACTGAGTGAGAAATCTCCACTATCCAGGTCCACTAAATTCCAGATAGATGACCACGTCCGACTGGTGAAGCAGAAACGACATTTCGAGAAAGGATACACTCCGAACTGGACCGAGGAGGTATTCCGGATCACCGATATTCTCCCGACCAGACCCACTACGTACTCTGTCAAGGACCTCGATGGTGAATCCGTTGACGGGTCGTTCTATGAACAAGAGCTCCAGAAAACTACTCAAGAAATCTACCGGATCGAGAAAGTGCTCCGAAAGGACAACAAGAAGAAACAAGCCCTTGTGAGGTGGAAAGGCTACTCGGCAAGATTCGACAGCTGGGTCCCGTTTGATCAACTCAGCTGGTTGTGAAAAAGCTCTGACTCGGAAACTGAAAAATATGTGAGCTCTGAAAAAGCTCCGACTCCGAAACTGAAAAATTATTATGTGAGGTCTGAAAAAGTCCCGACTCGGAAACTGAAAAATATGTGAGCTCTGAAAAAGCTCCGACTCGGAAACTGAAAAATTATTATGTGAGCTCTGAAAAAGTCCCGACTCGGAAACTGAAAAATATGTGAGCTCTGAAAAAGCTCCGACTCCGAAACTGAAAAATTATTATGTGAGCTCTGAAAAAGTCCCGACTCGGAAACTGAAAAATATGTGAGCTCTGAAAAAGTCCCGACTCGGAAACTGAAAAATATGTGAGCTCTGAAAAAGCTCAGACTCGGAAACTGAAAAACTCCGAGAAAGGTCAAATCTCACAGTGACGTCAGCTGATGATGACTGTGTCTCCAATCACAAGATCGTGGGTTCGAATCTAGGTTTGGACACCCCGTTCTTTTTTTCTTTCTTTCTAGGATGTAGATTAATGTACATTAGAGGGTAGTGATTATACAGTAATGCTATCACTGATCGAAAAAATCCTTGTGTAGTGTAAAGATGGAATTTGACCTGAGCAAACTCACTATCACCTATGATGGGAAGAAACTCAAGACTGAGAAACAACTCCAGTGGATTCACAAAAAATTAGAGCAAAGAAAGAATCGGGAACTTCTCAAGAAACGGATTCGGAAGAATCGGGAGAATCGGAAGAGGAAACCGATTGTCACACCACCGTTCACAGTCTCAAAGTCAGTACCCAAAGGGATTCTGAAATCGTTCATCTATGAACCGAAAGAGAATCATCCAGATCTGTATATATTCTTTGATAGTATCAACATCCCACTGAGAACATTGATACAGAAAGAACTGGAAAATCTCAAGGGTGTGAAAGTCAGTCTGACATTACAAGTAGAATTGGAGAAAGGAGATGACATAACAACCACAGACACACCATACTTCAGGAGTGGACCAATGACAGTCACAACATCTCATGAGATTGATAACGGTATTCAAACGGCACACACACAAATTCATACAAATATCGATAAGTGGATACAGAATGGATCAAACTGGCACATCAATCACATCACCAGATTTTATGTTGATGTAGCAGCATATCAGCCAATGAGAGGTAAATCCTACATTGATTTACCGAACGAGCTCAAGAAAAAGAAGGCAATCATCAATGTCAAGAATAAGGATGATAAATGTCTGATGTGGGCACTGCTCTCAGCTCTGTATCCAGCAAAGAAAAATAGTGACAGGGTAACTCAGTATACAGACTATAGCAACAAACTTGATCTGTTCGGAATCGATTTTCCAACACCACTGAGTCAGATTTCCAAAGTCGAGAAGCAAAACAACCTAGCTATCAATGTCTTTGGGTATGAGGATAACGTGATCTATCCACTACTGCTGACAAAGAAAAGAGGTGAGGAAGTGATCAATCTTCTACTATACCAAAAAGAAGATCAGAATCACTACTGTTGGATCAAAGATTTCAGCAGATTGTGCTACGATCAGTCAAAGCATAAAGCCAGGAAATTCTTCTGTACAAGATGTCTCCAACCACACAACACAGAGAAATCCCTGAGCAATCATCAGGAGTATTGTGATAATGTCACTGGATTATCAGCACACATGGTACTACCAGAACCAGACGAAGATGGAAATCCACCAACACTGAAGTTCATTAATCATCACAAAATGCTACAATGTTCCTATGTCATCTATGCTGACACTGAGGCACTGATCAAGAAAATTGAGGGAGTGAAAAGCCAACAAACCAGCCGGGATTCACAACATGTTCCTTGTGGTTTTGGTTATGTCGTGGTACGTTCTGACGGAGTGATGACAAGTCAGTGTTTCTACCGGGGTGCTGATGCCATGGATGTATTCTTTGATAAACTCAAAGATGAGGAGAAGAAAATCCAATCAGCACTCAATAATCCAGCACCGATGGATCTCACTAAGGAACAAGAAGAATTGTTCAGAGAGACAGAAGACTGTTGGATTTGTAAAAAGAAACTTGGTGAGGACAGAGTCCGTGATCACGACCACATCACTGGTGATTTCCGCGGTGCCGCACACAATGACTGTAACATCAAACTCAGAATTTATCCATACAAGCAGCACATCCCTGTGGTTTTTCACAACCTGAAAGGCTATGACAGTCATCATCTCATCGGAGCAATCGGAAAGACAGATGTTGAGACCGTCACATACACGGATAAGGACGGTGTGTGTAAGAGTAAAACTGTGGGTGAGATATCAGTCATTCCCAACAACATGGAGAAATTCATCTCATTCACATGGAGACAGTTCCGGTTCATCGACAGCTGCGAGTTTCTCAATGCGTCACTCGATAGACTTGTGAAAACGACACCAGATGAGTCATTCACTCACACCAAGACGTTGCCAAACCATCAGCTGTTGATGAGGAAAGGAGTATACCCCTATGAGTACATGAACAGCTTCTCCAGGTTCGATGAGACTCAGCTACCAGCACAGAGTAAGTTCTATTCTTCACTGTCTGATGAGGGGTGAGTGACGATGACTACAAACATGCTGAGACAATGTGGATGAAATTCGACTGTCAGACTCTTGGTGATTATCACGACTTGTATCTCAAGACCGACGTGTTTCTCTTGGCTGACATCTTTGAGAATTTCAGAGTAGAAGCTGTCAGAACGTATCAGCTGGATCCAGCAAATTACTACACTCTGCCTGGATTTGCCTGGGATGCTCTGTTGATGTACTCAGGTGTGTCCTTGGAATTACTAACAGACTATGATCAGCACTTGTTTGTAGAATCAGGAATGAGAGGCGGTGTGTCGATGGTCTCACAACGATATGCTGCTGCTAATAATCACTATCAGGAGAAATTTGATGCTGATCAGCCATCGTCATTTATCCAGTATCTCGATGCCAACAATCTCTATGGTTGGGCAATGTCACAACATCTCCCAGTGTCTGATTTTCGGTGGGAGAAACCATCAGAGAAACTCCTGAACAAGATACTGAATACTCAAGATGATTCCTCACCGGGGTATATCGTCGAGTGTGATCTGGAATATCCACACGAACTTCATGAGAAGCACAACGATTATCCAGTTGCTCCGGAACGTCTTTCCGTCAATGAGGACATGCTATCTCCATACCAGCAGGAGCTTGTTGATAAGCTCAATTCTTCCGGAGTAGATGCTCTCAAACTTGTACCAAACTTGAGGGACAAGACAAAGTACGTTCTCCATTACCGAAACTTGAAACTCTACACTCAGCTCGGACTACGTTGTGTCAAAATTCATCGTGCTCTGAAATTTACTCAGACACCGTGGATGAGAAACTACATCGAGAAGAATACAGACCTCCGGAAGAAGGCAAAGGATGATTTCTCTAAGGACTTCTATAAACTGATGAACAATGCGGTGTTTGGGAAAACTATGGAGAACGTTCGGAGGAGAGTCAACATAAAATTGTTGAGAAGTCGTGAGGAGAAAAAAATCAAACAGCTTGTTGCCAAACCAACGTACAACCGCCATGTGATCTTCAACGATGACCTGGTCGGGGTACAAAGTAACAGGACAAAGGTCGTCCTCAACAAGCCCATATATGTTGGGATGTCGATTTTGGATCTCTCAAAGACACTCATGTATGACTTTTACTACAATCACCTGAAAGTGATGTATGGCTCTGATGTGATACTCTTGTACACCGATACAGACAGCTTGGTTCTTCATTTCTTTACTGATGATCTGTTTGATGACATGAGTGAGTTTCTTGAGAAGTATGATACAAGCAATTATGATCAATCACATCCGTTATATTCCGAGAAAAACAAGAAAGTTGTTGGTCTGTTCAAAGATGAACTCGGTAGGAAACTGATCACTGAGTTGGTAGGACTTCGTTCCAAGATGTACAGTTACTCTGGTGAGGAAAGTGGAAAAAGAGCAAAGGGGGTGAAAAAAGCAGTGCTCAAGAAAACTATCACACATGATGATTTCCGAAATTGTCTCTTGGATCAATCCGTGTTCCATCGAGAAATGACAACACTCCGGAGTCATAGTCACGTTATTTTCGGAGAAACGGTTAATAAGATAGCCTTATCACCATTGGACACAAAACGATACATCATAGAAGATGGATGTAGCACGTTAGCGTTCGGACACCATGAAATACCAAGATATCTGGCTGAGGAGGGGTTTGATAGTAGCATTTCATTCATGAGTTATGCTCCGGATATGATGAAGCAGTTCGTCCAGTGATCATGAGAAAGAAAAAAAGGGAAAAAAGGAAAAAGAAAGAAGGACATTTTTTTACTTTTTCTTACACATTCGATTTTCTATAATCCTCCCATATAGCATCAAGTCTTTGTTGTGACGTTTTACACTTTGGAATGAATGGTTTGATCTTGATCACATCATCTTCATCATCAATGAGTTTCGAAAGTAAGTTAGGAATGGATTTTTTCTTTGACTTTTTGACTTTTTTTCTCTTTATTTGCTACTACCTTGATCCGCTGAATTTCATCAACAAGATTGTTGAATGGGGTTTTGCTAAGATATTTTGGTAAACCAACCTTGTTCAGGGTTATCTCCAACCTTGTTTCGATTCCTGTTCTGGTTTTGGATTTGTCTATTTCTTCGAAGAAAGATGTGGTATCATACAGATCATTTTTCTTCATCTCATACACCTCAAGATCCTCTGGAGTTACTTCATTTTCCAAAATCATCAATTCTATATCTGTAGGAAACCATTCCTGGTTTCTATAGTCAATGTAGTCCGCTATCATCTTATCTTTCCTGGTAGAGTGTTCATCATCTATCCATGTATCCATCACTTCTTCTTCTTCTTTGTTTGTGGAGTAGTCGTCATCAAACCAGTCATCCATGATTTCACTTCTAAAAAAATATTTTTTGCTTTTTGTTTTTGTGGATTGTTTGACTATTTTTACAAATCGTTTGCTGAGAATTTCACTTCTTCTTTCTGGAAATGCTTTATAGCAACAACAACAAGTTTGAGACTGAGAGTGTCATCGGTCTTGTCTTTGTAAACCCACTTCAGGTGAACGATACCATTGACGGTGTCACCTTGCTTGATCTTGTTGGTTTTTGATGGTTTGTTGTCCTCATCAAAGTTTGTACAATCAGGAGAAATCTGGAGAAACAGTATTGGGTGGTCACACTTTGCTGTGTTAATTCTGCTTCTAACCACATTTCCTTCGGATTCTATCTGCTTCTCGATCCGACGGATGGATTTACAAATGTCACTGTCAGTAGAAAATTTCAGAGAGTCCTCTTGTCCTTTCTTCACAACATTCATGATATTTGTCTCATCAGTGAATTTTATGTATGGTTCCTTATCATTGATTGTCAGTGATCCACATTTATTCCCATCCTTGATTGTAATTCGACAATCAATGGAGTCAGTGAGAATAGCAGCTGTGTCAAACGGGGTTGGTTTCTTGCTTATCATCTTGGAAAGTTTGTGTAGAATCGTTGGTTATACCTATGGCAACCGTTCCTCTAATACACAATAATTAGGATCATCATCCAAAGCTGAACCACCTGAAGTTGGCTCAGAAACCGACCCCACATCAGTCCTCGAAGTGAGCCAAGATGGGGTAAGTGAAAAAGCTGAAGTTGCCTCAGAAACCGATCCCACATCAGTCCTCGAAGTGAGCCAAGATGGGGTAAGTGAAAAAGCTGAAGTTGGCTCACTTCCGATTTTCTCGGAGACAGCAAGTTGACTCACTTTTCTGGAACTGGGTTGAGCCAACATGGGATCAGTGGTTGGAGTTGTAAAATTAGGACTTGGAGGTGTACAATTAGTACTTGGATATGTAATATTAGTACTTGGGTGTCTATCCTTTAGTATAGTAGTATAGGGGGAGGGGGAGACTTTCAAGAGCGGCCCCGAAGGGCCGATCGAGAAAGTCGATTTTGGCTCACCTGGAAGGTGAGCCAGAACCCCCTCCTCCTATACTACTTAGGGTTAGGGTTAGGGTTAATGTTTTTCATCGTTTTTGGATCGTTCTCGCCAGCATTGGTTCAAGATTAGGCTTAGAATTGCAATTAGCTGAATCCTTCCTAATAGCCTTTGGTCTAGGGCTAGGTCTAGAGTTAGGGTTAGGGTTAGGGTTAGGGTTAGGGTTAGGGTTAATGTTTTTGATCCATTCCGCCAGCATTGGTTCAGGATTAGGCTTAGTATTGCAATTAGCTGTACCCCTTGCTAATAGCCTTTAGTTTAGGGCTAGGGCTAGAGTTAGGGCTAGGGTTAGGGTTAGGGTTAGGGTTAGGGTTAGGGTTAGGGTTAGGGTTACGGTTAGGGTTAGGGTTAGGGGTAATGTTTTTTTGTCGTTTTTTTACTCGTCTTCAACAGCATTAGTTCAAGGCCAGGCTTAGAATTGCAAATATATGAAAGCTTGGGTATTAGATTTGGTTCAGCGCTAGGGTCAGTGTTTGAGTTAGGGTTAGGGTTAGGGTTAGGGTTAGGGTTAGGGTTAGCGTTAGCGTTCGGTTTTGTGTTTGCACCTGCATTCGCATTGCCTGTGGCTTAGAATTGCAATACGCCGGATGCCTTGGTATTATATTTTGCTTTAGGATTAGGGTTAGGGTTAGGGTTAGGGGTAGGGTTAGGGTTAGGGTAAGGGTTAGGGTTTATGTTTTTATCGTGTTTTGATCGTTTTCGCCAGCATTGGTTCTGGATTAGGCTTAGAATTGCAATTAGCTGTGCCCCTTCCTAATAGCCTTTGGTTTAGGGCTAGGTCTAGAGTTAGGGTTAGGGTTAGGGTTAGGGTTAGGGTTAATGTTTTTTGCCGTTTTTTTACTCGTTTTCAACAGCATCAGTTCAAGGCCACGCTTAGAATTGCAAACAAATGTAAGCTTGGGTATTAGATTTGGTTTAGGGCTAGGGCTAGAGTTAGGGTTAGGGTTAGGGTTAGGGTTAGGGTTAGGGTTAATGTTTTTTGTCGTTTTTCACTCGGTTTCAACAGCATTAGTTCAAGGCCAGGCTTAGAATTGCAAATAAATGTAAGCTTGGGTATTAGATTTGGTTCAGCGCTAGGGTCAGTGTTTGGGTTAGGGTTAGGGTTAGGGTTAGGGTTAGGGTTAGGGTTAGGGTTAGGGTTAGCGTTCGGTTTTGCGTTTGCACCTGCATTCGCATTGCCTGTGGCTTAGAATTGCAATTAGCTGGTTGCCTTGTTATTATATTTTGCTTTAGGATTAGGGTTAGGGTTAGGGTTAGGGTTAGGGTTAGGGTTAATGTTTTTGATCGTTTTCGGCAGCATTGGTTCAGGATTAGGCTTAGAATTGCAATTAGCTGTACCCCTTGCTAATAGCCTTTAGTTTAGGGCTAGGGCTAGAGTTAGGGCTAGGGTTAGGGTTAGGGTTAGGGTTAGGGTTAATGTTTTTTTGTCGTTTATTACTCGTTTTCAACAGCATTAGTTCAAGGCCAGGCTTAGAATTGCAAATAAATGTAAGCTTGGTTATTAGATTTGGTTTAGGGCTAGGGCTAGAGTCAGGGTTAGGGTTAGGGTTAGGGTTAGAGGTAGGGTTAGGGTTAGGATTAGGGTTAGGGTTAGGGTTAGGGTTAGGGTTAATGTTTTTTTGTTGGTTTTTTTACTCGTTTCCAACAGCATAAGTTCAAGGCCAGGCTTAGAAATTCAAATAAATGGAAGCTTAAGGTATTAGATTTGTTTCAGGGGTAGGGTCATGGAAAACATGGATGCAGTGAATGGGACTTTCGGTCTTTGACCACTTGCTGGTGAGCTGATCTACTCACCTCCCACCGCTTTAGGAGCTGCATCTGCGCCTTGATCCTTGAAGGGTGGTGGCGTTCCTACGGATGCGGAAAACCCGGCTTCCAGCCGAGTCTCACGCGAACCGTTAATTTATTTTTATTTTTAGGGTCAGTATTTGGGTTAGGGTTAGGGTTAGTGTTAGTGTTAGGTTTAGGGTTAGCGTTTAATTTTGCGTTTGCACCAGCATTCGCATTGCCTGTGTCTTAGAATTGCAATTAGCTGTATGGCTTGGTATTATATTTTGGTTTAGGATTAGGGTTAGGGTTGGGGTTAGGGTTAGGGCTAGGGTTAATGTTTTTTATCGTTTTTTGATCGTTTTCGCCAGCGTTGGTTCAGGATTAGGCTTAGAATTGCAATTAGCTGTACCCCTTGCTAATAGCCTTTGGGTTAGGGCCAGGGCTAGAGTTAGGGCTAGGGTTAGGGTTAGGGTTAGGGTTAGGGTTAGGGTTAGTGTTTGGTTTTGCGTTTATACCAGCATTCGCATTGCCTGTTTCTTAGAATTGCAAGTAGGTGTATGCCTTGGTATTAGATTTTGGTTTAGGATTAGGGTTAGGGTTGGGGTTAGGGTTAGGGTTAGGGTTAGAGTTAATGTTTTTTATCGTTTTTTGATCGTTTTCGCCAGCATTGGTTCAGGATTAGGCTTAGAATTGCAATTAGCTGTACCCCTTCCTAATAGCCTTTGGTTAGGGCTAGGTCTAGAGTTAGGGTTAGGGTTAGGGTTAGGGTTAGGGTTAGGGCTAATGTTTTTTGTCGTTTTTTTACTCGTCTTCAACAGCATTAGTTCAACGCCACCCTTAGAATTGCAAACAAATGTAAGCTTGGGTATTAGATTTGGTTTAGGGCTATAGCTAGAGTTAGGGTTAGGGTTAGGGTTAGGGTTAATGTTTTTTTGTCGTTTTTTTCTCGTTTTAAACAGCGTTAGTTCAAGGCCAGGCTTAGAATTGCAAATAAATGAAAGCTTTCGTATTAGATTTGGTTCAGCGCTAGAGTCAGTGTTTGGGTTAGGGTTAGGGTTAGGGTTAGGGTTAGGGTTAGGGTTAGGGTTAGGGTTAGGGTTAGCGTTCGGTTTTGCGTTTGCACCTGCATTCGCATTGCCTGTAGCTTAGAATTGCAATAAGCTGGATGCCTTGGTATTATATTTTGCTTTAGGATTAGGGTTTGGTTAGGGTTAGGGTTAGGGTTAGGGTTAGGGTTAGGGTTAATGTTTTTGATCTATTTCGCCAGCATTGGTTCAGGATTAGGCTTAGTATTGCAATTAGCTGTACCCCTTGCTAATAGCCTTTAGTTTAGGGCTAGGGCTAGAGTTAGGGCTAGGGTTAGGGTTAGGGTTAGGGTTAGGGTTAGGGTTAGGGTTAGGGTTAGGGTTAGGGTTAGGGTTAGGGTTAGGGTTAGGGTTAGGGTTAGGGTTAGGGTTAGGGTTAGGGTTAGGGTTGGGGTTAGGGTTGGGGTTAGCGTTTAGTTTTGCGTTGGCACCAGCTTCGCATTGCCTGTTTCTTAGAATTGCAATAAGCTGTATGGCATGATATTATATTTTGGTTTAGGATTAGGGTTAGGGTTGGAGTTAAGGTTAGGGCTAGGGTTAATGTTTTTGATCGTTTTTTGATCGTTTTCGCCAGCATTGGTTCAGGATTAGGCTTAGAATTGCAATTAGCTGTACCCCTTGCTAATAGCCTTTGGGTTAGGGCTAGGGCTAGAGTTAGGGCTAGGGTTAGGGTTAGGGTTAGGGTTAGGGTTAGGGTTAGGGTTAGGGTTAGGGTTAGGGTAAGGGTTAGCCTGTTTCTTAGAATTGCAATTAGCTGTATAGCTTGATATTATATTTTGGTTTAGGATTAGGGTTAGGGTTGGGGTTAGGGTTAGGGCTAGGGTTAATGTTTTTTATCGTTTTTTGATCGTTTTCGCCAGCATTGGTTCAGGATTAGGCTTAGAATTGCAATTAACTGTACCCCTTCCTAATAGCCTTTGGTTTAGGGCTAGGTCTAGAATTAGGGTTAGGGTTAGGGTTAGGGTTAGGGTTAATGTTTTTGATCGTTTTCGCCAGCGTTGGTTCAGGATTAGGCTTAGAATTTCAATTAGCTGTACCCCTTGCTAATAACCTTTAGTTTAGGGCTAGGGCTAGAGTTAGGGCTAGGGTTAGGGTTAGGGTTAGGGTTAGGGTTAGGGTTAGGGTTAGGGTTAGGGTAAGGGTTAGGGTTAATGTTTTTTGTCGTTTTTCACTCGTTTTCAACAGCATCAGTTCAAGGCCAGGCTTAGAATTGCAAATAAATGTAAGCTTGGGTATTAGATTTGGTTCAGCGCTAGGGTCAGTGTTTGGGTTAGGGTTAGGGTTAGGGTTAGGGTTAGGGTTAGGGTTAGGGTAAGGGTTAGCGTTCGGTTTTGCGTTTGCACCTGCATTCTCATTGCTGTGGCTTAGAATTGCAATTAGCTGGATGCCTTGGTATTATATTTTGCTTTAGGATTAGGGTTAGGGTTAGGGTTAGGGTTAGGGTTAATGTTTTTGATCGTTTTCGGCAGCATTGGTTCAGGATTAGGCTTAGAATTGCAATTAGCTGTACCCCTTGCTAATAGCCTTTAGTTTAGGGCTAGGGCTAGAGTTAGGGCTAGGGTTAGGGTTAGGGTTAGTGTTACGGTTAGGGTTAGGGTTAGGGTTAGGGTTAGGGTTAAGGTTTTTTTGTCGGTTTTTTTACTCGTTTCCAACAGCATAAGTTCAAGGCCAGGCTTAGAAATTCAAATAAATGGAAGCTTAAGGTATTAGATTTGTTTCAGGGCTAGGGTCATGGAAAACATGGATGCAGTGAATGGGACTTTCGGTCTTTGACCACTTGCTGGTGAGCTGATCTACTCACCTCCCACCGCTTTAGGAGCTGCATCTGCGCCTTGATCCTTGAATGGTGGTGGCGTTCCTACGGATGCGGAAAACCCGGCTTCCAGCCGAGTCTCACGCGAAGCGTTAGTATTACCTTTTTTTTTAGGGTCAGTATTTGGGTTAGGGTTAGGGTTAGTGTTAGGGTTAGGTTTAGGGTTAGCGTTTGATTTTGCGTTTGCACCAGCATTCGCATTGCCTGTGTCTTAGAATTGCAATTAGCTGTATGGCTTGGTATTATATTTTGGTTGAGGATTAGGGTTAGGGTTGGGGTTAGGGTTAGGGCTAGGGCTAATGTTTTTAATCGTTTTTTGATCGTTTTCGCCAGCATTGGTTTTGGATTAGGCTTAGAAGTGCAATAAGCTGTACCCCTTCCTAATAGCCTTTGGTTTAGGGCTAGGTCTAGAGTTAGGGTTAGGTTTAGGGTTAGGGTTAGGGTTAATGTTTTTGATCGTTTTCGCCAGCGTTGGTTCAGGATTAGGCTTAGAATTTCAATTAGCTGTACCCCTTGCTAATAGCCTTTAGTTTAGGGCTAGGGCTAGAGTTAGGGCTAGGGTTAGGGTTAGGGTTAGGGTTAGGGTTAGGGTTAGGGTTAGGGTTAGGGTTAGGGTTAGGGTTAGGGTTAGGGTTAGGGTTTGGGTTAGCGTTTAGTTTTGCGTTTGCACCAGCTTCGCATTGCCTGTTTCTTAGAATTGCAATTAGCTGTATGGCTTGATATTGTATTTTGGTTTAGGATTAGGGTTAGGGTTGGGATTAGGGTTAGGGCTAGGGTTAATGTTTCTTATCGTTTTTTGATCGTTTTCGCCAGCATTGGTTCAGGATTAGGCTTAGAATTGCAATTAGCTGTACCCCTTGGTAATAGCCTTTGGGTTAGGGCTAGGGCTAGAGTTAGGGCTAGGGTTAGGGTTAGGGTTAGGGTTAGGGTTAGGGTTAGTGTTTGGTTTTGCGTTTATACCAGCATTCGCATTGCCTGTTTCTTAGAATTGCAAGTAGGTGTATGCCTTGGTATTAGATTTTGGTTTAGGATTAGGGTTAGGGTTGGGGTTAGGGTAAGGGTTAGGGTTAGAGTTAATGTTTTTTATCGTTTTTTGATCGTTTTCGCCAGCATTGGTTCAGGATTAGGCTTAGAATTGCAATTAGCTGTACCCCTTCTTAATAGCCTTTGGTTAGGGCTAGGTCTAGAGTTAGAGTTAGGGTTAGGGTTAGGGTTAGGGTTAGGGTTAATGTTTTTGTCGTTTTTTTACTCGTCTTCAACAGCATTAGTTCAACGCCACGCTTAGAATTGCAAACAAATGTAAGCTTGGGTATTAGATTTGGTTTAGGGCTAGGGCTAGAGTTAGGGTTAGGGTTAGGGTTAGGGCTAGGGCTAGAGTTAGGGTTAGGGTTAGGGTTAGGGTTAATGTTTTTTTGTCGTTTTTTACTCGTTTTCAACAGCGTTAGTTCAAGGCCAGGCTTAGAATTGCAAATAAATGAAAGCTTGGGTATTAGATTTGGTTCAGCGCTAGGGTCAGTGTTTGGGTTAGGGTTAGGGTTAGGGTTAGGGTTAGGGTTATGGTTAGGGTTAGGGTTAGGGTTAGCGTTCGGTTTTGCGTTTGCACCTGCATTCGCATTGCCTGTAGCTTAGAATTGCAATAAGCTGGATGCCTTGGTATTATATTTTGCTTTAGGATTAGGGTTAGGGTTAGGGTTAGGGTTAGGGTTAGGGTTAGGGTTAATGTTTTTGATCTATTTCGCCAGCATTGGTTCAGGATTAGGCTTAGTATTGCAATTAGCTGTACCCCTTGCTAATAGCCTTTAGTTTAGGGCTAGGGCTAGAGTTAGGGCTAGGGTTAGGGTTAGGGTTAGGGTTAGGGTTAGGGTTAGGGTTAGGGTTAGGGTTAGGGTTAGGGTTAGGGTTAGGGTTAGGGTTGGGGTTAGGGTTTGGGTTAGCGTTTAGTTTTGCGTTTGCACCAGCTTCGCATTGCCTGTTTCTTAGAATTGCAATAAGCTGTATGGCATGATATTATATTTTGGTTTAGGATTAGGGTTAGGGTTGGGGTTAGGGTTAGGGCTAGGGTTAATGTTTTTGATCGTTTTTTGATCGTTTTCGCCAGCATTGGTTCAGGATTAGGCTTAGAATTGCAATTAGCTGTACCCCTTGCTAATAGCCTTTGGGTTGGGGCTAGGGCTAGAGTTAGGGCTAGGGTTAGGGTTAGGGTTAGGGTTAGGGTTAGGGTTAGGGTTAGGGTTAGGGTTAGCCTGTTTCTTAGAATTGCAATTAGCTGTATAGCTTGATATTATATTTTGGTTTAGGATTAGGGTTAGGGTTGGAGTAAGGGTTAGGGCTAGGGTTAATGTTTTTTATCGTTTTTTGATCGTTTTCGCCAGCATTGGTTCAGGATTAGGCTTAGAATTGCAATTTGCTGTACCCCTTTCTAATAGCCTTTGGGTTAGGGCTAGGGCTAGAGTTAGGGCTAGGGTTAGGGTTAGGGTTAGGGTTAGGGTTAGGGTTAGGGTTAGGGTTAGCGTTTGGTTTTTCGTTTGCACCAGCATTCACATTGCCTGTTTCTTAGAATTGCAATTAGGTGTATGCCTTGGTATTAGATTTTGGTTTAGGATTAGGGTTAGGGTTGGGGTTAGGGTAAGGGTTAGGGTTAGGGTTAATGTTTTATTATCGTTTTTTGATCGTTTTCGCCAGCATTGGTTCAGGATTAGGCTTAGAATTGCAATTAGCTGTACCCCTTCCTAATAGCCTTTGGTTAGGGCTAGGTCTAGAGTTAGGGTTAGGGTTAGGGTTAGGGTTAGGGTTAGGGTTAGGGGTAATGTTTTTTGTCGTTTTTTTTACTCGTCTTCAAAAGCATTAGTTCAAGGCCAGGCTTAGAATTGCAAATAAATGAAAGCTAGGGTATTAGATTTGGTTCAGCGCTAGGGTCAGTGTTTGGGTTAGGGTTAGGGTTAGGGTTAGGGTTAGGGTTAGGGTTAGGGTTAGCGTTAGCGTTCGGTTTTGTGTTTGCACCTGCATTCGCATTGCCTGTGGCTTAGAATTGCAATAAGCTGGATGCCTTGGTATTATATTTTGCTTTAGGATTAGGGTTAGGGTTAGGGTTAGGGTTAGGGGTAGGGTTAGGGTTAGGGTAAGGGTTAGGGTTTATGTTTTTATCGTGTTTTGATCGTTTTCGCCAGCATTGGTTCTGGATTAGGCTTAGAATTGCAATTAGCTGTGCCCCTTCCTAATAGCCTTTGGTTTAGGGCTAGGTCTAGAGTTAGGGTTAGGGTTAGGGTTAGGGTTAGGGTTAGGGTTAGGGTTAATGCTTATTGGCGTTTTTTTACTCGTTTTCAACAGCATCAGTTCAAGGCCACGCTTAGAATTGCAAACAAATGTAATTTGGGTATTAGATTTGGTTTAGGGCTAGGGCTAGAGTTAGGGTTAGGGTTAGGGTTAGGGTTAGGGTTAGGGTTAGGGTTAGGGTTAATGTTTTTTGTCGTTTTTCACTCGTTTTCAATAGCATCAGTTCAAGGCCAGGCTTAGAATTGCAAATAAATGTAAGCTTGGGTATTAGATTTGGTTCAGCGCTAGTGTCAGTGTTTGGGTTAGGGTTAGGGTTAGGGTTAGGGTTAGGGTTAGGGTTAGGGTTAGGGTTAGCGTTCGGTTTTGCGTTTGCACCTGCATTCTCATTGCTGTGGCTTAGAATTGCAATTAGCTTGATGCCTTGGTATTATATTTTGCTTTAGGATTAGGGTTAGGGTTAGGGTTAGGGTTAGGGTTAGGGTTAGGGTTAGGGTAAATGTTTTTGATCGTTTTCGGCAGCATTGGTTCAGGATTAGGCTTAGAATTGCAATTAGCTGTACCCCTTGCTAATAGCCTTTAGTTTAGGGCCAGGGCTAGAGTTAGGGCCAGGGTTAGGGTTAGGGTTAGTGTTACGGTTAGGGTTAGGGTTAGGGTTAGGGTTAGGGTTAATGTTTTTTTGTCGGTTTTTTTACTCGTTTCCAACAGCATAAGTTCAAGGCCAGGCTTAGAAATTCAAAAAAATGGAAGCTTAAGGTATTAGATTTGTTTCAGGGCTAGGGTCATGGAAAACATGGATGCAGTGAATGGGACTTTCGGTCTTTGACCACTTGCTGGTGAGCTGATCTACTCACCTCCCACCGCTTTAGGAGCTGCATCTGCGCCTTGATCCTTGAAGGGTGGTGGCGTTCCTACGGATGCGGAAAACCCGGCTTCCAGCCGAATCTCACGCGAACCGTTATTATTATTTAGTTTTTAGGGTCAGTATTTGGGTTAGGGTTAGGGTTAGTGTTAGTGTTAGGTTTAGGGTTAGCGTTTGATTTTCCGTTTGCACCAGCATTCGCATTGCCTGTGTCTTAGAATTGCAATTAGCTGTATGGCTTGGTATTATATTTTGGTTTAGGATTAGGGTTAGGGTTGGGGTTAGGGTTAGGGCTAGGGTTAATGTTTTTTTTATCGTTTTTTGATCGTTTTCGCCAGCATTGGTTTAGGATTAGGCTTAGAATTGCAATTAGCTGTACCCCTTCCTAATAGCCTTTGGTTTAGGGCTAGGTCTAGAATTAGGGTTAGGGTTAGGGTTAGGGTTAGGGTTAATGTTTTTGATCGTTTTCGCCAGCGTTGGTTCAGGATTAGGCTTAGAATTTCAATTAGCTGTACCTCTTGCTAATAGCCTTTAGTTAAGGGCTAGGGCTAGAGTTAGGGCTAGGGTTAGGGTTAGGGTTAGGGTTAGGGTTAGGGTTAGGGTTAGGGTTAGGGTTAGGGTTAGGGTTAGGGTTTGGGTTAGCGTTTAGTTTTGCGTTTGCACCAGCTTCGCATTGCCTGTTTCTTAGAATTGCAATTAGCTGTATGGCTTGATATTATATTTTGGTTTAGGATTAGGGTTAGGGTTGGGATTAGAGTTAGGGCTAGGGTTAATGTTTCTTATCGTTTTTTGATCGTTTTCGCCAGCCTTGGTTCAGGATTAGGCTTAGAATTGCAATTAGCTGTACCCCTTGCTAATAGCCTTTGGGTTAGGGCTAGGGCAAGAGTTAGGGCTAGGGTTAGGGTTAGGGTTAGGGTTAGGGTTAGCGTTTGCTTTTGAGTTTTTACCAGCATTCGCATTGCCTGTTTCTTAGAATTGCAAGTAGGTGTATGCCTTGGTATTAGATTTTGGTTTAGGATTAGGGTTAGGGTTGGGGTTAGGGTAAGGGTTAGGGTTAGAGTTAATGTTTTTTATCGTTTTTCGATCGTTTTCGCCAGCATTGGTTCAGGATTAGGCTTAGAATCGCAATTAGCTGTACCCCTTCTTAATAGCCTTTGGTTAGGGCTAGGTCTAGAGTTAGGGTTAGGGTTAGGGTTAGGGTTAGGGTTAGGGTTAATGTTTTTTGTCGTTTTTTTACTCGTACTCGCATTAGTTCAACGCCACGCTGAGAATTGCAAACAAATGTAAGCTTGGGTATTAGATTTGGTTTAGGGCTAGGGCTAGAGTTAGAGTTAGGGTTAGGGTTAGGGTTAATGTTTTTTTGTCGTTTTTTACTCGTTTTCAACAGCGTTAGTTCAAGGCCAGGCTTAGAATTGCAAATAAATGAAAGCTTGGGTATTAGATTTGGTTCAGCGCTAGGGTCAGTGTTTGGGTTAGGGTTAGGGTTAGGGTTAGGGTTAGGGTTAGGGTTAGGGTTAGGGTTAGCGTTCGGTTTTGCGTTTGCACCTGCATTCGCATTGCCTGTAGCTTAGAATTGCAATAAGCTGGATGCCTTGGTATTATATATTGCTTTAGGATTAGGGTTAGGGTTAGAGTTAGGGTTAGGGTTAGGGTTAGGGTTAATGTTTTTGATCTATTTCGCCAGCATTGGTTCAGGATTAGGCTTAGTATTGCAATTAGCTGTACCCCTTGCTAATAGCCTTTAGTTTAGGGCTAGGGCTAGAGTTAGGGCTAGGGTTAGGGTTAGGGTTAGGGTTAGGGTTAGGGTTAGGGTTGGGGTTAGGGTTAGGGTTAGGGTTAGGGTTAGGGTTGGGGTTAGGGTTTGGGTTAGCGTTTAGTTTTGCGTTTGCACCAGCTTCGCATTGCCTGTTTCTTAGAATTGCAATAAGCTGTATTGCATGATATTATATTTTGGTTTAAGATTAGGGTTAGGGTTGGGGTTAGGGTTAGGGCTAGGGTTAATGTTTTTGATCGTTTTTTGATCGTTTTCGCCAGCATTGGTTCAGGATTAGGCTTAGAATTGCAAATAGCTGTACCCCTTGCTAATAGCCTTTGGGTTAGGGCTAGGGCTAGAGTTAGAGCTAGGGTCAGGGTTAGGGTTAGGGTTAGGGTTAGGGTTAGCCTGTTTCTTAGAATTGCAATTAGCTTTATAGCTTGATAGTATATTTTGGTTTAGGATTAGCGTTAGGGTTAGGGTTAGGGTTAAGGCTAGGGTTAATGTTTTTTATCGTTTTTTGATCGTTTTCGCCAGCATTGGTTCAGGATTAGGCTTAGAATTGCAATTTGCTGTACCCCTTTCTAATAGCCTTTGGGTTAGGGCTAGGGCTAGAGTTAGGGCTAGGGTTAGGGTTAGGGTTAGGGTTAGGGTTAGGGTTAGGGTTAGGGTTAGCGTTTGGTTTTGCGTTTGCACCAGCATTCGCATTGCCTGCTTCTTAGAATTGCAATTAGGTGTATGCCTTGGTATTAGATTTTGGTTTAGGATTAGGGTTAGGGTTGGGGTTAGGGTAAGGGTTAGGGTTAGGGTTAATGTTTTTTTATCGTTTTTTGATCGTTTTCGCCAGCATTGGTTCAGGATTAGGCTTAGAATTGCAATTCGCTGTACCCCTTCCTAATAGCCTTTGGTTAGGGCTAGGTCTAGAGTTAGGGTTAGGGTTAGGGTTAGGGTTAGGGGTAAAGTTTTTGTCGTTTTTTTAATCGTCTTCAAAAGCATTAGTTCAAGGCCAGGCTTAGAATTGCAAATAAATGAAAGCTTGGGTATTAGATTTGGTTCAGCGCTAGGGTCAGTGTTTGCGTTAGGGTTAGGGTTAGGGTTAGGGTTAGGGTTAGCGTTAGCGTTCGGTTTTGTGTTTGCTCCTGCATTCGCATTGCCTGTGGCTTAGAATTGCAATAAGCTGGATGCCTTGGTATTATATTTTGCTTTAGGATTAGGGTTAGGGTTTGGGTTAGGGGTAGGGTAAGGGTTAGGGTAAGGGTTAGGGTTTATGTTTTTATCGTGTTTTGATCGTTTTCGCCAGCATTGGTTCTGGATTAGGCTTAGAATTGCAATTAGCTGTGCCCATTCCTAATAGCCTTTGGTTTAGGGCTAGGTCTAGAGTTAGGGTTAGGGTTAGGGTTAGGGTTAGGGGTAAGGTTAATGTTTTTTTGTCGTTTTTTTACTCGTTTTCAACAACATCAGTTCAAGGCCACGCTTAGAATTGCAAAAAAATGTAAGCTTGGGTATTAGATTTGGTTTAGGGCTAGGGCTAGAGTTAGGGTTAGGGTTAGGGTTAGGGTTAGGGTTAGGGTTAATGTTTTTTGTCGTTTTTCACTCGTTTTCAACAGCATCAGTTCAAGGCCAGGCTTAGAATTGCAAATAAATGTAAGCTTGGGTATTAGATTTGGTTCAGCGCTAGGGTCAGTGTTTGGGTTAGGGTTAGGGTTAGGGTTAGGGTTAAGGTTAGGGTTAGGGTTAGGGTTAGCGTTCGGTTTTGCGTTTGCACCTGCATTCTCATTGCTGTGGCTTAGAATTGCAATTAGCTGGATGCCTTGGTATTATATTTTGCTTTAGGATTAGGGTTAGGGTTAGGGTTAGGGTTAGGGTTAGGGTTAATGTTTTTGATCGTTTTCGGCAGCATTGGTTCAGGATTAGGCTTAGAATTGCAATTAGCTGTACCCCTTGCTAATAGCCTTTAGTTTAGGGCTAGGGCTAGAGTTAGGGCTAGGGTTAGGGTTAGGGTTAGTGTTACGGTTAGGGTTAGGGTTAGGGTTAGGGTTAGGGTTAATGTTTTTTTGTCGGTTTTTTTACTCGTTTCCAACAGCATAAGTTCAAGGCCAGGCTTAGAAATTCAAATAAATGGAAGCTTAAGGTATTAGATTTGTTTCAGGGCTAGGGTCATGGAAAACATGGATGCAGTGAATGGGACTTTCGGTCTTTGACCACTTGCTGGTGAGCTGATCAACTCACCTCCCACCGCTTTTGGAGCTGCATCTGCGCCTTGATCCTTGAAGGGTGGTGGCGTTCCTACGGATCCGGAAAACCCGGCTTCCAGCCGAGTCTCACGCGAAGCGTTATTATTATTTTTTTTTAGGGTCAGTATTTGGGTTAGGGTTAGGGTTAGTGTTAGGGTTAGGTTTAGGGTTAGCGTTTGATTTTGCGTTTGCACCAGCATTCGCATTGCCTGTGTCTTAGAATTGCAATTAGCTGTATGGCTTGGTATTATATTTTGGTTGAGGATTAGGGTTAGGGTTGGGGTTAGGGTTAGGGCTAGGGTTAATGTTTTTTATCGTTTTTTGATCGTTTTCGCCAGCATTGGTTCTGGATTAGGCTTAGAATTGCAATTAGCTGTACCCCTTCCTAATAGCCTTTGGTTTAGGGCTAGGTCTAGAGTTAGGGTTAGGGTTAGGGTTCGGGTTAGGGTTAATGTTTTTGATCGTTTTTGCCAGCGTTGGTTCAGGATTAGGCTTAGAATTTCAATGAGCTGTACCCCTTGCTAATAGCCTAAATTTTTGGGCTAGGGCTAGAGTTAGGGCTAGGGTTAGGGTTAGGGTAAGGGTTAGGGTTAGGGTTAGGGTTAGGGTTTGGGTTAGCGTTTAGTTTTGCGTTTGCACCAGCTTCGCATTGCCTGTTTCTTAGAATTGCAATTAGCTGTATGGCTTGATATTGTATTTTGGTTTAGGATTAGGGTTAGGGTTGGGATTAGGGTTAGGGCTAGGGTTAATGTTTCTTATCGTTTTTTGATCGTTTTCGCCAGCATTGGTTCAGGATAAGGCTTAGAATTGCAATTAGCTGTACCCCTTGCTAATAGCCTTTGGGTTAGGGCTAGGGCTAGAGTTAGGGCTAGGATTAGGGTTAGGGTTAGGGTTAGGGTTAGGGTTAGTGTTTGGTTTTGCGTTAATACCAGCATTCGCATTGCCTGTTTCTTAGAATTGCAAGTAGGTGTATGCCTTGGTATTAGATTTTGGTTTAGGATTAGGGTTAGGGTTGGGGTTAGGGTAAGGGTTAGGGTTAGAGTTAATGTTTTTTATCGTTTTTAGATCGTTTTCGCCAGCATTGGTTCAGGATTAGGCTTAGAATTGCAATTAGCTGTACCCCTTCTTAATAGCCTTTGGTTAGGGCTAGGTCTAGAGTTAGGGTTAGGGTTAGGGTTAGGGTTAGGGTTAGGGTTAATGTTTTTTGTCGTTTTTTCCTCGTCTTCAACAGCATTAGTTCAACGCCACGCTTAGAATTGCAAACAAATGTAAGCTTGGGTATTATATTTGGTTTAGGGCTAGGGCTAGAGTTAGGGTTAGGGTTAGGGTTAGGGTTAATGTTTTTTTGTCGTTTTTTACTCGTTTTCAATAGCGTTAGTTCAAGGCCAGGCTTAGAATTGCAAATAAATGAAAGCTTGGGTATTAGATTTGGTTCAGCGCTAGGGTCAGTGTTTGGGTTAGGGTTAGGGTTAGGGTTAGGGTTAGGGTTAGGGTTAGGGTTAGCGTTCGGTTTTGCGTTTGCACCTGCATTCGCATTGCCTGTAGCTTAGAATTGCAATAAGCTGGATGCCTTGGTATTATATTTTGCTTTAGGATTAGGGTTAGGGTTAGGGTTAGGGTTAGGGTTAGGGTTAGGGTTAATGTTTTTGATCTATTTCGCCAGCATTGGTTCAGGATTAGGCTTAGTTTTGCAATTAGCTATACCCCTTGCTAATAGCCTTTAGTTTAGGGCTAGGGCTAGAGTTAGGGCTAGGGTTAGGGTTAGGGTTAGGGTTAGGGTTAGGGTTAGGGTTAGGGTTAGGGTTAGGGTTAGGGTTGGGGTTAGGGTTTGGGTTAGCGTTTAGTTTTGCGTTTGCACCAGCTTCGCATTGCCTGTTTCTTAGAATTGCAATAAGCTGTATGGTATGATATTATATTTTGGTTTAGGATTAGGGTTAGGGTTGGGGTTAGGGTTAGGGCTAGGGTTAATGTTTTTGCTCATTTTTTGATCGTTTTCGCCAGCATTGGTTCAGGATTAGGCTTAGAATTGCAATTAGCTGTACCCCTCACTAATAGCCTTCTGGTTAGGGCTAGGGCTAGAGTTAGGGCTAGGGTTAGGGTTAGGGTTAGGGTTAGGGTTAGGGTTAGGGTTAGGGTTAGGGTTAGCCTGTTTCTTAGAATTGCAATTATCTGTATAGCTTGATATTATATTTTGGTTTAGGATTAGGGTTAGGGTTGGGGTTAGGGTTAGGGCTAGGGTTAATGTTTTTTTATCGTTTTTTGATCGTTTTCGCCAGCATTGGTTCAGGATTAGGCTTAGAATTGCAATTTGCTGTACCCCTTGCTAATAGCCTTTGGGTTAGGGCTAGGGCTAGAGTTAGGGCTAGGGTTAGGGTTAGGGTTAGGGTTAGGGTTAGGGTTAGGGTTAGCGTTTGGTTTTGCGTTTGCACCAGCATTCACATTGCCTGTTTCTTAGAATTGCAATTAGGTGTATGCCTTGGTATTAGATTTTGGTTTAGGATTAGGGTTAGGGTTGGGGTTAGGGTAAGGGTTAGGGTTAGGGGTAATGTTTTTTTATCGTTTTTTTATCGTTTTCGCCAGCATTGGTTCAGGATTAGGCTTAGAATTGCAATTAGCTGTACCCCTTCCTAATAGCCTTTGGTTAGGGCTAGGTCTAGAGTTAGGGTTAGGGTTAGGGTTAGGGTTAGGGTTAGGGGTAATGTTTTTTGTCGTTTTTTTACTCGTCTTCAAAAGCATTAGTTCAAGGCCAGGCTTAGAATTGCAAATAAATGAAAGCTTGGGTATTAGATTTGGTTCAGCGCTAGGGTCAGTGTTTGGGTTAGGGTTAGGGTTAGGGTTAGGGTTAGGGTTAGGGTTAGGGTTAGCGTTAGCGTTCGGTTTTGTGTTTGCACCTGCATTCGGATTGCCTGTGGCTTAGAATTGCAATAAGCTGGATGCCTTGGTATTATATTTTGCTTTAGTATTAGGGTTAGGGTTAGGGTTAGGGTTAGGGGTAGTTAGGGTTAGGGTTAGGGTTAGGGTTAGGGTTAGGGTTAATGTTTTTTGTCGTTTTTTTACTCGTTTTCAACAGCATCAGTTCAAGGCCACGCTTAGAATTGCAAACAAATGTAAGCTTGGGTATTAGATTTGGTTTAGGGCTAGGGTAGAGTTAGGGTTAGGGTTAGGGTTAGGGTTAGGGTTAATGTTTTTTGTCGTTTTTCACTCGTTTTCAACAGCATCAGTTCAAGGCCAGGCTTAGAATTGCAAATAAATGTAAGCTTGGGTATTAGATTTGGTTCAGCGCTAGTGTCAGTGTTTGGGTTAGGGTTAGGGTTAGGGTTAGGGTTAGGGTTAGGGTTAGGGTTAGGGTTAGGGTTAGGGTTAGGGTTAGCGTTCGGTTTTGCGTTTGCACCTGCATTCTCATTGCTGTGGCTTAGAATTGCAATTAGCTGGATGCCTTGGTATTATATTTTGCTTTAGGATTAGGGTTAGGGTTAGGGTTAGGGTTAGGGTTAGGGTTAGGGTTAAGGTTAGGGTTAGGGTTAGGGTTAGGGTTAATGTTTTTGATCGTTTTCGGCAGCATTGGTTCAGGATTAGGCTTAGAATTGCAATTAGCTGTACCCCTTGCTAATAGCCTTTAGTTTAGGGCTAGGGCTAGAGTTAGGGCTAGGGTTAGGGTTAGGGTTAGTGTTAGGGTTAGGGTTAGGGTTAGGGTTAGGGTTAGGGTTAATGTTTTTTTGTCGGTTTTTTTACTCGTTTCCAACAGCATAAGTTCAAGGCCAGGCTTAGAAATTCAAAAAAATGGAAGCTTAAGGTATTAGATTTGTTTCAGGGCTAGGGTCATGGAAAACATGGATGCAGTGAATGGGACTTTCGGTCTTTGACCACTTGCTGGTGAGCTGATCTACTCACCTCCCACCGCTTTAGGAGCTGCATCTGCGCCTTGATCCTTGAAGGGTGGTGGCGTTCCTACGGATTCGGAAAACCCGGCTTCCAGCCGAGTCTCACGCGAACCGTTATTATTATTATTTTTTTAGGGTCAGTATTTGGGTTAGGGTTAGGGTTAGTGTTAGTGTTAGGTTTAGGGTTAGCGTTTGATTTTGCGTTTGCACCAGCATTCGCATTGCCTGTGTCTTAGAATTGCAATTAGCTGTATGGCTTGGTATTATTTTTTGGTTTAGGATTAGGGTTAGGGTTGGGGTTAGGGTTAGGGCTAGGGTTAATGTTTTTTATCGTTTTTTGATCGTTTTCGCCAGCATTGGTTCAGGATTAGGCTTAGAATTGCAATTAGCTGTACCCCTTCCTAATAGCCTTTGGTTTAGGGCAAGGTCTAGAATTAGGGTTAGGGTTAGGGTTAGGGTTAGGGTTAATGTTTTTGATCGTTTTCGCCAGCGTTGGTTCAGGATTAGGCTTTCAATTAGCTATACCCCTTGCTAATAGCCTTTAGTTTAGGGCTAGGGCTAGAGTTAGGGCTAGGGTTAGGGTTAGGGTTAGGGTTAGGGTTAGGGTTAGGGTTAGGGTTTGGGTTAGCGTTTAGTTTTGCGTTTGCACCAGCTTCGCATTGCCTGTTTCTTAGAATTGCAATTAGCTGTATGGCTTGATATTATATTTTGGTTTAGGATTAGGGTTAGGGTTGGGATTAGGGTTAGGGCTAGGGTTAATGTTTCTTATCGTTTTTTGATCGTTTTCGCCAGCATTGGTTCAGGATTAGGCTTAGAATTGCAATTAGCTGTACCCCTTGCTAATAGCCTTTGGGTTAGGGCTAGGGCAAGAGTTAGGGCTAGGGTTAGGGTTAGGGTTAGGGTTAGGGTAAGCGTTTGCTTTTGCGTTTGTACCAGCATTCGCATTTATTTATTTATTTATTTATTCAACATCTCCTGGCCCGTCCGAAGACTGCCAATAAACATGAGAGGTCAGGTGATAGCCAACCACGGCAAGCTAAAAGGGAAAAAAAAGAAAGATGCTGTCAGAGAGGGAAAGGAGATAGGGAGAGAAAAAGAAAGGGAGGCACATTAATAATACATGGGATCACTTCGGATGAAACAGTGTGGAAAGCTGGACTGTGAATTTCCTGATATCCTGGCATGTCTTAATGCTAGTAGGCAGGTTAGACCAAAGGGAGTATGCTGAGAAGAAAGGGGATTTCAAAAACAGAGAGGAACTAGCTCGGGGCAGTGATAAGGCATTGCGTGTTGGTCTAGTGGTAACAAACCAGTTGTACTTGGCAATATGTTTCGGGACTTGGGCTAGGAAGATTTTTTGCACAAGGATACAAAGATGCTGCTGATGTCGGGCAAGAAGAGGGTGCGTGGAAGCAAGTTTATAAAGACAAAGGGAGGCAAATGTTTGGTCTTTTCGAAGCAGAATTTTCAGAAGCAAGCGTTGATGTACCTCCAGTCTGTGGAGTAAAGTCTGAGACAACCCGCACCAAGCTATATCGCAATAGTCAAATATAGGCAAAATGTACGACTTAAAGAACAATTCTCTGCAGTTATCATTCAAGTGTTGGCAGTGGGGTTGTAGCATACCTAAGGACGCACTCGCACGCTTGCACACAGACTGGACTTGTGGAGACCAGGAGAGTTGGCGGTCGAGAATAACGCCCAGGTGCTTGTGCTCGTTAACAACTTTAATAGGTGTACTATTTAGACCAGGAAAATACAGAAGTTGAGTGGGGGGCGAGGGAGAGAAGAACATGGCCTCGGTTTTGGCGAGGTTAGGCTTCAGTTTCCAGGTTTCCATCCATGTTACTGTAGCGTTGACCCCGGACTGCATGGAGGCCGTGAGGTTGTCTGCCGAGCTGTCGGAGCACATCAGAGCAGTGTCGTCAGCAAAAAGACTTACATTTGGTACAAGGGCTGGCAAGTCATTAACGTACAGTAGAAATAGGAGCGGCCCAAGTATGGACCCCTGGGGTACCCCAGACACGACTAGTAATGGGTCTGATAGGGAGGTAGATACTCTGACAGTCTGGTGGCGGCAGGAAAGATAGGATGAGAGCCATTGCAGGGCTGGACCGTGTACCAAGAAGACGGACTCTAGCTTTGCAAGCAGACCACGATGCCAGACGGTGTCGAAAGCTTTCGCTAGGTCAAAGAACACGATGCCAACATGCCGCCTGAGGTTCCGCTGGGTGTAGATGTCTTGTACTAGACGTGTTAGTTGGAAAGTTGTGGAGTCTCCACGGCAGAAACCGGATTGAGATGGTGAAAGCGCTGGGGTGACGTGGCAGTACAGAGACTCAAAGAAAATACGTTCACAGACCTTGGACACAGCGGGAAGGAGAGAGATTGGTCTGTAGTTGCCAGCCTGAGAGCGTTGGCCTTTCTTATAGATCGGGACGATAACAGCAGATTTCCAGACGGACGGAAATACTCCTGTACGATATGACATGTTAAAGAGCAGGCACAAGGGATAGGACAGAGATGGCGCAAGCCATTTGAGAACCTCATTGGGTATGCCATCTTCGCCAGGGGACTTACAATTCTTCAGGAGTTTGAGGTGCTTACAGACGGTAGCAGTCGTGGTAACGACGCGTGTGAGTGGTGCGCTAAGTTCAGGGGCTGGGGACAGCGATGGAATGACCCAATTCGGATCTTCCGGAATGCCGGATGAAACAAACTGCTTGTTCAGTGTGCATTGCCTGTTTCTTAGAATTGCAAGTAGGTGTATGCCTTGGTATTAGATTTTGGTTTAGGATTAGGGTTAGGGTTGGGGTTAGGGTAAGGGTTAAGGTTAGAGTTAATGTTTTTATCGTTTTTTGATCGTTTTCGCCAGCATTGGTTCAGGATTAGGCTTAGAATTGCAATTAGCTGTACCCCTTCTTAATAGCCTTTGGTTAGGGCTAGGTCTAGAGTTAGGGTTAGGGTTAGGGTTAGGGTTAGGGTTAATGTTTTTTTGTCGTTATTTTACTCGTCTTCAACAGCATTAGTTCAACGCCACGCTTAGAATTGCAAACAAATGTAAGCTTGGGTATTAGATTTGGTTTAGGGCTAGGGCTAGAGTTAGGGTTAGGGTTAGGGTTAATGTTTTTTGTCGTTTTTTACTCGTTTTCAACAGCGTTAGTTCAAGGCCAGGCTTAGAATTGCAAATAAATGAAAGCTTGGGTATTAGATTTGGTTCAGCGCTAGGGTCAGTGTTTGGGTTAGGGTTAGGGTTAGGGTTAGGGTTAGGGTTAGGGTTAGCGTTCGGTTTTGCGTTTGCACCTGCATTCGCATTGCCTGTAGCTTAGAATTGCAATAAGCTGGATGCCTTGGTATTATATTTTGCTTTAGGATTAGGGTTAGGGTTAGGGTTAGGGTTAGGGTTAGGGTTAGGGTTAATGTTTTTGATCTATTTCGCCAGCATTGGTTCAGGATTAGGCTTAGTATTGCAATTAGCTGTACCCCTTGCTAATAGCCTTTAGTTTAGGGCTAGGGCTAGAGTTAGGGCTAGGGTTAGGGTTGGGGTTAGGGTTAGGGTTAGGGTTAGGGTTAGGGTTAGGGTTAGGGTTGCGGTTAGGGTTAGGGTTAGGGTTAGGGTTAGGGTTAGGGTTGGGGTTAGGGTTTGGGTTAGCGTTTAGTTTTGCGTTTGCACCAGCTTCGCATTGCCTGTTTCTTAGAATTGCAATAAGCTGTATGGCATGATATTATATTTTGGTTTAGGATTAGGGTTAGGGTTGGGGTTAGGGTTTGGGCTAGGGTTAATGTTTTTGATCGTTTTTTGATCGTTTTCGCCAGCATAGGTTCAGGATTAGGCTTAGAATTGCAAATAGCTGTACCCCTTGCTAATAGCCTTTGGGTTAGGGCTAGGGCTAGAGTTAGGGCTAGGGTTAGGGTTAGGGTTAGGGTTAGGGTAAGGGTTAGGGTTAGCCTGTTTCTTAGAATTGCAATTAGCTGTATAGCTTGATATTATTTTGGTTTAGGATTAGGGTTAGGGTTGGGGTTAGGGTTAGGGCTAGGGTTAATGTTTTTTATCGTTTTTTGATCGTTTTCGCCAGCATTGGTTCAGGATTAGGCTTAGAATTGCAATTTGCTGTACCCCTTGCTAATAGCCTTTGGGTTAGGGCTAGGGCTAGAGTTAGGGCTAGGGTTAGGGTTAGGGTTAGGGTTAGGGTTAGGGTTAGGGTTAGGGTTAGGGTTAGCGTTTGGTTTTGCGTTTGCACCAGCATTCGCATTGCCTGTTTCTTAGAATATTGCAATTAGGTGTATGCCTTGGTATTAGATTTTGGTTTAGGATTAGGGTTAGGGTTGGGGTTAGGGTAAGGGTTAGGGTTAGGGTTAATGTTTTTTATCGTTTTTTGATCGTTTTCGCCAGCATTGGTTCAGGATTAGGCTTAGAATTGCAATTAGCTGTACCCCTTCCTAATAGCCTTTGGTTAGGGCTAGGTCTAGAGTTAGGGTTAGGGTTAGGTTTAGGGTTAGGGTTAGGGGTAATGTTTTTTGTCGTTTTTTTACTCGTCTTCAACAGCATTAGTTCAAGGCCAGGCTTAGAATTGCAAATAAATGAAAGCTTGGGTATTAGATTTGGTTCAGCGCTAGGGTCAGTGTTTGGGTTAGGGTTAGGGTTAGGGTTAGGGTAAGGGTTAGGGTTAGGGTTAGCGTTAGCGTTCGGTTTTGTGTTTGCACCTGCACTCGCATTGCCTGTGGCTTAGAATTGCAATAAGCTGGATGCCTTGGTATTATATTTTGCTTTAGGATTAGGGTTAGGGTTAGGGTTAGGGTTAGGGGTAGGGTTAGGGTTAGGGTAGGGGTTAGGGTTTATGTTTTTATCGTGTTTTGATCGTTTTCGCCAGCATTGGTTCTGGATTAGGCTTAGAATTGCAATTAGCTGTGCCCCTTCCTAATAGCCTTTGGTTTAGGGCTAGGTCTAGAGTTAGGGTTAGGGTTAGGGTTAGGGTTAGGGTTAGGGTTAGGGTTAGGGTTAGGGTTAATGTTTTTTGTCGTTTTTTTACTCGTTTTCAACAGCATCAGTTCAAGGCCACGCTTAGAATTGCAAACAAATGTAAGCTTGGGTATTAGATTTGGTTTAGGGCTAGGGTTAGAGTTAGGGTTAGGGTTAGGGTTAGGGTTAGGGTTAATGTTTTTTGTCGTTTTTCACTCGTTTTCAACAGCATGAGTTCAAGGCCAGGCTTAGACGTGCAAATAAATGTAAGCTTGGGTATTAGATTTGGTTCAGCGCTAGTGTCAGTGTTTGGGTTAGGGTTAGGGTTAGGGTTAGGGTTAGGGTTAGGGTTAGGGTTAGGGTTAGCGTTCGGTTTTGCGTTTGCACCTGCATTCTCATTGCTCTGGCTTAGAATTGCAATTAGCTGGATGCCTTGGTATTATATTTTGCTTTAGGATTAGGGTTAGGGTTAGGGTTAGGGTTAGGGTTAGGGTTAGGGTTAATGTTTTTGATCCTTTTCGGCAGCATTGGTTCAGGATTAGGCTTAGAATTGCAATTAGCTGTACCCCTTCCTAATAGCCTTTGGTTTAGGGCTAGGTCTAGAATTAGGGTTAGGGTTAGGGTTAGGGTTAGGGTTAATGTTTTTGATCGTTTTCGCCAGCGTTGGTTCAGGATTAGGCTTAGAATTTCAATTAGCTGTACCCCTTGCTAATAGCCTTTAGTTCAGGGCTATGGCTAGAGTTAGGGCTAGGGTTAGGGTTAGGGTTCGGGTTAGGGTTAGGGTTAGGGTTTGGGTTAGCGTTTAGTTTTGCGTTTGGACCAGCTTCGCATTGCCTGTTTCTTAGAAGTGCAATTAGCTGTATGGCTTGATATTATATTTTGGTTTAGGATTAGGGTTAGGGTTGGGATTAGGGTTAGGGCTAGGGTTAATGTTTCTTATCGTTTTTTGATCGTTTTCGCCAGCATTGGTTCAGGATTAGGCTTAGAATTGCAATTAGCTGTACCCCTTGCTAATAGCCTTTGGGTTAGGGCTAGGGCAAGAGTTAGGGCTAGGGTTAGGGTAAGGGTTAGGGTTAGGGTTAGGGTTAGGGTTAGCGTTTGCTTTTGCGTTTGTACCAGCATTCGCATTGCCTGTTTCTTAGAATTGCAAGTAGGTGTATGCCTTGGTATTAGATTTTGGTTTAGGATTAGGGTTAGGGTTGGGGTTAGGGTAAGGGTTAGGGTTAGAGTTAATGTTTTTTATCGTTTTTTGATCGTTTTCGCCAGCATTGGTTCAGGATTAGGCTTAGAATTGCAATTAGCTGTACCCCTTCTTAATAGACTTTGGTTAGGGCTAGGTCTAGAGTTAGGGTTAGGGTTAGGGTTAGGGTTAGGGTTAGGGTTAGGATTAATGTTTTTTGTCGTTATTTTACTCGTCTTCAACAGCATTAGTTCAACGCCACGCTTAGAATTGCAAACAAATGTAAGCTTGGGTATTAGATTTGGTTTAGGGCTAGGGCTAGAGTTAGGGTTAGGGTTAGGGTTAGGGTTAATGTTTTTTGTCGTTTTTTACTCGTTTTCAACAGCGTTAGTTCAAGGCCAGGCTTAGAATTGCAAATAAATGAAAGCTTGGGTATTAGATTTGGTTCAGCGCTAGGGTCAGTGTTTGGGATAGGGTCAGGGTTAGGGTTAGGGTTAGGGTTAGGGTTAGGGTTAGGGTTAGCGTTCGGTTTTGCGTTTGCACCTGCATTCGCATTGCCTGTAGCTTAAAATTGCAATAAGCTGGATGCCTTGGTATTATATTTTGCTTTAGGATTAGAGTTAGGGTTAGGGTTAGGGTTAGGGTTAGGGTTAATGTTTTTGATCTATTTCGCCGGCATTGGTTCAGGATTAGGCTTAGTATTGCAATTAGCTGTACCCCTTGCTAATAGCCTTTAGTTTAGGGCTAGGGCTAGAGTTAGGGCTAGGGTTAGGGTTAGGGTTAGGGTTAGGGTTAGGGTTAGGGTTAGGGTTGCGGTTAGGGTTAGGGTTAGGGTTAGGGTTAGGGTTAGGGTTAGGGTTGGGGTTAGGGTTTGGGTTAGCGTTTAGTTTTGCGTTTGCACCAGCTTCGCATTGCCTGTTTCTTAGAATTGCAATAAGCTGTATGGCATGATATTATATTTTGGTTTAGGATTAGGGTTAGGGTTGGGGTTAGGGTTAGGGCTAGGGTTAATATTTTTGATCGTTTTTTGATCGTTTTCGCCAGCATTGGTTCAGGATTAGGCTTAGAATTGCAAATAGCTGTACCCCTTGCTAATAGCCTTTGGGTTAGGGCTAGGGCTGGAGTTAGGGCTAGGGTTAGGGTTAGGGTTAGGGTTAGGGTAAGGGTTAGGGTTAGCCTGTTTCTTAGAATTGCAATTAGCTGTATAGCTTGATATTATATTTTGGTTTAGGATTAGGGTTAGGGTTGGGGTTAGGGTTAGGGCTAGGGTTAATGTTTTTTATCGTTTTTTGATCGTTTTCGCCAGCATTGGTTCAGGATTAGGCTTAGAATTGCAATTTGCTGTACCCCTTGCTAATAGCCTTTGGGTTAGGGCTAGGGCTAGAGTTAGGGCTAGGGTTAGGGTTAGGGTTAGGGTTAGGGTTAGGGTTAGGGTTAGCGTTTGGTTTTGCGTTTGCACCAGCATTCGCATTGCCTGTTTCTTAGAATATTGCAATTAGGTGTATGCCTTGGTATTAGATTTTGGTTTAGGATTAGGGTTAGGGTTGGGGTTAGGGTAAGGGTTAGGGTTAGGGTTAATGTTTTTTATCGTTTTTTGATCGTTTTCGCCAGCATTGGTTCAGGATTAGGCTTAGAATTGCAATTAGCTGTACCCCTTCCTAATAGCCTTTGGTTAGAGCTAGGTCTAGAGTTAGGGTTAGGGTTAGGGTTAGGGTTAGGGTTAGGGGTAATGTTTTTTGTCGTTTTTTTACTCGTCTTCAACAGCATTAGTTCAAGGCCAGGCTTAGAATTGCAAATAAATGAAAGCTTGGGTATTAGATTTGGTTCAGCGCTAGGGTCAGTGTTTGGGTTAGGGTTAGGGTTAGGGTTAGGGTAAGGGTTAGGGTTAGGGTTAGCGTTAGCGTTCGGTTTTGTGTTTGCACCTGCACTCGCATTGCCTGTGGCTTAGAATTGCAATAAGCTGGATGCCTTGGTATTATATTTTGCTTTAGGATTAGGGTTAGGGTTAGGGTTAGGGTTAGGGGTAGGGTTAGGGTTAGGGTAAGGGTTAGGGTTAATGTTTTTGATCCTTTTCGGCAGCATTGGTTCAGGATTAGGCTTAGAATTGAAATTAGCTGTGCCCCTTCCTAATAGCCTTTGGTTTAGGGCTAGGTCTAGAGTTAGGGTTACGGTTAGGGTTAGGGTTAGGGTTAGGGTTAGGGTTAGGGTTAGGGTTAATGTTTTTTGTCGTTTTTTTACTCGTTTTCAACAGCATCAGTTCAAGGCCACGCTTAGAATTGCAAACAAATGTAAGCTTGGGTATTAGATTTGGTTTAGGGCTAGGGTTAGAGTTAGGGTTAGGGTTAGGGTTAGGGTTAGGGTTAGGGTTAATGTTTTTTGTCGTTTTTCACTCGTTTTCAACAGCATCAGTTCAAGGCCAGGCTTAGACGTGCAAATAAATGTAATTAGGAGTATAATCGATGCAGACATGGCCAAACAACAACGAGTTCATGGAATTTTTAAGGATTTTTAAATCCTTAAAAATTCCATGAACTCGTTGTTGTTTGGCCATGTCTGCATCGATTATACTCCTAATTGCACTAATAAAATTACTTTCTCCACGCCGACTCTTTAAATAAATGTAAGCTTGGGTATTAGATTTGGTTCAGCGCTAGTGTCAGTGTTTGGGTTAGGGTTAGGGTTAGGGTTAGGGTTAGGGTTAGGGTTAGGGTTAGGGTTAGGGTTAGCGTTCGGTTTTGCGTTTGCACCTGCATTCTCATTGCTCTGGCTTAGAATTGCAATTAGCTGGATGCCTTGGTATTATATTTTGCTTTAGGATTAGGGTTAGGGTTAGGGTTAGGGTTAGGGTTAGGGTTAGGGTTAGGGTTAGGGTTAGGGTTAATGTTTTTGATCGTTTTCGGCAGCATTGGTTCAGGATTAGGCTTAGAATTGCAATTAGCTGTACCCCTTGCTAATAGCCTTTAGTTTAGGGCTAGGGCTAGAGTTAGGGCTAGGGTTAGGGTTAGGGTTAGTGTTAGGGTTAGGGCTAGGGTTAGGGTTAGGGTTAGGGTTAGGGTTAATGTTTTTTTGTCGGTTTTTTTACTCGTTTCCAACAGCATAAGTTCAAGGCCAGTTTTAGAAATTCAAATAAATGGAAGCTTAAGGTATTAGATTTGTTTCAGGGCTAGGGTCATGGAAAACATGGATGCAGTGAATGGGACTTTCGGTCTTTGACCACTTGCTGGTGAGCTGATCTACTCACCTCCCACCGCTTTAGGAGCTGCATCTGCGCCTTGATCCTTGAAGGGTGGTGGCGTTCCTACGGATGCGGAAAAACCGGCTTCCAGCCGAGTCTCACGCGAACCGTTATTATTATTTTTTTTAGGGTCAGTATTTGGGTTAGGGTTAGGGTTAGTGTTAGGGTTAGGTTTAGGGTTAGCGTTTGATTTTGCGTTTGCACCAGCATTTGCATTGCCTGTGTCTTAGAATTGCAATTAGCTGCATGGCTTGGTATTATATTTTGGTTTAGGATTAGGGTTAGGGTTGGGGTTAGGGTTAGGGCTAGGGTTAATGTTTTTATCGTTTTTTGATCGTTTTCGCCAGCATTGGTTCAGGATTAGGCTTAGAATTGCAATAAGCTGTACCCCTTCCTAATAGCCTTTGGTTTAGGGCTAGGTCTAGAGTTAGGGTTAGGGTTAGGGTTAGGGTTAGGGTTAATGTTTTTGATCGTTTTCGCCAGCGTTGGTTCAGGATTAGGCTTAGAATTTCAATTAGCTGTACCCCTTGCTAATAGCCTTTAGTTTAGGGCTAGGGCTAGAGTTAGGGCTAGGGTTAGGGTTAGGGTAAGGGTTAGGGTTAGGGTTAGGGTTAGGGTTAGGGTTTGGGTTAGCGTTAAGTTTTGTGTTTGCACCAGCTTCGCATTGCCTGTTTCTTAGAATTGCAATTAGCTGTATGGCTTGATATTATATTTTGGTTTAGGATTAGGGTTAGGGTTGGGATTAGGGTTAGGGCTAGGGTTAATGTTTCTTATCGTTTTTTGATCGTTTTCGCCAGCATTGGTTCAGGATTAGGCTTAGAATTGCAATTAGCTGTACCCCTTGCTAATAGCCTTTGGGTTAGGGCTAGGGCAAGAGTTAGGGCTAGGGTTAGGGTTAGGGTTAGGGTTAGGGTTAGGGTTAGCGTTTGGTTTTGCGTTTGTACCGCATTGCCTGTTTCTTAGAATTGCAAGTAGGTGTATGCCTTGGTATTAGATTTTGGTTTAGGATTAGGGTTAGGGTTGGGGTTAGGGTAAGGGTTAGGGTTAGAGTTTATGTTTTTTATCGTTTTTTGATCGTTTTCGCCAGCATTGGTTCAGGATTAGGCTTAGAATTGCAATTAGCTGTACCCCTTCTTAATAGCCTTTGGTTAGGGCTAGGTCTAGAGTTAGGGTTAGGGTTAGGGTTAGGGTTAGGGTTAATGTTTTTTGTCGTTGTTTTACTCGTCTTCAACAGCATTAGTTCAACGCCACGCTTAGAATTGCAAACAAATGTAAGCTTGGGTATTATATTTGGTTTAGGGCTAGGGCTAGAGTTAGGGTTAGGGTTAGGGTTAGGGTTAATGTTTTTTTTTTTTTTACTAGTTTTCAACAGCGTTAGTTCAAGGCCAGGCTTAGAATTGCAAATAAATGAAAGCTTGGGTATTAGATTTGGTTCAGCGCTAGGGTCAGTGTTTGGGTTAGGGTTAGGGTTAGGGTTAGGGTTAGGGTTAGGGTTAGCGTTCGGTTTTGCGTTTGCACCTGCATTCGCATTGCCTGTAGCTTAGAATTGCAATAAGCTGGTTGCCTTGGTATTATATTTTGCTTTAGGATTAGGGTTAGGGTTAGGGTTAGGGGTAGGGTTAGGGTTAGGGTAAGAGTAAGGGTTTATGTTTTTATCATGTTTTGATCGTTTTCACCAGCATTGGTTCTGGATTAGGCTTAGAATTGCAATTAGCTGTACCCCTTCCTAATAGCCTTTGGTTTAGGGCTGGGTCTAGAGTTGGGGTTAGGGTTAGGGTTAGGGTTAATGTTTTTTGTCGTTTTTTTCTCTTTTTCAACAGCATTGGTTCAAGGCAAGGCTTAGAATTGCAAACAAATGTAAGCTTGGGTATTAGATTTGGTTTAGGGCTAGGGCTAGAGTTAGGGTTAGGGTTAGGGTAAGGGTTAGGGTTAATGCTTTTTGTCGTTTTCCACTCGTTTTCAACAGCATTAGTTCAAGGCCAGGCTTAGAATTGCAAATAAATGTAAGCTTGGGTATTAGATTTGGTTCAGTGCTAGGCTCAGTGTTTGGGTTAGGGTTAGGGTTAGGGTTAGGGTAAGGGTTAGGGTAAGGGTTAGGGTAAGGGCCGGGTTCCACTGCGGCTCCGCGGCTCCGCGGCACGTAATTTTTTGGGTTTTACCATGGTAACCGCGGCTCGAGCGAGTGCCGCGGAGTGGCGGCCTGCCACGGGCTTTCGCGTTGCGTTTTGTAGCGTGGTGGCTCGCCGCGATCGCGGCTTGCATTGTTCATGATCACGTGAACTGTGAAATGCTGGCGGGAAACTTGAAATCTGCTCTGAAGAAGCAAGACCGGACGACAAACAACAAGATCTGTTGTGTCTTTCACTTGTTTTGTCAGTTTCAATTTCTTTGTCAGTGTTTCTCTTCCTTCCGTTTGTGATGGGGTTCAATTGGTCGAAAGATTTGGAGCGGGCCACGCTGAAACTTTGGCATGTTGTCAGCAGCCGGTTCCAGAAGCAGATGAAGACTGCCAAAGAAAAGAGAGAGTGGCTGAGGAAAAAATTGGTGGAAATGAAGAGAGATGGCAAACTTCTGGCGAGTCACGGAGAAAATGATGTGGAGGACTTGACTGATGACGTTGTGAAGAATAAAATTGACGGACTGAAGAAGCTGGGCAAGAAGATGATGGAGAAGTGGATCGTTCCTATACTGAAAAGGAACAAAAAGGAGCCCCCTACTGGATCAGGAGTGGATGACGACGACCAGCAGCTTGATGGCGATGCGATTGAGGAGGTCGATTGGTCGGAAATCGAAAACAAGTGCAAGTGGCATCTCGTCAGGCTATACTTTGAACTGTTCGGCGATCACCCCACCTGGGGCTGTGGACTTGGAGGAGCTGTCGACACAGCTGCTGTTGTTTGTGAGGAATCGCAAGGTGCTACCAAGCTTGTGGTTGCAGCTCCAGTTGGTGAGACCAACTCCACGTCCAGTACATCGTCTGAGGATGATGGCGCAGCACAAGGAGTACGTACAAAACGAAAGCGCCATGAGCTTGTTGATCACGACATGGACAGTGATGATGATGATGATGATGATGATGATGATGATACTCTCCCAGTAACTCCACCACCAAAGGCAGTGAAGGCTGAGCAGAAGGCGACGCCGACAGCAAGTGGAACGTCCCGGGTGGCGTACCAGCAGCAGCAGTTCCTGACGCAGTATGCAGACATCCAAGCCCAACAACAGGGAAAGGAGCATACATTCCAGGTTTGTGCATGTGTTTGTGCATCTTTTGTATGTGTGCCGGTGTGTGTGCGCACATCTGTAATTTTTATGCATGTAGATGTCTGGAATTTTTGATTTCCTGGATATGCAATAATAATTATCAAGAGTGTATAAACAAAAGTATGCAACTGTGGTTATGGGTCAGTGCGCGGCGTGCTGCCTTCATTACGTAACTTGCCTCCATCACGCTCTGAAAGCATGCACTCAAACCCAAAATTGATTGGGCGAGCCCATCCGTTTCCGCTCGATTCGTTCCAGCACTTCCAAGATCTCTAAACTTTTGGCACGTGAACTCCAGTTCCGTACGAAAGTTCATTTCAAACCAGAGGGAAAGTGCGGTGTTTGATTTTGCGCAGTGCGCAGACTGCAGCTGAATGTTGTAATGAAGGCAGCGTGCCGCGCATCTGGCCAATAGAAAAGAGATCACAGTTGCATACTCCTGTTTATGGACTGTTGTGATTATATTTGATTGAATTTGATATACGTGGACTAGTGTAAAGTAAATACTGATTTTGTTATTGTTGCCCCTTTTCTCAATGCTATAGACTTCACTGTTACAACAGACGATGACCCACCAGTCCAACCTGGCAAAGGACCGGAATACTCAGCTGCAGCAAAACCAGACGTTTCAGGCGGGCTTGCTACAGAATATGATGGCATTTCAAGCGAACCTCTTCAAGAATATCCTTCAGGATGATAAAAATGATGAAAAGTAAGTATTAGTCAAATTATATTGAATGGTTTACGATTGGCACCCCGAGGACTGTTTCTCATCGTAACAATTTCTGTTCGAAGAAATATTTCATTAATGTTCAATGTAAATTTTGATACTTGAAGAAGTATAATAATTATTACTTTGTTTTTGAGCAATCTGTGTGAGGCAAGGAGTTTGTTCATGATGCTTCATCTTCTATATCTAATGTCTCTTCATTTGTTTGTCTGCTTGTATGCCTGCATTTTCCCTGTAGGTGATGGTCTGGTGTGTGAAGATTCAAACACGACAGCGTTTGCACAAGCATCCGTTCAGTCACAGCTTGATGGCGACGATATGTGCACAGAGTGTAGAGTAATGCCCTAGGTTTTCTTCCTTCACATTACACATTGGCGTGCATGCACAAAATTACTGCTGCTTATTCTATTCTCCTGTTCTTATGTAGTTGTTTTTCAATATTATCGCTGGTATCCCATGTCAAGGACAATGCTCAGTTGAACGTTTAGTCAGGCTGTCCCGGTACTCTTGATACAGCATACCTGCAGTATCACGTGTCTATACTCTATACTACTTGTTCATATTGCTGTTTTATGGTCAATTCAGAAAGGTCATCGGTCATAAATGTGTCGTTACATTACATTGTAGTACCAACTTGGTATGTCTAGCAAAACAATATTGTGATCATCATAGCTCGGCTGAACGGGTCTACCAATGAGTTATTTTTCAGTGTATGCTACAGGCTGTGGACATGAAGCAGTTGGGATTTCGCAAATGCAATACATATTTACAGACACACAAGAAGAAATGCATGCAAGCACCAGTACGTTGGAATAGTACTCGGACGCACAGCCAAACTTGCGAGTAACGACCTCGGATACAACCATAAAAAAGCGAGTAATGACACTTCTCATCCTCGGCCACATGCTGTTACTTGAATGTTAAACTGTGTACGCATACACCCGCAAAGGAGCATGTCACATGCCCGGACATGTAGAACCTCCGGCAAATTGTCGGTTCACAGAAAACACATTCGTGTCAGCATCAAAGCTAGCAGCACTCACTAGGCTGAATGGCTCAAACACAAAGCGGGAAAAAATGAAACAATACCCAAATCGGGTGCATGAAAAAGAGGAGAGGGAATTGGAGAATTACAGAAACCCATTTGTTTTTTTGCCCGCAATTTAGTGGTAAAAAGAAATCCTACATTATCTACCGGTACACACATACAAAGGAAGGTAGGACCACCAAGCTTTCTCCAATTTTAGGAACAGAAACGAGAAAGGAAGAAAATATTTACTAGTACACATTCCGGTACATGTAATTGTACATCTGAGTGTGTGCCCAGCGAGAGCAACGATGTTGCATGATGCACGGTGACTTCAGCTGGTCTATAGTTCCCAGACTCTCTTCATTCCTACTAAACCTGATGCAAGGGGAAATTGGCATGTGTGTACGCAGCAATGGCGTTGCGGACACCATCACCACCTGCCTCTCTCTCCGCATTCGCATGCTCATCCTGTCCAGGATGGTGTGCAGCGTACTGCGCTGGATCTATCGTCCACTGCTGCTCAAACGGACAGCTCCAGCGCTCGCACAAGTTATGCAGCGAGCACGCAACCACAGCAACATCAGCAGCGAATCTAGGATTCCTGATGCTGCTATGCACCAAGATGCGGAACCGGCCTTTCAGTCTCCCAAAAGCTTGTTCCACTACTCTGCGGGTGCGAATGAGGCGGTAGTTAAATGACTGCTGCTGAGGAGCGACAGGGGTAGAGAAGCATTTCATCGTGAACGTGTTGAGGGCAAAAGCGGAATCAGCTACAAGGTATGGCTGGATCGCCATGCCTCCGATTGGCAACGGATCGCTGACCAACCACACCTTGTCCACTATCTTTTGCCTCAGTGCAGATGCTGCAAAGGTTGCTGCGTCTCCAACAGAGCCAGGTCTGCCACAGTTCACGTTGATGAAGATGCCTCTGGCATCAACAGTTCCGAGAATCATTATGGCTGGATACTTTTTGTAGCACCAATAAACATCGCCATGGGCTACAGGCTTCTCAATGTCCATGAAAGTGCCGTCGATCGCTCCCCCACAGTAGGGCAGCCCACACAAGTCTTGGAAATCCGCCATCACTCTCGTTAACTCTGGCCCTTGGGGGAATGCAATGGTCTTTGGTACCAACTCCGTTACAAACACATTGACAGTGTCGTGCACAATGTGGACGGCAGTGGTTTTTCCCACTCCGTACAACAATGCAAGCTGGGCATAGGAGGGAGCATGGGCAAACCAATGCAGTGTAATTGCAAGACGTTTGCTCGACGACACACTCTTCCTCATGTGCGTGTCCTGCCTGGTCAGAGAGTTCCCTACAAGAACGTGGAGTCTCCAAAACGCCTCGCGTCCCATGCGAAAGTTGTGTTTGTACTGGCTCTCCTCCCAATCAGCAAATCCACGTGCAGTCATTGTTGGCAGACATTGCAAGAATTGACTCTGCCAAATACCAGGGCCGCGCAGGGCACACCAAAATCTCCTGCGGGCACGTCCTCGTCTCCAAAAATCCTTGAACATAGGCATACTCAGCAGTGCCATCCACAAAAAGCTAGTGTCAGGGATCGATCGGGTTTTGTGCATGCTGCTGCAATCTACAAGTTCTGCTTCGTCGCTTCCACCTTTCAAAATAATTTCTGTGAATAGAGCAAGAGCTTGAAACGACAGCATGACAGCAAGAACCTTTTTTCTCCTAGGCCAACACGCCATCGTGACAGTCACAGCACCACGAGCAACACCAACAACTACAATCCTGAAGAAAACAACACTACAAAGAAGCTCGAACAAACTGCCAGAACAAGCTAGCTAGCTAGCTGTGGGTAAAGTTTGGAGTTCGAACGTTCGCGCGAAAATAATAATGATCACGCGACTGCGCCATGCATGGTTTCCATGACCACCTGGCCAGAAACTCGAGCCGCATGCCGCGGAACCTCGCGTGACGAATGTAGTGTGGAACCGAGCGGCTTCGCGTCAGCATGCGCTTCTGGCTCACGCAACGCGGACGCGAGCCGCAGTGGAACCCGGCCCTGAGGGTTAGCGTTCGGTTTTGCGTTTGCGCCTGCATTCGCATTGCCTGTGGCTTAGAATTGCAATTAGCTGGATGCCTTGGTATTATATTTTGCTCTAGGATTAGGGTTAGAGTTAGGGTTAGGGTTAGCGGTAGGGTTAGGGTTAGGGTTAGGGTTAATGTTTTTGATCGTTTTCGCCAGCATTGGTTCAGGATTAGGCTTAGAATTGCAATTAGCTGTACCCCTTGCTAATAGCCTTTAATTTAGGGCTAGGGCTAGAGTTAGGGCTAGGATTAGGGTTTGGATTAGGGCTAGGGTTAGGGTTAGGGTTTGGGTTAGCGTTTAGTTTTGCGTTTGCACCAGCTTCGCATTGCCTGTTTCTTAGAAGTGCAATTAGCTGTATGCCTTGCTACTAGATTTTCGTTTAGGATTAGGGTCAGGGTTGGGGTTAGGGTAGGGTTAGGGTTAGGGTTAGGGTTAATGTTTTTTATCGTTTTTTTATCGTCTCCGCCAGCATTGGTTCAGGATTAGGCTTAGAATTACAATTAGCTGTACCCCTTCCTGATAGCCTTTGGTTTAGGGCTAGGGCTACAGTTAGGGTTAGGGTTAGGGTTAGGGTTAGGGTTTTCAACAGCATTAGTTCAAGGCCAGGCTTAGAATTGCAAATAAATGTAAGCCTGGGTATTAGATTTGGTTCAGCGCTAGGCTCAGTGTTTGGGTTAGGGTTAGGGTTAGGGTTAGGGTAAGGGTTAGGGTTAGGGTTAGCGTTCGGTTTTGCGTTTGCGCCTGCATTCGCATTGCCTGTGGCTTAGAATTGCAATTAGCTGGATGCCTTGGTATTATATTTTGCTCTAGGATTAGGGTTAGAGTTAGGGTTAGGGTTAGCGGTAGGGTTAGGGTTAGGGTTAGGGTTAATGTTTTTGATCGTTTTCGCCAGCAATGGTTCAGGATTAGGCTTAGAATTGCAATTAGCTGTACCCCTTGCTAATAGCCTTTAGTTTAGGGCTAGGGATAGAGTTAGGGCTAGGATTAGGGTTAGGATTAGGGCTAGGGTTAGGGTTAGGGTTTAGGTTAGCGTTTAGTTTTGCGTTTGCACCAGCTTCGCATTGCCTGTTTCTTAGAAGTGCAATTAGCTGTATGCCTTGGTACTTGATTTTCGTTTAGGATTAGGGTCAGGGTTGGGGTTAGGTAGGGTTAGGGTTAGGGTTAGGGTTAATGTTTTTTTATCGTTTTTTGATCGTCTCCGCCAGCATTGGTTCAGGATTAGGCTTAGAATTACAATTAGCTGTACCCCTTCCTGATAGCCTTTGGTTTAGGGCTAGGGCTACACTTAGGGTTAGGGTTAGGGTTAGGGTTAGGGTTAGGGTTAGGGTTAATGTTTTTTTTGTCTTTTTTTTCTCTTTTTCGACAGCATAAGTTCAAGGCCAGGCTTAGAAATTCAAATAAATGGAAGCTTAAGGTATTAGATTTGGTTCAGGGCTAGGGTCAGTATTTGGGTTAGGGTTAGGGTTAGTGTTAGGGTTAGGGTTAGGGTTAGCGTTTGATTTTGCGTTTGCACCAGCATTCGCATTGCCTGTGGCTTAGAGTTGCAATTAGCTGTATGGCTTGGTATTAGATTTTGGTTTAGGAATAGGGTTAGGGTTGGGGTTAGGGTTAGGGCTAGGTTTAATGTTTTTTATCGTTTTTTGATCGTTTTTGCCAGCATTGGTTCAGGATTAGGCTTAGAATTTCAATTAGCTGTACCCCTTGCTAATAGCCATTGGTTTAGGGCTAGGGCTAGAGTTAGGGCTAGTGTTAGGGTTAGGGTTAGGGTTAGGGTTAGGGTTAGGGTTAGCGTTTGGTTTTGCGTTTGCACCAGCATTCGCATTGCCTTTTTCTTAGAATTGCAATTAGGTGTATGCCTTGGTATTAGATTTTTGTTTAGGATTAGGGTTAGGGTTGGGGTTTGGGTTAGGGTTAGGGTTAATGTTTTTGATCGTTTTTTGATCGTTTTCGCCAGCATTGGTTCAGGATTAGGCTTAGAATTGCAATAAGCTGTACCCCTCCCTAATAGCCTTTGGTTTAGGGCTAGGTCTAGAGTTAGGGTTAGGGTTAGGGTTAGGGTTAGGGTTAATGTTTTTTGTCGTTTTTTTACTCGTCTTCAACAGCATTAGTTCAAGGCCACGCTTAGAATTGCAAACAAATGTAAGCTTGGGTAATAGATTTGGTTTAGGGCTAGGGCTAGAGTTAGGGTTAGGGTTAGGGTTAGGGTTAGGGTTTATGTTTTTTGTCGTTTTGTACTCGTTTACAACAGCATTAACGTTAGGTCAAGGCCAGGCTTAGAATTGCAAATAAATGGAAGCTGAAGGTTTTAGATTTGGTTCAGGGCTAGGGTCAGTGTTTGGGTTAGGGTTAGGGTTAGGGTTAGGGTTACGGATGCGAAAAACCCGGCTTCCAGCCGAGTCTCACGCGAAGCGTTATTATTATTATTTTTTAGGGTCAGTATTTGGGTTAGGGTTAGGGTTAGTGTTAGGGTTAGGGTTAGGGTTAGCGTTCTGTTTCGCGTTTGCACTAGCATTCGCATTGCCTGTGGCTTAGAATTGCAATTAGCTGTATGCCTTGGTATTTTATTTTGGTTTAGGATTAGGGTAAGAGTTGGGGTTAGGGTTAGGGTTAGGGCTAGGGTTAGTTTTAGGGTTAGGGTTAGGGTTAGCGTTTGGTTTTGCGTTTGCACCAGCATTCGCATTGCCTGTGTCTTAGAATTGCAATTAGCTGTATGCCTTGGTATTAGATTTTGGTTTAGGATTAGGGTTAGGGTTTGCGTTTGGGTTAGGGTAAGGGTTAGGGTTAATGTTTTTGTATCGTTTTTTAATCGTTTTCGCCAGCATTGGTTCAGGATTATAATTGCAATTAGCTGTACCCCTTCCTAATAGCCTTTGGTTTAGGGCTAGGGCTAGAGTTAGGGTTAGGGTAAGGGTTAGGGTTAGGGTTAGGGTTAATGTTTTTTGTCGTTATTTTACTCGTTGTCAACAGCATTAGTTCAAGGCCAGGCTTAGAATTGCAAATAAATGGAAGCTTAAGGTATTAGATTTGGTTCAGGGCTAGAGTCATTGTTTGGGTTAGGGTTAGGGTTAGGGTTAGGGTTAGCGTTCGATTTTGCGTTTGCACCAGCATTCGCATTGCGTGTATCTTAGAATTGCAATTAGCTGTATGCCTTGGTGTTAGATTTTGGTTTAGGATTAGGGTTAGGGTTGGGTCTAGGGCTAGGGTTAGGGTTAGGATTAGGGTTAATGTTTTTTATCGTTTTTTGATCTTTTTCCCCAGCATTGGTTCAGGATTAGGCTTAGAATTGCAATTAGCTGTACCCCTTCCTAATAGCCTTTGGTTTGGGGCTAGGGCTAGAGTTCGGGTTAGGGTTAGGGTTAGGGTTAGGGTTAGGGTTAGGGTTAGGGTTAGGGTTAATGTTTTTGTTGGCGTTTTTTTACTCGTTCTCAACATCATAAGTTCAAGGCCAGGCTTAGAATTGCAAATAAATGTAAGCTTTGGTATTAGATTTGGTTCAGGGCTAGGGTGTTTGGGTTAGGTTTAGGGTTAGGGTTAGCGTTCGGTTTTGCATTTGCACCAGCATTCGCATTGCCTGTGGCTTAGAATTGCAATTAGCTGTATGCCTTGGTATTATATTTTGGCTTAGGATTAGGGTTAGGGTTGGGGTTAGGGTTGTTGTTGTTGTTGTTACTATATTTTACTTCTCCAGAATTACAGGCAGTAGAATGCCTTCTCACTAGACCAGGTCTAGTTCTCACAAATGATGAAGAATGTGAATGAACATGCTAAAGCTAATGAAAAACAAGAAATAGAAAAAGATGAGAAAATCTTGTGTTATATATTTTATGACGGTATTTGTATGTGAGTGACAGTGATTAAATGACAAGGGAAAGAAAAGAAAAAGATAGAAAGAAAACAGTAAGGAATAAACGAAGCAGATGTATGAAATAGAAATAGAGAAGTTGAGGTATTTGAGGAGAAAAGTCAGTTTGTCGATTAGAGACCAAACCAAAAGATCAAAATGCACATGCCTGACGAATGAGTCAAGACAGAGAAAGCGTGTCAAGAACATCTGGGCACAGCAGGGCTTTGAAACCCAGAATATCTTCATGGCAACGAATATTTGCCGGAAGCCTGTTCCAATACACGCTGCCCACGAATTGCATGGACGCTCGAGATGCTGGTCCACGAACGAACGGAATTTGGAGAAGACGTGAGACCTGGCCACGTGTAACACGGCGTGTGCTTTGCTCAAGACCAGGTTCAGCGATCAACAGAAAGAAAGGCGAAAATAGCATGCTTGCATTGGAGGCAAGACATCTATGGACAAAAACAACAATCTTGAGCTTAAAATGTTGGATCAGTGGGGAAATATTTAATCTAGAAATAAGAGGTGCGGTCGGTGTTTGACGAGGGAGCTGAAACACAGCTCTGACTCCAGCCTTGCTGATCTTCCCCAAACGGTCGAGAAGCTGAGCTGTGAGGCTTGGGTAGAATGCTGCTGAAGCATAACACAGCTGGCTGTTTACCATACTGGTGTACCACGACCGTCGAGCTCTAAGCGTTAGTGAACGCCCGTGTCTCCACAATTGCCCTATGGTTTGTGCAGTTCTACGTGACACATAGTCGACATGTGGCCACCATGACAATTGGTCGTCAACGATCACACCAAGGTATTTTGCGGTGGCCGTCACCTTCAGTTGCTCGTTGTTGCAGAAAACATCGGGTGTGGCAATGGCTGCGCCACGAGGCTGAACGAACATGACCTGAGTCTTGCTGGCATTCATTACGAGGCCGATGTCTTCAAGCCATCGGGAGATATCAGTTACTGCTCTCGTCAGAGTTCTGCCAACAAAATCTAAGTCAGGATGGGAGAAATCAAAGATTATATCGTCAGCAAATTCTTGGTGATTGACAGTTGCAGGAAGTGCTGTGTGCAGATTACGGGTGTACAACACAAAGAGAATGGGTCTAAGAACGCTCCCTTGCGGAACACCACGCGTACAGCCAACTGAGCAAGACAAGCTGTCCAGCACCCTCACTTGCTGTGACCTGCCACTGAGGTAGTCACAGAACCAGTGTAGGGGTGCTCCTCCAATGCCTAGGGTGTGCAGTTCATTAACCAGCCTCTCATGTTGTACACGATCAAACGCCTTCGACATATCAATCATAACCAAACCGGTGTACTTGCGCTCGGATTTCGCTAATAGCCAGCGATTCACTGCTAGTACCAATGCATCTTCTGTTGAATGGCGGGGTCGATATGCAAATTGAGTCATCGGGTATAAATTATTGCTGTACAGATATTCTGTCAGCTGTCTCTTCACAAACTGCTCTAGGATACGCGAAACGATAGGGAGTAAGGATACATGTCTGTAGTTGCGGGCTGATGAGCGGTCTCCGGCTTTATGCAGGGGACTGATGTGGAAGTGCTTGAACGTGGTGGGCACAACACCACTCTGTAGTGAACTATTAATGATACAGGAAAGTGGAGGAGCAAGCACATTTGCACATTGCCGCAGGACAATTCCAGGTACAGAGTCACTGCCGGCAGCTTTGAATGGATCCACAGCTTTAAGACACTTTTCAACATCTGCAACACTTACAGGTTTGAAGACGTGAAGACTGTTGGCTGGCATTGGCCCAAGTGGCGGGTGCAGATTCTGTGGTCTGCTTGGGTCATTGACAATTTCACCGAAGACATGGCCGAGATCCTCAACAGAAACCTGAGGTATTTGACGTTCCTTCCGTCGCCCTGTGACTGTGTTCATTGCTGACCAAAGTTTCCGCTGATCAGGTGTGTTGCACTGGTTTACGAAGTACAGGTTACGAAGCTTTCGGTTAAGCTTCCTGGCAAAAGCTCTGGCGAGCCGATGTTGCTCACGAAGCACCTCATTGGCTTGATCCTTCATGAGTCGATGGTGTAGCCTGTTGCGGTGCCGTACTGCAGATACCAACTCCTCAGTTAACCAAGGACAGATCCGGCGACCACGCTTGCGCCTCGCCACCAAGGGGGCGTGCTCATCTAGTGTTTCCAAATAGCAGACGTGAATGCACCTGTCATGTCATTTATCGTGCCGTTCCGAGGGAACTGATGAAAGTGGACACACAGATCAGTCTGAAACTTCTCCCAGTCGATGGTGTGGATACGGCGACTCTGTCCGGGTTGTGATGTTCGGTTTACCCCTGTCTGGTTTACAGGCAAGTGTGCAAGGATGCCGAAATGGTCGCTAATATCTCCGTAAATCGTTTCACAGGCACCAGAAATGGGTGTATTTGACAGAAACAGATCTATGGTTGAAGCCGTGTGGCTCGTGACACGAGTTGGTGAGGTGACATAATTCCGAAGATTACTACTGGATAGTACTCGGTGCAGATGTTGTGCGTTCGGAGAGTTCTCACAGCTGTAATCAATGTTGGAGTCTCCAATGAGAACGGTAGATGCCTGAGGGCCTTCCATAGCAGTTTCTATGTTCTCTTGAAGAGAGTCCCAGTACGGCACTGGCTTGTCTGGAGGACGGTATCCACACCCGACAAGGAGAGTATCACCAGGACATCTGACTTCCAGCCATACAATCTCTAGCTCAGCAGCTTCCAAATCCATTCGTCTTCGGACAACCACAGACTCAAAGCAGTAAATGCCGACGCCACCACCTTGCTGGATGGGGCGGTCCTTCCTGAAAAGTTTATAATGAGGAATCGCCAATTCTCCATCACCAACATCGGGTTTCAGCCAGGTTTCTGACATACCAAAGATGTGCACTCCTCTGGCCGACAGGAACTCCTTCACCTCATCCACTTTCCGTCTGATGCTGCAAACATTCAGAAATGAGATTGTCAGCATTGACCTTTAGATTTGCTGCGGGTAAGCACTCCATCGTTGAGATCGCTGGTCGCTGACTGATCTTTTGGTCCGTCAGGCTTCTGCATATCCATTGAGTTCCCAGATCCAGGGTACTTGTCGAAGTTCCATTTTCCACTGTAGTACGGAGATGGCCAAAATTCCTTTGTATTTACAAGTTCAATACTCGTTCTGTTGAGAATGAGTCGGGCTGAGTGACCTTTCTCCTTGGGAAATAGCGTGCAATCATGGATTTGCACCTTCACGCCAACCTCTTGCGCCCTTTGTTGTACGTATTGACAAAGGGTATCTGCATCGCAATCCTTCCGGAGGTTGCCCACAAACAGAACAGCCTTCCTTCCTGTTGGCTTCTTGGTGCAGATCAGCTGCCATAAATTGCTGCCTTCCGCATCCTCTTCAAAAGTAGGGAGCATTCTGGAAAGTCCTTGTTTGCCAGGTTTTGCATCAGTTGGAGCATCTGGGTCCATTTGATGCACCCTGGACGCTTCAGTCATGCTGGTATCTTGTTGTTCGGTACGTACAACTGAGGAGCATGGTTCAACCGAATCTCGTACTAGTTCCTTTTGAGGACAGCCAGCTACGGGTACGGGTACGCCAGGGCTGGAAGCTGCAACTCGCTTCTGTTTCTTCTGGGATGATTTTTGCACCGAGGGAGATCCTTGGCGTCTTTGGCCGTCATCTCGTTTGTGAGCGCTTCTACCTTCCGCGTAAGGTGGTCGATACGATTTAGAAGTCGTTTCTCCCTATCCTCAGCTGCACTGCGGTCTAGCTCCAGTATCTCAACGATCTTCAGAAAGTAAGATTTCTCCATACTAGTACTCTGGTTTGAACTTGCCGATTCGAAGGTGGGGGACACCAGATCTGCCGGACGCTCGACATCTATTGGCACGCCTGTCGCCATAGCCCAGGACAGTGTTGTACCTGGCATCGGACGGTCTCTACACAGGTAAAAAAGCCCAAAAACACAGGAGCGTGGGAAACTGCTTCCGACCTACACTGTAAATAAAAAGGATTGGGGTTAGGGTTAGGGTTAATGTTTTTGATCGTTTTCGCCCGCATTGGTTCAGGACTAGGCTTAGAATTACAACTCCGTTCCTAATAACCTTTGGTTTAGAGCTAGTGCTAGAGTTAGGGCTAGGGTTAGGGTTAGGGTTAGGATTAGGGTTAGGGTTAGGGTTAGGGTTAGGGTTAGGGTTAGGGTTAGGGTTAGGGTTAGGGTTAGCGTTTGGTTTTGCGTTTGCACCAGCATTCGCATTGCCTGTTTCTTAGAATTGCAATTAGGTGTATGCCTTGGTATTAGATTTTGGTTTAGGATTAGGGTTAGGCTTGGGGTTAGGGTTAGGGTTAATGTTTTTTATCGTTTTTTGATCGTTTTCGCCAGCATTGGTTCAGGATTAGGCTTAGAATTGCAATTAGCTGTACCCCTTACTAAAAGCCTTTGGTTTAGGGCTAGGTCTAGAGTTAGGGTTAGGGTTAGGGTTAGGGTTAGGGTTAATGTTTTTTGTCGTTATTTTACTCGTTTTCAATAGCATTAGTTCAAGGCCAGGCTTAGAATTGCAAATAAATGGAAGCTTAAGTTATTAGATTTGGTTCAGGGATAGAGTCATTGTTTGGGTTAGGGTTAGGGTTAGGGTTAGCGTTTGATTTTGCGTTGGCACCAGCATTCGCATTGCCTGTGTCATAGAATTGCAATTAGCTGTATGCCTTGGTATTAGATTTTGGTTTAGGATTAGGGTTAGGGTTGGGGCTAGGGTTAGGGTTAGGGTTAGGGTTAGGGTTAGGGTTAATGTTTTTTATCGTTTTTTGATCTTTTTCGCCAGCATTGGTTCATGATTGGGCTTAGAATTGCAATTAGCTGTACCCCTTCCTAATAGCCTTTGGTTTAGAGCTAGGGCTAGAGTTAGGGCTAGGGTTGGAATTAGAATTAAGGTTAGGGTTAGGGTTGGGGTTAGGGTTAGCGTTTGGTTTTGCGTTTGCACCAGCATTCGCATTGCCTGTGTCTTAGATTTGCAATTAGCTGTATGCCTTGGAATTAGATTTTGGTTTAGGATAAGGGTTAGGGTAAGGGTTAGGGTTAATGTGTTTTATCGTTTTTTGATCGTTTTCGCCAGCATTGGTTCAGGATTAGGCTTAGTATTGCAATTAGCTGTACCCATTACTAATAGCCTTTGGTTCAGGGCTAGGGCTAGAGTTAGGGTTAGGGTTAGGGTTAGGGTTAGTGTTACGGTTAGGGTTAATGTTTTTTTGTCGTTTTTTTACTCGTTTTCAACATCATTAGTTCTGGGCCAGGCTTTAGAATTGCAAATAAATGTATGCTTGGGTATTAGATTTTGTTTAGGGCTAGGGCTAGAGTTAGGGTTAGGGTTAGGGTTAGGGTTAATGTTTTTTTTGTCGTTTTCTTTACTCGTTTTCAACAGCAATTTTTGATCGTTTTCGCCAGCATTAGTTCAGGATTAGGCTTAGTATTTCAATTAGCTGTACCCCTTCCTAATAGCCTTTGGTTTAGGGCTAGGGCTAGAGTTAGGGTTAGGGTTAGGGTTAGGGTTAGGGTTAAGGTTAGGGTTAGGTAATAGCAATGAAAAGTATGAATGCCGCAGACATCACCACGCAACATGACAATTTGTTCAAGGTTTGGTTTTGTGTGTTTCCAAAATCGATTTTCACGTTCCGATCATCAGTGGAAATACGGAACTAAAGAGATCAAGGGAAAAACAAAGGTTAAAAATCCAAAGAAGTGTGACACATGACGGGTAACTTGTGGTAAGTTTTACAAAAAGTGAGAACTAAAATAAAGAGTAAGTGTGACAAACGGGCATGAACAGTGCAGAAACAACTCATGAACACGGGGTGCAAACTCACGAAAATAACCTAAGTGCTAAAACATGTTCTTTTTGCTTACACAAATCGGGCTTATGCGTACGAATACAAACAGCTTCAAGGACCTTCAACTGCTGGACATAACGGGCACGACACAGTACAGAGAAGTGGGAATCATCATACACACTCAAACAATCGGGACGAGATAACAAATGCAAATACACAGCTGACTTCTTACGAATTTCACCCTCATCAGCTCCATCACCTTCCCTGCCACCTGACTCCTCCTCGTCCGTTTTATCACCATCACCACCAGCCGTCTCACCGTCATCCGCCTCGTCTTCATCCGCCGCCTCGTCATCACCCGCCTCGTCGTCATCTGTATCCTCGCCGTCATCCGCCTCGTCGTCATCTGTATTCTCGTCATCCGCCGCATCATCACCCAACTCATATTCACCACCAGTCAGTCGTCTGATACCATCCATGTTCTCCTTCCTACGTCTGTCCCGTGTCACTGTCCTTACCTCATCTACGTCCCGAGATTGTGTTCCGTTTTGCCCCCGGCTTCCGGTCTCCTTCGATGCTCCGCGTGGGCCTTGGCCATTCCTAGCATATATTTCGGTTGAATAATTGGCGGTCGACCTCCGTGGTCTCTGGACCCACGGATCAAGCGCCGGAGGGTGCTGCGGTGTCCGCACAGCCGGATACTGTGTCAAAGAAATGGGCTCAATGTCTGTGATTGGCGGTACTGTTGTTGTTGCCGACTCCTCCCCAACCCCAGCCACCAACGGCACTGGTGGTGGCTCCGGTGGCGGCAAGGGCAACGGTGGAGAAGGCACATTCGGTTGGCTTAGTGATCCACCACTCTTCCTCTGCACCGTGTGTTCGACTTGCTCTGGTTGTGTCGGTGGTAGAGGGAGCGGGTTCTTGCGTGGTCTTCCCCGCTTCGGGCGCTTCGCTTTTGCTGCGTCCGGCAGCATGTGAAGTGGTACATGCTGCTTGATACGTGCGCTCAGGTGTTGAAGAGTCCTACCAACGTACCGGCTATCACAATTCCGGCACTCAAATTGGTAGACCAAGTGGCTCAATAGGTGGGATGGTAGGACATCCTTCCTCACCGTGAACGCACGTATCGTAGTGAACACAGGGATGAAGTGCGCCGCAAAGTATGTTTGTGTAACTAGCGTTTTGATTGTGCGGCACAATGTCTGTGATGCCTCTCCTTTCCAAGGTAAGGAAAGGTAGACTGGGCAACGACTTGGACCAATGATGACGACCTTTGGTTTTGATGCTGATTTTAGTAGCTTGTTTAGCAGTTCCTCCGGGTAACCATTTTTGAGAAACACAGATTTCAGAAAACCTAGCTCATCCTTGAGTCGAGAGGGGGAACAGATTCGCCGCGCTCTATCCACCAGATTCTTCACCAGGTTGACCTTATACAGGTACGAACAATACGAGTCAAACACGATATATTGTCCGGTAAATGTTGGTTTCCTGTATATTGACGTTACAATTTCATCGTTTGACTTCTCCACACGCACATCTAGAAAGGACAAGGTGTTGTTCTGTTCATGCTCAACCGTGAATTTCAGAGAGGGATGTAAGTTATTCAATCGGTCCAAGAAGGCGTCACACTGTTGTACTGAATCAAAATAATTGAGCCGCGCCAAGCTAAAAAGTGGCTTAGCGTTTTGCCACCAAATCGAGAAAATCACCAAAACGTCACAGTTGGCAAAATTCTACAAGTACTCGAGAGCAGTCTCGAAAATATTCACTTTCGAGCATCCGTTCAAGTAAATAGTTTGCAAGTGGAGAAGAAGGAAGAGGCCTTTTATTTTTGAGCAACCCTTCTTCAGTGTTCCCTCCTTCACCGTTGTGGGGATTTCTCGGCGCTGCCAGAGATCGTAATGGAGCGTTCTGGAGAATGTGGAGGCGAGCAGGATGACACTCTCTCTCCGTGTGCGCCCAACCCTAGTTGACGAGGAAAACTCGCTCATTCATAGTGGCTGTGGTTCTCATCGTGGCCACGAGTAGAGCGGCTGGTATACCTATGTGGAGACGTCTACAAGCCGTCCGACTATCACTCTGACAAACTCCCTAGTGAGTTGGATCTTGCTGCGATGTTTCACTTTGTTTCGGGTACCTTCAAATGTACACGACGTGGCGTACTGTACTCCAAATTTTCCTCATTTCAAGGCCAATAGTGCCACACGACGAAGCGATGCATTGACCCTAACTGCTAGCATATCGTCCCGTGGTGCTTGTACCACTACCTACACCAGGGAAGGAGAATGACATGAACTAGGACGGACAAAGAATCAGTGCCGCCTTTTAGCGATGTGCAGTCTGCTGGACCTACGTGCAAGGGACCAATGGAGCTCGATCTCTGGCACAACACTACGAGCTGCAAGAAAGGATTAATTCATGCTGGCGTAGGTGATTGGAGAGAGGATGATGGACTGTCTTGGTAAGATGCGACGTTTCCCAGTCCAGCGAAAATATAGTCACAGACTCCCAAAATCATTGAAGGATATGAAGATTCGTTTTGCACGATGAAATGACATGAGATACATAGATCAATTATTTCTTCTCTCTTGGATCTTCTAATCAGAACACAAGTGCTCGTTCTTCTTGTATTGCTTCCACACCTGCTAAGCTTTGTCTCCACTTGGTGTCCCATGTTTCTAGTCTGGAGTTTGGGCAGGTGTTCATAATTATGATCTTAGTTTCATTGATACCAGGCATGCTGTGACATGTGCACAATGTATGCTTATTTATGGCACATATACATTTCAGATGGGCACCAAAATTTCCTTGATGGAAGTTGGATAGGTAGACATCACTTTGGCATGAAAAAAGAAATTTCCAAAAGTTATGCCTAAGCCACATTTTTGCTTGGCTCGGCTCATATGTGAACGAGTCGTCGACAAAACGAACGTAAAACTCCGGCCACAGTGACGGGTCCACAAGAGATTCGCAGTAGCCAACAAATATATTTGCCAACACTGGACCTAATGGTGATCCCATGGCTACCCCATCCACCTGCCTATACATCACGTTATCAAATGAAAACTCAACGCCCGTAGTAACAAGAGACATCAGTGTACGGAAGGAGGATTCAGGCAGCCATGGCGTGTCAACAGAGTTATTGTGATAGAGAACATCCGCACAAATATCTATGGTCTGTTCCAACGGTACATTCGTGAACAAACTGACCACATCAAATGAGCACATGTGCGCTGTAGCGGGAATCTGGCGAGTGCGAATGAGGTCTACAAACTGGAAGCTATCCTTGACAATGTTCTTACAGTAATAATCTTGCACAGCTCCAAGCATCAAACAAAGCCACTTCGATACTTTGTACTGTGGGGATGCTACCATTGATAATATTGGGCGTAATGGACAATTCGGCTTATGGATCTTTGGCAAGCCATAGAGTCGCGGGCGGGCGGAGCCTATTGGCTTGATTCTCATGAACTCTGAGACCGAAATTTCTTTCTCAGCTTTCAATTTCTTTAGGTATGTTATCAGGCGTTTCTCTACTTTTGTTGTATTATCATGAGTGGAAACTGGTCCGAGTTTCACGAACTTGGAGTCATCGTTCAGGATTACCGCCATTTTTGATATGTACTCTGTTCGGCTCATTATGACCGTTGCGCGTCCTTTGTCCGGTCTGGTAATTAAGATATCATGATTGTTACTGAGTTCACGTCAGACTTTGAGGTGTTCACGGGACAGGTAAAATTTGCTGCGGTCCGGCGGTTTTGCAGCATGTTCTTCCGCAACCGCTCTGATACTGGCAGTGCATACAGCCTGCTGGGCATCAGACACGGGCTTGAGCTTCTGAAGCTTCTTGTAGAATAATTCAAACTCCGTGAGTACTACCTCCTTCTTGTTATTGGCAGGAGGAATGCCGAAGTCAGTACCCCGACATAGCAGTTCCTTTTGAACGGTAGAGAGCTCAATGTTGGCTCGGTTAATGATGGTGTCTGTGTTGATCTGTACCGCGCCATAACGTTTTGTGCGTAACCACTTCAGATTCTTCTCGTATTTCGCAATGAGCCTCGTCTGTAATTTGTTGTCATTAGCAGCAATAAGTGAACTAAATCGAAGATAGTCATGGGCAGAAAGGAATGAGCGAGCCACACACAGTACAAACGTTTGAACTCACACTGTATAGTACAAAGTGTATCGGAGGACCGGGCGATATCATCCTTCAAGAATACTCTCTCTATTGTTAATGAGTGATACGCCTTGGCTCTGTGTACGCGCTTCTGTATGGCACTTGGACAAACGCCACTTTCCCGACACTGTTTAAGAAAAGAAATATTCAATGAAATGCAACGACAAACATGGCGTTTCCGCAGGGCGTTATTCAGAGTATCTATCTGTTCTCTAGAGTATCTCCGCTTAAAATATACAAATAATCTACGTGGAGATAAAAGTTTAATAATAGCAATGAAAAGTATGAATGCCGCAGACATCACCACGCAACATGACAATTTGTTCAAGGTTTGGTTTTGTGTGTTTCCAAAATCGATTTTCACGTTCCGATCATCAGTGGAAATACGGAACTAAAGAGATCAAGGGAAAAACAAAGGTTAAAAATCCAAAGAAGTGTGACACATGGCGGGTAACTTGTGGTAAGTTTTACAAAAAGTGAGAACTAAAATAAAGAGTAAGTGTGACAAACGGGCATGAACAGTGCAGAAACAACTCATGAACACGGGGTGCAAACTCACGAAAATAACCTAAGTGCTAAAACATGTTCTTTTTGCTTACACAAATCGGGCTTATGCGTACGAATACAAACAGCTTCAAGGACCTTCAACTGCTGGACATAACGGAATAACCAAACCTTGAACAAATTGTCATGTTGCGTGGTGATGTCTGCGGCATTCATACTTTTCATTGCTATTATTAAACTTTTATCTCCACGTAGATTGTTAGGGTTAGGGTTAATGTTTTTTTGTCGTTTTTTATTCCTTTTCAACAGCATTAGTTCAAGGCCAGGCTTAGAATTGCAAATAAATGGAAGCTTAAGGTGTTATATTTGGTTCAGGGCTAGGGTCAGTGTTTGGGTTAGGGTTAGGGTTAGGGTTAGGGTTAGGGTTAGGGTTAGGGTTAGCTTTCGGTTTTGCCTTTGCACCAGCATTCGCATTGCCTGTGGCTTAGAATTGCAATTAACTGTATGGCTTGGTATTATATTTTGGTTCAGGATTAGGGTTAGGGTTGGGGTTACGGTTAGGGTTAGGGTTAGGGTTAAGGTTAGGGTTTTCGCCAGCATTGGTTCAGGATTAGTCTTAGTATTGCAATTATCTGTACCCCTTGCTAATAGCCTTTGGTTTAGGGCTAGGGCAAGAGTGAGGGCTAGGGTTAGGGTTATGGTTAGGGTTAGGGTTAGGGTTAGGGTTAGAGTTAGCGTTTGGTTTTGCGTTTGCACCAGCATTCGCATAGCCTGTGTCTTAGAATTGCAATTAGCTGTATGCCTTGGTATTAGATTTTCGTTTAGGATTAGGGTTAGGGTTTGGGTTAGGGTTAGGCTTAGGGTTAGGGTTAGGTTTAATGTTTTTTTTATCGTTTTTTGATCGTTTTCGCCAGCATTGGTTCAGGATTAGGCTTAGAATTGCAATTAGGTGTACCCCTTCCTAATAGCCTTAGGTTTAGGGCTAGGGCTAGAGTTAGGGTTAGGGTTAGGGTTAGGGTTAGGGTTAGGGTTTTTTGTCGTTTTTTTAATCGTTTTCAACAGCATTAGTTCAAGGCCAGGCTGAGAATTGCAAATAAATGTAAGCTTGGGTATTAGATTTGGTTTAGGGCTAGGGCTAGAATTAGGGTTAGGGTTTCGGTTAGGGTTAGGGATAGGGTTAGGGTTAATGTTTTTTGTCGTTTTTTTACTCTTTTTCAACGGCATTAGTTCAAGGCCTGGCTTAGAATTGCAAATGTAGTATCCCTGCCCGACGAATACGGAAGCAGTACGGAACTAATACGGAGCTTTGCCTGATGTATATTATTTTAGTGTATCTCCGTATGTAAGCGTATGGCGTCTGTAGCATAAAGGCTGCTGCGCATTTCTGTTTTGATGAGATTTTTGAGCTATTCAACCTCCAGGTGTGCACCGGAGAGAAAGTTCATTTATTTGCCGCTTCTTCTTTCACCAATAATTATATCCCAGGTGTGTACCTGAGAGAAGAGAAGAATAAAACGAA
>NC_088643.1:32527654-32782654 GCF_964019385.1 Sycon ciliatum
CTAGATTTTTTCGGGTTAGGGTTAGCGTTTGATTTTGCGTTTACACCAGCATTCGCATTGCCTGTGTCTTAGAATTGAAATTAGCTGTATGCCTTGGTATTATATTTTGGTTTAGGATTAGGGTTAGTGTTGGGGTTAGGGTAAGGGTTAGGTTTAGGGTTAGCATCAATGTTTTTTATCGTTTTTTGATCGTTTTTGCCAGCATTGGTTCAGGATTAGGCTTAGAATTGCAATTAGCTGTACCCTTCCTAATAGCCTTTGGTTAGGGCTAGGTCTAGAGTTAGGGTTAGGGTTAGGGTTAGGGTTAGGGTTAGGGTTAATGTTTTTTGTTGTTTTTTTACTCGTCTTCAACAGCATTAGTTCAAGGCCACGCTTAGAATTGCAAACAAATGTAAGCTTGGGTATTAGATTTGGTTTAGGGCTAGGGCTAGAGTTAGGGTTAGGGTTAGGGTTAGGGTTAGGGTTAATGTTTTTTGTCGTTTTTTACTCGTTTTCAACAGCGTTAGTTCAAGGCCAGGCTTAGAATTGCAAATAAATGAAAGCTTCGGTATTAGATTTGGCTCAGCGCTAGGGTCAGTGTTTGCTTTAGGGTTAGGGTTAGGGTAAGGGTTATGGTTAGGGTTAGTGTTCGGTTTTGCGTTTGCACCTGCATTCGCATTTCCTGTGGCTTAGAATTGCAATAAGCTGGATGCCTTGGTATTATATTTTGGTTTAGGATTAGGGTTTGGGTTAGGACTCGCCATAATCTGATGGTGTTAGGTGACAATTGGCAGAAATTTTCTGGGGTTGGCAGATATATTTTGGGGTTGGCATATCAGAAAAATGTATTGGCAGACCCCTTATATTAAAAATTTCCTAAAAAAACAAAATTACTAGTGGATACACGAAAAATAAGATCCCACCTTCCTGCCATAATTTGGCTACTTTCCTGCCATAATTTGCTACCTTCCTGCCATAATTTGCTACTTTCCTGCCATAATATTTTGGCATGCCATAATTTACTTTCCTGCCATAATTTGGCTACTTTCCTGCCATAATTTGCTACTTTCCTGCCATAATAGTTTGGCAGTTTTTCATTTTGCATAATCATACTTAGGGTTAGGGTTAGGGTTAATATTATGATTATATTTAGTGTTTAGGGTTAGGGATAGGGTTAGGGTTAGGTTTACGCTTATATTTAGGGTTAGGGTTAGGGTTAGGTTTAGGCTTCTATTTAGGGTTAGGGTTAGGGTTAGGGTTATATATAATAATATCATGCCACAATCAGTAATACAAGCTGGATCGACATTTGTGTACACTGTATTCATGTATTGTAAAACTGTGGAGACAATGTGCAATAAAACGATGAAAAATGTGAAGAAATTGTGTAGAGAAAGAAAGGGATTCAAACAAGTTTTCGTACAACACTCATCAGGAATCGTCGTTGTACTAAAGGACACTGAAACAAAAATTGAACTATTATAGAAAATCTAAGTTAGAGAAATAACACTAAGAGCACCAACAGTGAAATTTACAAGTGTGAATTTTAACAATCAAAGCGAGAAATGAACAAAGGAGAAAGGAAGGAAAGACAACGTGATAACACATAACAGCAGTACATTAAACCTAGAACATTAACGGCCAAGCTTGGCCGCACTAAACACGACACGTTACTTGAACAATTTCAACCCAATTATACTATCTTTCTGTACACACAAATTAGGCTTGTACAGACGCTGATAGATAGCTTCCAACACTTTTAACTGTAGTCCATAACCATGACGACCACGGCACAATACAGTGAACGAAGAGTCGGAATACGCACCGCAACAATCAGGACTAGCCAGCAGATGATTGTACACTGAAGACTTGCTACCACGAAACCTACGCACAACACTAACACTCTCACCGGCACTCTCACCACCACTCCCATCACCGCTCTCCGACTCACTGCTCCCTCCACTGTCCGTTCCATCCTCTGCTTCCGCTGTACTCTCTCTGTCTCGTCCATCCCGCCTGACCGGGTCCATTGAACTCAACTCGGCCGTCCCCCTGCTATCACGTCCCTCCTTTCGCCCTCGTCCGCTGAGTGCGTAGCTTCTGTTGTAGTTGGCTGTTGATCGTCTTGGTCTTTCAATTATGGGCTTGGATGGTGGATTAGTTGTAGTTGCTGTAGATTGCGTTGTTGGTGTTGGCGTGGGAGTTACTGATATGCAAGGTGGGTCTTTTTGAGTCGGCATTTGTAGTGTTAATGCAGCTGTCAGTGTTGCTCGCGGTCTGCCACTGGCAAGCTCCACCGCCGCAAGAACCGATGGCGGAGGATCAGGAGGAGGCAGTGGGTCCGGGACCGCAAGCGGCACCGCCCCAGCCAAAGCCGCCGGGGGCACTGACGAGGGAACCACCGACGGCCGGAGCAAAGGCGGCGACACAAGCCGGCCCGATGAGCCACCACGCCCATTCTCCTCCACCACCGCCACCAACGACGGCGGAGCAAGCACAGTCTGAGAGCCAGGATCCGCGGGTTGTGTAGGCAACGGCTGTGTGGTTAATGGTTGTTTTCTAGGTCGCCCTCGCTTCGGTCTTTGTTGTTGTGCGCAAGGTGGAAGTATGTGACGTGGTGTGTGTTGTTTGATGCGTGCGTTCAGGTGCTGAACAGTCCTACCAACATACCGACTAGCGCATTGTCGGCATTCAAAGTTGTAAATAAGATGACTAAGGTGAAGGGCTGGTAGGACATCCTTCCGCACCGTAAACGCACGCATCGTCGTAAAAACTGGCACAAAGTGTACTGCATAGTATGTTCGACGAACAACGGACTTGACTGCACTACAAACTTTAGTCGACTCCTGTCCTTTCCAAGGCAAACATAAATAGACGGGACAACGAGCAGGACCAAACAAAGGAGCCTTAGTTCTGACAACCGTTTATCGTAAGCCGACGTTTACTGGTCAGTACATTGTATATGACTCTTATTGTTCGTCTCAATATAAAGTAAACTTAGTGCGTAACCTTGTAGACCGTGCGAAGCGTATTTGTTCGTCCTGTAAGCTGCAGGAAGAGCTTGACTTTCTCCGGTCAGTTTTCGTTAAGAACGGGTACCCTGAGTTTTTGCTGCAGAAGTTGTTGAAAGTCGAACAAACTACTAAGGCTCCTTTGTTTGGTCCTGCTCGTTGTCCCGTCTATTTATGTTTGCCTTGGAAAGGACAGGAGTCGACTAAAGTTTGTAGTGCAGTCAAGTCCGTTGTTCGTCGAACATACTATGCAGTACACTTTGTGCCAGTTTTTACGACGATGCGTGCGTTTACGGTGCGGAAGGATGTCCTACCAGCCCTTCACCTTAGTCATCTTATTTACAACTTTGAATGCCGACAATGCGCTAGTCGGTATGTTGGTAGGACTGTTCAGCACCTGAACGCACGCATCAAACAACACACACCACGTCACATACTTCCACCTTGCGCACAACAACAAAGACCGAAGCGAGGGCGACCTAGAAAACAACCATTAACCACACAGCCGTTGCCTACACAACCCGCGGATCCTGGCTCTCAGACTGTGCTTGCTCCGCCGTCGTTGGTGGCGGTGGTGGAGGAGAATGGGCGTGGTGGCTCATCGGGTCGGCTTGTGTCGCCGCCTTTGCTCCGGCCGTCGGTGGTTCCCTCGTCAGTGCCCCCGGCGGCTTTGGCTGGGGCGGTGCCGCTTGCGGTCCCGGTCCCACTGCCTCCTCCTGATCCTCCGCCATCGGTTCTTGCGGCGGTGGAGCTTGCCAGTGGCAGACCGCGAGCAACACTGACAGCTGCATTAACACTACAAATGCCGACTCAAAAAGACCCACCTTGCATATCAGTAACTCCCACGCCAACACCAACAACGCAATCTACAGCAACTACAACTAATCCACCATCCAAGCCCATAATTGAAAGACCAAGACGATCAACAGCCAACTACAACAGAAGCTACGCACTCAGCGGACGAGGGCGAAAGGAGGGACGTGATAGCAGGGGGACGGCCGAGTTGAGTTCAATGGACCCGGTCAGGCGGGATGGACGAGACAGAGAGAGTACAGCGGAAGCAGAGGATGGGACGGACAGTGGAGGGAGCAGTGTGTCGGAGAGCGGTGATGGGAGTGGTGGTGAGAGTGCCGGTGAGAGTGTTAGTGTTGTGCGTAGGTTTCGTGGTAGCAAGTCTTCAGTGTACAATCATCTGCTGGCTAGTCCTGATTGTTGCGGTGCGTATTCCGACTCTTCGTTCACTGTATTGTGCCGTGGTCGTCATGGTTATGGACTACAGTTAAAAGTGTTGGAAGCTATCTAGCAGCGTCTGTACAAGCCTAATTTGTGTGTACAGAAAGATAGTATAATTGGGTTGAAATTGTTCAAGTAACGTGTCGTGTTTAGTGCGGCCAAGCTTGGCCGTTAATGTTCTAGGTTTAATGTACTGCTGTTATGTGTTATCACGTTGTCTTTCCTTCCTTTCTCCTTTGTTCATTTCTCGCTTTGATTGTTAAAATTCACACTTGTAAATTTCACTGTTGGTGCTCTTAGTGTTATTTCTCTAACTTAGATTTTCTATAATAGTTCAATTTTTGTTTCAGTGTCCTTTAGTACAACGACGATTCCTGATGAGTGTTGTACGAAAACTTGTTTGAATCCCTTTCTTTCTCTACACAATTTCTTCACATTTTTCATCGTTTTATTGCACATTGTCTCCACAGTTTTACAATACATGAATACAGTGTACACAAATGTCGATCCAGCTTGTATTACTGATTGCGGTTATCAATTTGTTGTCTCCTCGCCGTTTGTTCAAATATCATGCCACTTCTACTTTCCTGCCATAATTTATTACCTTCCTGCCATAATATGTATGTATATGTAAAAGTGTTGTGTTTATGTCAAAATGGAAAATGAAATACGTAGAGTAATATTCAACATACGCTTTATATTATGCAATTGTAAAATTTAAATAAATCCAAAAAAATCCATGCCATTCTACTTTCCTGCCATAAATTGTTACTTTCCTGCCATAATATTTTGGGAAATTTTGGCAAGTTTTTTGTTTCTTCCTTTTTTGGAAAATCATTTATTTTAGCGTACGATTGAGCACTAGGCGACCGTTATGCAATTATCAAAATTCAAAAATTCCAACCTTTGTCCTCAAATTATGGCAGGAAAGTCGAAATTATGGCAGGAAGGTAGAATATTATGGCGAAAGTAAAATCATGCCAAAAAATTATGGCGAAGGTTAGGGTTAGGGGTAGGGTTAGGGTTAGGGTTAGGGTTAATGTTTTTTATCGTGTTTTGATCGTTTTCGCCAGCATTGGTTCAGGATTAGGCTTAGAATTGCAATTAGCTGTACACCTTGCTAATTGCCTTTAGTTTAGGACTAGGGCTAGAGTTAGAGCTAGGGTTAGGGTTAGGGTTAGGTTTAGGTTTAGGGTTAGGGTTAGGGTTAGGGTTAGGGTTTGGGTTAGCGTTTAGTTTGCGTTTGAACCAGCTTCGCATTGCCTGTTTCTTAGAATTGCAATTAGCTGTATGGCTTGATATTATATTTTGGTTTAGGATTAGGGTTAGGGTTGGGGTTAGGGTTAGGGCTAGGGTTAATGTTTTTATCGTTTTTGGATCGTTTTCTCCAGCATTGGTTCAGGATTAGGCTTAGAATTGCAATTAGCTGTACCCCTTGCTAATAGCCTTTGGGTTAGGGCTAGGGCTAGAGTTAGGGCTAGGGTTAGGGTAAGGGTTAGGGTTAGGGTTAGGGTTAGCGTTTGGTTTTGCGTTTGCAGCAGCATTCGCATTGCCTGTTTCTTAGAATTGGAATTAGTTGTATGCCTTGGTATTAGGTTTGATTTAGGATTAGCGTGAGGGTTAGGGTTAGGGTTAGGGTTAGGGTAAGGATAAGGGTTAATTTTTTTAATCGTTTTTTGATCGTTTTCGCCAGCATTAGTTCAGGATTAGGCTTAGAATTGCAATTAGCTGTACCCCTTCCTAATATCCTTTGGTTTATGGCTAGGGCTAGAGTTAGGGTTAGGTTTAGGGTTAGGGTTAGGGTTAGGGTTAGAGTTAATGTTTTTTATCGTTTTTTGATCGTTTTCGCCAGCATTGGTTCAGGATTAGGCTAAGAATTGCAATTAGCGGCACGCCTTGCTAATAGCCTTTGGTTTATGGCTAGGACTAGAGTTAGGGTTAGGGTTAGGGTTAGGGTTAGGGTTAGCGTGAGGGTTAATGTTTTTTGTCGTTTTTTTACTCGATTTCAACAGCATTAGTTCAAGGCCAGGCTTAGAATTGCAAATAAATGTAAGCTTGGGTATTATATTTGGTTCAGGGCTACGGTCAGTGTTTTGGTTAGGGTTAGCGTTAGGGTTAGGGTTAGGGTTAGGGTTAGCGTTCGGTTTTGCGTTTGCACCAGCATTCCCATTCCCTGCGGCTTAGAATTGCAAAAAGCTGTATGCCTTGGTATTAGATTTTGGTTTAGGATTAGGGTTAGGTTTGTGGTTAGGGTTAGGGTTAGGGTTAGGGTTTGGGTTAGGGTTAATGTTTTTTGTCCTTTTTTTACTCGTTTTTAACAGCATTAGTTCAAGGCCTGGGTAATGTCAGTGTTTGGGTTAGGATTAGGGTTAGGGTTAGGGTTAGGGTTAGGGTTAGGGTTAGCGTTTGGTTTTGCGTTTCCATGCCTTGGTATTCGATTTTGGTTTAGGATTAGGGTTAGGGTTGGGGTTTCCATGCCTTGGTATTAGATTTTGGTTTAGGATTGGGGTAAGGGTTGGGGTTAGGGTTAGGGTTAGGGTTAGGGTTAATGTTTTATTATCGTTTTTTGATCGTTTTCGCCAGCATTAGTTCAGGATTAGGCTTAGAATTGCAATTAGCTGTACCCCACGCTAATAGCCTTTGGTTTAGGGCTAGGGCTAGAGTTAGGGCTATGGTTAAGGTTAGGGTTAGGGTTAGGGTTAGGGTTAGGGTAATGTTTTTTGTCGTTTTTTACTGGTTTTCATCAGCATCAGTTCAAGGCCAGGCTTAGAATTGCAAATAAATGGAAGCTTAAGGTGTTAGATTTCGTTCAGGGCTAGGGTCAGTGTTTAGGTTAGGGTTAGGGTTAGGTTAGGGTTAGCGTTCGGTTTTGCGTTCGCAACAACATTCGCATTGCCGGTTGCTTAGAATTGCAATTAGCTGTATGTCTTGTCATTAGATTTTGGTTTAGGATTAGGGTGAGGGTTAGGGTTAATGTTTTTAATCGTTTTTTGACCGTTTTCGCCAGCATTAGTTCAGGATCAGGCTTAGAATTGCAAGTACTTGGTCCGTTTCAGGGCAATTGTCGCTTATCTTTGCGGTAGATGAATAGAGCTAGAAATGAAAACAAAGACTGTTCATGCGCTCAAAAGTGGTGTACGGGGTACGGAAACATATAAACCACACAAGTCCAGCAAATTGTGAGGTGGGTGAAGATCAGAATAATAGAAAATCGATCGCGGACATTGTGCTCTCACGAAATAATTACTCGTCATCAGTGTCCTCATGAGCGCTGGAGGTTGACACGACTCCTTCAACTCCTGTTTCCAATTGCTGGCTTAGAGTGTCTCTCACAGCCGTGGCCTGATCGATCTCTGCTTGAGGAAACCTCCTGTCGTGACTTTCCCCTCTCCTGGACGATGCAGAGTGAGCCGCTCGACTACCTGTGTGATGGCTGTACGAGTTGTCACCGCGAGCTGTCACGATTCCTTTGAACGATGCGTACAGTACTCTCCACACAGCTTCCATTCGCTCTTGAGGGTACTCTGCCCACGATTTCTCGACAGCTGCCACAAGGTCAAACACATTCCGCTTCGCTACCAGCTCCGTATCGCTTTGCAAGCTGGAGAAGAAGGCAAGGTCGTTCACGTTCAGGTCGGGTGATTGTGCAGGCTGGACGACGACATCGATGGAGAATCCCGACTTCTGTCCATGTCGCGACCAGTGCGCTTCGTTTGCTTTCGCTGTATGTGGCCTGGCTCCATCGTGCTGATAATATAGTGTCGTTCCAGCCTCTGGAGTGCCGGCATTCTTCCCGAACCACCACATCTTCTCTCGCAGTTTGCAAAACACACCGTTCTTCTTGAGCATCGTGTGCCTGTACTCTTCAGCAGTCACAGTCACGCTCTCGATGATGTCCGTTTCACCAGCCACTGTGCCTGTTTTGGCATGGCTGCGTTTGGCCTTTCGTACAACTGTGAAAGGCCACATGCCTACTTTCCCATCAAAGCCGTACTCTGCACGCGGCTTCGCCGTGACTGCCAAAAACATCACCTTTGGCATCCGGCTTTTGTGATACACGCGTGGGTCTGCAGGCATGTTGACGACGCGTTCTGTCTCTCCTTTGTCATTCACCACAGTTTGTGGGAATACACGGCACACCGAGCCATCTCTCATCAAGTACCACCACTTCTCGTCACCGTGTGCAATATTGTTGTTGTCTCCGAACTTCTTCTTTCTCCTGTCGTACCTGCTGATTGCCCACGACAGGCGGTCACGGCGATGTTTCAGTGTAAGCTTCGGCTTGATATAGCGGCGGCGTCGAGTAGCTCCGAGGATCTTGCACCACCGGTACACAGAAACAACGCTGCAAGCAAAGCCAGCGGTCGTCAACTCGCCTGCAAGCTTCTTGCAGGAGAGCCGTCCCCAGTGACGATCATTTATCTCGATGAGCTTGCTGGCTAGCTCACGTGTCAGAACCATCCCCTGGCCGCCACAAAGGCTCGCGCGTCGTCTGGTAAGGCGAACGTTTCCTGCAGTTTCGTTGTCACGAGCTTGCTTCTTGTACTGCGTGACGATCCTCTGAACTGTCCGCGCTGTTAGATGTAGGTGAGGGAATCGATGCTTCAACTTCTCCATAGCTCCTCGAGGTAGTCTATCCCGACCCTTGCTCAGCTCCATGTAGGCAGTCACGATTCTCCAGCGATCCGGAGTCTTCACGTCTGCACACTTCTTGCGAGGAGTAGGAGTGCGCTTTTTACGACGACTAGGCGTTTGTTCACCGGCCATTTGAGCCGCAACGCGTTGCAATCGAGGAGCTTTCCTCGGAGAACGTCTTTCCGAATCTGCCATCATGGACTACAACAAAGAAATGGTGCTTTTGGCGAAGTGCGTGGGTCTAAAACTGTCAAAAACATGTCAGATCGATAAGCGACAATTGCGGTGAAACGGACCAAGTAGCTGTACCCCTTCCTAATAGCCTTTGGTTTAGGGCTAGGGCTAGAGTAAGGGTTAGGGTTAGGGTTAGGGTTAGGGTTAGAGTTAATGTTTTTTATCGTTTTTTCATCGTTTTCGCCAGCATTGGTTCAGGATTAGGCTTAGAATTGCAATTAGCAGTACGCCTTGCTAATAGCCTTTGGTTTATGGCTAGGGCTACAGTTAGGGTTAGGTTTAGGGTTAGGGTTAGGATTAGGGTTAGGGTTTATGTTTTTTATCGTTTTTTTTACTCGTTTTCAACAGCATTAGTTCAAGGCCAGGCTTAGAATTGCAAATAAATATAAGCTTGGGTATTATATTTGGTTCAGGGCTACGGTCAGTGTTTAGGTCAGAGTTAGGGTTAGGGTTAGGGTTCGGTTTTGCGTTTGCACCAGCATTCCCATTGCCTGCATTCCCATTGGCTTAGAATTGCAAATAGCTGTATGCCTTGGTATTAGATTTTGGTTCAGGATTAGGGTCAGGGTTGTGGTTAGGGTTAGGGTTAGGGTTAATGTTTCTTTATCATTTTTTGATCGTTTTCGCCAGTATTAGTTCAGGATTAGGCTTAGCCATTAGCTAGTACCCCTTGCTTATCGCCTTTGGTTTAGGGCTAGGGTTAGGGTTAGGCATAGGCTCAGGGTTAGGGCTTGGGTTAGGGTAATGGTTAGAGTTAGCGTTTGGTTTTGCGTTTGCACCAGCATTCGCATTGCCTGTGTCTTAGAATTGCAATTAGCTGTATGCCCTGGTATTAGATTTTCGTTTAGGATTAGGGTTAGGGTTAGGGTTAGGGTTAGGGTTAATGTTTTATTGTCGTTTTTTTATTCCTTTTCAACGGCATTAGTTCAAGGCCAGGCTTAGAATTGCAGAGCTACGTCTCGTGACGGCCTGAATGCTATTTCATTTTTGGCAGCAGACAGATGGAACATGCTTCCACCTGGATGTCGTCAAGCTAAGCCCCTTTCTGCATTTGTCACAAGCACCAAGTCATTCCTAGGGCTCCCAGTAAAAGGGCAACGCCTGTTGGGAGTTCCCTAGTAAAATAATAAATTCTACTACTACTACTACTACTACTACTACTACTACTACTACTACTACTACTACTACTACTACTACTACTACTACTACTACTACTAAATAAATGGAAGCTTTTAAAAGAGAGCATGTCTGAGAATACCAAAGTATGTGTGCAAGTGGATCTCTCCGATTTCGCTCAAAATTTGCAGGTAGGCTCCCTTTGGGGTGTGGATCGATTGTGCAAAGCCCTTGAACAAGTTTCTGAAGGGAACCTTGAAATTTGCATACCCCTCAAAAATGGCCGAAATATCACATTATTTATGGGTCTAGAAACGAGTCACACCACAGCGTATACGAACAAGCTATGAACAAAACTCCATCAAGCCAACATTGCCTCACCTTAGAAGAGTTCCTGGAGTAGTACCGCTTATCCACGCCAGCATCCCAGAAGACGAGGTCCATCACCCCCTGACGCCACAAATGATCGTCTTGAAAATAGCCAATTTACAAGCGCTGGCAAAACAGCCAGCTTCGTCCTCAATTTGCCAGAACTATACACCGGCAGATAGTAGAACACCTCTTCTAGCGCTGAGGACATGTTCTCCATCTTCCTTTTGGGGTTTTCTTGAAATAATTTTTTTGAATTTTTCCACTCGACCATGCTGAAATACGGCCAAAGTCATACCTGCGCAGGAAAGCTCGCCCCTCCGCGACGTCTCCTCAGCAATTTCTACTCCAACACTACTCCCAAGGCCGCAGAACAAAGTGTAGTGTTGACTCTGACAAGGAAAAGCAGCGGTGATCACTTGTCACTCCGAACGACAAGCTTCTCCTTGCGCCACCAATAATTTTTTGTGCGACTGTTGATGCAAAAGTGACTGAAGGCCTGAGCGCAGTTTTTGAATTTTATTGCAAGATGCACGGTGAAATCACGTGCCTTGTGACGCAAGAATGCCAAGTCGCGTGGCCCACGGCTCACGAGATTTCAGAGACACCTTTGTCAAGTGCGCTTGTTACTCGCCTTGAACGCCCGTTGGTCTGGAAGTGATCACACTTGTGTTGTTACTGCGCTCAAGAACACGCTGACCGTGTTGTAGGCCTACGAACCGGGACTTTCCCTGACCATGTAGGTCGAAGACCAGTGAAATGATGATGACATGACATTCTTTATGACGTAAGAAATCTCTCATGCAGTTCACGCGACAAGTGCGTGCAGCCAGTGCTGCTCGCGTGCCAGTCAACACAAAGGGACCGAGCTAGCCGCTTTTGTCGAGCATCGACATGAAAACAAGGGACTTTTACTGTTGGACTATGTTCGGGATTGCAGGAGGTAAGTTTGAAAGACGAATAACTATCCATGCTGTACGGGGCATATTTCAACGGCTTGCTGCCATTGCAACACTCCTAGGACAGTTTGTGGGGGTTCTCAGCAGTTCAAGCAGGAAATGAAGCTCATTCTTACCTCTGCCATCATCAGATCATGGTCTGGTCCGAGTAGCGTTCCAGGCACATTCGCGATCGATGGCCGCGAATCGTGATGCAGGAAGCGTCATCCTACGTCACAGAGCACGCGATCTCACCGTGCATCTGGCAATAAAAATAAAAAAACTGCGCCCAGGCTTTCAGTCACTTTTGCATCAACAGTCGCACAAAAAATTATTGGTGGCACAAGGAGAAGCTTGTCGTTTGGAGTGACAAGTGATCACCGCTGCTTTTCCTTGTCAGAGTCAACACTACACTTTGTTCTGCGGCCTTGGGAGTAGTGTTGGAGTAGAAATTGCTGAGGAGACGTCGCGGAGTGGCGAGCTTTCCTGCGCAGGTATGACTTTGGCCGTATTTCAGCATGGTCGAGTTTAAAACTTCAAAAAGGTTTATATCAAGAAAACCCCAAAAGGAAGATGGGGGACATGTCCTCAGCGCTAGAAGAGGTGTTCTACTATCTGCCGGTGTATAGTTCTGGCCAATTGAGAACGTAGATGGCTGTTTTGCCATCGCTTGTAAATTAGCTATTTTCAAAAGGGTCATTTGTGGCGTCAGGGGGTGATGGACCTCGTCTTCTGGGATGCTGGCGTGGCTAAGCGGTACTGCTCCTGGAACTCTTCTAAGGCGAGGCAATGTTGGCTTGATGGAGTTTTGTTCATAGCTTGTTCGTATACGCTGTGGCGTGACTCGTTCTAGACCCATAGATAATGTGATATTTCGGCCATTTTGAGGGTATGCAAATTTCAAGGTTCCCTTCAGAAACTTTTTCAAGGGCTTTGCACAGTCGATCCACACCCCAAAGGGAACCTACCTGGAAATGTTTGAGCGAAATCGGAGAGATCCACGTGCACACATACTTTGGTATTCTCAGACATGCTCTCTTAAGGTGTTAGATTTGGTTCAGGGCTAGGGTCAGTGTTTGGGTTAGGGTTAGGGTTAGGGTTAGCGTTGAGGTTTTGCGTTTGCACCAGCATTCGAATTGCCTGTGGCTTAGAATTGCAATTAGCTGTATGCCTTGGTATTATATTTTGGTTTAGGATTAGGGTTAGGGTTGGGGTTAGGGTTAGGGTTAATGTTTTTTATCGTTTTTTGATCGTTTTCGCCAGCATTGGTTCAGGATTAGGCTTAGAATTGCAATTAGCTGTATCCCTTCCTATTAGCCTTTGGTTTACGGCTAGGGCTAGAGTTAGGGTTAGGGTTAGGGTTAAGGTTAGAGTTAGGGTTAGGGTTAGGGTAAGGGTTAGGGTTAATATTTTGTTGTGTTTTTTTTTACTCGTTTTCAACAGCATTAGTTCAAGGCCAGGCTTAGAATTGAATATAAATGGAAGCTTAAGGTATTATATTTGGTTCAGGGCTAGGGTCAGTGTTTGGGTTTGGGTTAGGGTTAGCGTTTGACTTTGCGCTTGCACCAGCATTCGCATTGCCTGTGTCTTAGAATTGCAATTAGCTGTATGCCTTGGTATTATATTTTGGTTTAGGATTAGGGTTAGGGTTTGGGTTAGGGTTAGGGTTAGGGTTAGGGTTAATGTTTTTTTGTTTTTTTTTTTACTCGTTTTCAACAGCATTAGCTCAAGGCCAGGTTTAGAATTGCAAATATTCATTTCCCCTCTTCCTCCCCTCTTCATGGTTTTACTGCATTATGGCGCGCTTTATCTGCGTAGACGCCGAGACCTTTGAGGTCGGCAGAGCAGCCTGGCCCCGCCACCACTTCTCGCACATATTCGGGAATATAGTGGACTTTCGTATCAAAAAAAAATAAATAAATAAAAATAAATAAATGGAACCCCAGTCAAGAAAATGAGCAGTTGGTATTGTAAAAAAGGAAAGAAAAAAAGGAGAAAAGGAAAACACAAAACTCTTTTTTTGGTATTCATTGTATAAGCATCATCAATTTTATCATTCACGGAGCCTGTGGAATTTCGTTTTTTCATGATGGGATTTGTGATTTCTTGGATAAGACTTCTCACATTTCTCACAGACAACTCTTTCATTGGCATATTGTCTGATTTTCTTGTGATTATCTTGATACCACTCTGATGCTGATCTTCCAGGCTTGTTTTTATTCACGGTATCCAGTTTTTCGATCCAGTATCGTTCTCTCCTCTTAAGCTCATCTTCATCAAACATTGACAGAGAGTCGATCTGGACAATTTCTACATGTCCGAGATCAAGCAGAATGAATGAGGTCATAAAACCCCGTTCACCTTTTTGGTAGGCTTTGTAAGCTGATCGGTGACAGTACATCCGATTTTTCAGTGGTAGACAAGTGGACCCCACATATACCTGATCGGTGTGTTGGCTCACAAGTTTGTAAATCTTACAAGGAGAAGTCATCTTTGCTGATAGAAAATCTTTGAAATTCTCATCGGTATACTTCTACGTAACAGGATTCAAATAATCGTTTATGATGACAATTCGGTGTACTTGAAGTAGAAAAAAAGAAGAGAGTTGGTCTCCTTTCTCTTCTCTTTTCTTTCTCTCTTTTCTTTCTCTCTTTTCTTTCTCTCTTCTATTTTTCTCACAAATATTCATCAAGAATTTCCTGAACCATCTCTAACAGACGATTGTTGGAGTAGGAACTCGAGAGTACTACATACTTTTTTTCACAAATTCTCAGGAAAATGCTTGGGATGATATTCATTTCTTCATCAAGAGCATTTTCATACACATCATCAAAGAAATCACTGAACAGTGAAGGACTATCTACCATTATTCTATCATTCATCTCATCCCAAGCCGCGGGATCATCCCTTGGATCACCATACCAAACCGCGGCATCCTCCCTTGGATCACCACAATCAGGAGTATCAGGTTCAGAGTGGAAGTCATCATAGGAGAAATAGTCACTTGGAAAAGACGCAGCCATCGTTGTAGGTAATTGATTTCACAAATTCTATCAAACTTGTTGGATCTTACCATAAAACGTGTACAGTTTAGATAAAAATAATTGGTGATATGTGTGGAAAGAAAAAAAGATAGATAGACAAACATGAAAATGTACCACATAATCTGCCGTGGGACAGTTGGGTTTGGATACTCTCTCTCCAACATTCCACAGTTCCGTGACAATATTCTGGGGGTGAGTTTGGAACTCACGAAAGATGATCAGGAGCATGACACGATCAACATCCACATATATACCAATAATCCACAGATTTTTATGTCATTGACAAAAGCAGAGCTTGACAAGATGGATAATGGAAATTTCAGACTTGTTTATGATGAAAAGATTGATGAGAGCAGTTGTATTTCTCGCCGGCCGAGCGCAGCGAGATAGGCGAGAAATGATTTCTCGCGAAATATTTTCAGTTGCAAATATGGCATCTGGTGTGTTCTTTGTTGTCGCTTCTTTTCCTGACTTCTTCAGTCAGTTTTGAGTCTCACCAGTGTCCCTGCCCTCCCACCCTTTATTTCTGTGCATATTATCAATGCTTTTATCACTGTTTGCCGTGATGTGCTTGCCAGGCCTACATGATGCCTAATCGCCATTGGGGTTATACACCCGTTTTTTTCCCTCACAAATGCGTCCGTCGGCGCGAGGGTTTTTTCCCGGCTGGCTCGGTCCAGGAAAATTAAACTGACGGTCCCAAGTGGTTCTGCATCATGGCCTATTTCTGCTATCCACTGGCACGACTATTCTATCTGAGACACTCTGTTCTCAGTCCTTGCTTGCTTCCATACCTCACTCGTTATCCGGTTCACATCTGGCTGCGGCCAACTACCCTTCACTTTGTGTGTTGTCGCTATTACTGTCTATGTCTCTGTGTATGCCAGTATATGTGGAGCGAGAATGGAAGATCACTGTGAAAATATGGGATTGTTGGTACATCTTTGTATCCATGAGAAATAAAAAAGTAGATAGATAGATAAAGATGAATGTTCATTTCCTATCGTGTAAGAAAAAGCAACAGATGAGGGGAATACAAGGAGAAGTCACATCAACTGGTCAACCATATGTCAAGGGTAAATGCTCAGTATGTGGTCGATCATGTTCCCAATTTATCAAGAAATCGGAAATCAGAGAAGGTGGATTCCTGTCCGGTTTGTTCAAGATGATAGGTTTAGGAGTAAAAAAAAGATAGATACGAAATGGACGGACGATCTGGCTGATGAGTTACACAAGCCCAAGCGTGTGAATTTCACAAGGAGACTAGTGACTGTGAGTGAGATTGATGAAATCTGGTCTGCCGATCTCGTGGACATGACAGCTTTTCGTAAATACAATGATGAAATCAAATTTCTGCTTACTGTCATTGATCTGTTCAGCCGATATGCTTGGGTTGTCCCGCTCGAATCCAAGAAAGGTGTTGACATCCAATCAGCATTTCGATCCACCGTGAAAACTAGCAGCAGGAAACCACGTAAGCTGTGGGTTGATCAGGGTACCGAGTTCTATAATCGAACGTTCAAACACTGGCTTGATGAGAATCAGATCACGATGTACAGCACTCACAACGAAGGAAAGGCTGTTGTAGTTGAGCGTTTCAACCGAACTCTGAAAACCAGGATGTGGAAATACTTCAGTACTAACTCCACCAGCAGGTACATCGATGTCCTTCCACATTTGGTAGAGAAGTACAACACGACAAAACACAGAGGTGTTCGGATGACACCAACTGAGGCATCACGGGAGAAGAACGCCGATCGAATCCGTGACTCACTGGGTGAGAAATCTCCACTATCCAGGTCCACTAAATTCCAGATAGATGACCACGTCCGACTGGTGAAGCAGAAACGACATTTCGAGAAAGGATACACTCCGAACTGGACCGAGGAGGTATTCCGGATCACCGATATTCTCCCGACCAGACCCACTACGTACTCTGTCAAGGACCTCGATGGTGAATCCGTTGACGGGTCGTTCTATGAACAAGAGCTCCAGAAAACTACTCAAGAAATCTACCGGATCGAGAAAGTGCTCCGAAAGGACAACAAGAAGAGAAACAAGCCCTTGTGAGGTGGAAAGGCTACTCGGCAAGATTCGACAGCTGGGTCCCGTTTGATCAACTCAGCTGGTTGTGAAAAAGCTCCGACTCGGAAACTGAAAAATATGTGAGCTCTGAAAAAGCTCCGACTCCGAAACTGAAAAATTATTATGTGAGCTCTGAAAAAGTCCCGACTCGGAAACTGAAAAATATGTGAGCTCTGAAAAAGCTCCGACTCCGAAACTGAAAAATTATTATGTGAGCTCTGAAAAAGTCCCGACTCGGAAACTGAAAAATATGTGAGCTCTGAAAAAGTCCCGACTCGGAAACTGAAAAATATGTGAGCTCTGAAAAAGCTCAGACTCGGAAACTGAAAAACTCCGAGAAAGGTCAAATCTCACAGTGACGTCAGCTGATGATGACTGTGTCTCCAATCACAAGATCGTGGGTTCGAATCTAGGTTTGGACACCCCGTTCTTTTTTTCTTTCTTTCTAGGATGTAGATTAATGTACATTAGAGGGTAGTGATTATACAGTAATGCTATCACTGATCGAAAAAATCCTTGTGTAGTGTAAAGATGGAATTTGACCTGAGCAAACTCACTATCACCTATGATGGGAAGAAACTCAAGACTGAGAAACAACTCCAGTGGATTCACAAAAAATTAGAGCAAAGAAAGAATCGGGAACTTCTCAAGAAACGGATTCGGAAGAATCGGGAGAATCGGAAGAGGAAACCGATTGTCACACCACCGTTCACAGTCTCAAAGTCAGTACCCAAAGGGATTCTGAAATCGTTCATCTATGAACCGAAAGAGAATCATCCAGATCTGTATATATTCTTTGATAGTATCAACATCCCACTGAGAACATTGATACAGAAAGAACTGGAAAATCTCAAGGGTGTGAAAGTCAGTCTGACATTACAAGTAGAAATGGAGAAAGGAGATGACATAACAACCACAGGCACACCATACTTCAGGAGTGGACCAATGACAGTCACAACATCTCATGAGATTGATAACGGTATTCAAACGGCACACACACAAATTCATACAAATATCGATAAGTGGATACAGAATGGATCAAACTGGCACATCAATCACATCACCAGATTTTATGTTGATGTAGCAGCATATCAGCCAATGAGAGGTAAATCCTACATTGATTTACCGAACGAGCTCAAGAAAAAGAAGGCAATCATCAATGTCAAGAATAAGGATGATAAATGTCTGATGTGGGCACTGCTCTCAGCTCTGTATCCAGCAAAGAAAAATAGTGACAGGGTAACTCAGTATACAGACTATAGCAACAAACTTGATCTGTTCGGAATCGATTTTCCAACACCACTGAGTCAGATTTCCAAAGTCGAGAAGCAAAACAACCTAGCTATCAATGTCTTTGGGTATGAGGATAACGTGATCTATCCACTACTGCTGACAAAGAAAAGAGGTGAGGAAGTGATCAATCTTCTACTATACCAAAAAGAAGATCAGAATCACTACTGTTGGATCAAAGATTTCAGCAGATTGTGCTACGATCAGTCAAAGCATAAAGCCAGGAAATTCTTCTGTACAAGATGTCTCCAACCACACAACACAGAGAAATCCCTGAGCAATCATCAGGAGTATTGTGATAATGTCACTGGATTATCAGCACACATGGTACTACCAGAACCAGACGAAGATGGAAATCCACCAACACTGAAGTTCATTAATCATCACAAAATGCTACAATGTTCCTATGTCATCTATGCTGACACTGAGGCACTGATCAAGAAAATTGAGGGAGTGAAAAGCCAACAAACCAGCCGGGATTCACAACATGTTCCTTGTGGTTTTGGTTATGTCGTGGTACGTTCTGACGGAGTGATGACAAGTCAGTGTTTCTACCGGGGTGCTGATGCCATGGATGTATTCTTTGATAAACTCAAAGATGAGGAGAAGAAAATCCAATCAGCACTCAATAATCCAGCACCGATGGATCTCACTAAGGAACAAGAAGAATTGTTCAGAGAGACAGAAGACTGTTGGATTTGTAGAAAGAAACTTGGTGAGGACAGAGTCCGTGATCACGACCACATCACTGGTGATTTCCGCGGTGCCGCACACAATGACTGTAACATCAAACTCAGAATTTATCCATACAAGCAGCACATCCCTGTGGTTTTTCACAACCTGAAAGGCTATGACAGTCATCATCTCATCGGAGCAATCGGAAAGACAGATGTTGAGACCGTCACATACACGGATAAGGACGGTGTGTGTAAGAGTAAAACTGTGGGTGAGATATCAGTCATTCCCAACAACATGGAGAAATTCATCTCATTCACATGGAGACAGTTCCGGTTCATCGACAGCTGCGAGTTTCTCAATGCGTCACTCGATAGACTTGTGAAAACGACACCAGATGAGTCATTCACTCACACCAAGACGTTGCCAAACCATCAGCTGTTGATGAGGAAAGGAGTATACCCCTATGAGTACATGAACAGCTTCTCCAGGTTCGATGAGACTCAGCTACCAGCACAGAGTAAGTTCTATTCTTCACTGTCTGATGAGGGGGTGAGTGACGATGACTACAAACATGCTGAGACAATGTGGATGAAATTCGACTGTCAGACTCTTGGTGATTATCACGACTTGTATCTCAAGACCGACGTGTTTCTCTTGGCTGACATCTTTGAGAATTTCAGAGTAGAAGCTGTCAGAACGTATCAGCTGGATCCAGCAAATTACTACACTCTGCCTGGATTTGCCTGGGATGCTCTGTTGATGTACTCAGGTGTGTCCTTGGAATTACTAACAGACTATGATCAGCACTTGTTTGTAGAATCAGGAATGAGAGGCGGTGTGTCGATGGTCTCACAACGATATGCTGCTGCTAATAATCACTATCAGGAGAAATTTGATGCTGATCAGCCATCGTCATTTATCCAGTATCTCGATGCCAACAATCTCTATGGTTGGGCAATGTCACAACATCTCCCAGTGTCTGATTTTCGGTGGGAGAAACCATCAGAGAAACTCCTGAACAAGATACTGAATACTCAAGATGATTCCTCACCGGGGTATATCGTCGAGTGTGATCTGGAATATCCACACGAACTTCATGAGAAGCACAACGATTATCCAGTTGCTCCGGAACGTCTTTCCGTCAATGAGGACATGCTATCTCCATACCAGCAGGAGCTTGTTGATAAGCTCAATTCTTCCGGAGTAGATGCTCTCAAACTTGTACCAAACTTGAGGGACAAGACAAAGTACGTTCTCCATTACCGAAACTTGAAACTCTACACTCAGCTCGGACTACGTTGTGTCAAAATTCATCGTGCTCTGAAATTTACTCAGACACCGTGGATGAGAAACTACATCGAGAAGAATACAGACCTCCGGAAGAAGGCAAAGGATGATTTCTCTAAGGACTTCTATAAACTGATGAACAATGCGGTGTTTGGGAAAACTATGGAGAACGTTCGGAGGAGAGTCAACATAAAATTGTTGAGAAGTCGTGAGGAGAAAAAAATCAAACAGCTTGTTGCCAAACCAACGTACAACCGCCATGTGATCTTCAACGATGACCTGGTCGGGGTACAAAGTAACAGGACAAAGGTCGTCCTCAACAAGCCCATATATGTTGGGATGTCGATTTTGGATCTCTCAAAGACACTCATGTATGACTTTTACTACAATCACCTGAAAGTGATGTATGGCTCTGATGTGAGACTCTTGTACACCGATACAGACAGCTTGGTTCTTCATTTCTTTACTGATGATCTGTTTGATGACATGAGTGAGTTTCTTGAGAAGTATGATACAAGCAATTATGATCAATCACATCCGTTATATTCCGAGAAAAACAAGAAAGTTGTTGGTCTGTTCAAAGATGAACTCGGTGGGAAACTGATCACTGAGTTTGTAGGACTTCGTTCCAAGATGTACAGTTACTCTGGTGAGGAAAGTGGAAAAAGAGCAAAGGGGGTGAAAAAAGCAGTGCTCAAGAAAACTATCACACATGATGATTTCCGAAATTGTCTCTTGGATCAATCCGTGTTCCATCGAGAAATGTAAACACTCCGTAGTCACAGTCACGTTATTTTCGGAGAAACGGTTAATAAGATAGCCTTATCACCATTGGACACAAAACGATACATCATAGAAGATGGATGTAGCACGTTAGCGTTCGGACACCATGAAATACCAAGATATCTGGCTGAGGAGGGGTTTGATAGTAGCATTTCATTCATGAGTTATGCTCCGGATATGATGAAGCAGTTCGTCCAGTGATCATGAGAAAGAAAAAAAGGAAAAAAAAGGAAAAAGAAAGAAAGACATTTTTTACTTTTTCTTACACATTCGATTTTCTATAATCCTCCCATATAGCATCAAGTCTTTGTTGTGACGTTTTACACTTTGGAATGAATGGTTTGATCTTGATCACATCATCTTCATCATCAATGAGTTTCGAAAGTAAGTTAGGAATGGATTTTTCTTTGACTTTTTGACTTTTTTCTCTTTATTTGCTACTACCTTGATCCGCTGAATTTCATCAACAAGATTGTTGAATGGGGTTTTGCTAAGATATTTTGGTAAACCAACCTTGTTCAGGGTTATCTCCAACCTTGTTTCGATTCCTGTTCTGGTTTTGGATTTGTCTATTTCTTCGAAGAAAGATGTGGTATCATACAGATCATTTTTCTTCATCTCATACACCTCAAGATCCTCTGGAGTTACTTCATTTTCCCAAATCATCAATTCTATATCTGTAGGAAACCATTCCTGGTTTCTATAGTCAATGTAGTCCGCTATCATCTTATCTTTCCTGGTAGAGTGTTCATCATCTATCCATGTATCCATCACTTCTTCTTCTTTGTTTGTGGAGTAGTCGTCATCAAACCAGTCATCCATGATTTCACTTCTAAAAAAATATTTTTTGCTTTTTGTTTTTGTGGATTGTTTGACTATTTTTACAAATCGTTTGCTGAGAATTTCACTTCTTAATAAAAAAAAATTCTTGCTGGAAATGCTTTATAGCAACAACAACAAGTTTGAGACTGAGAGTGTCATCGGTCTTGTCTTTGTAAACCCACTTCAGGTGAACGATACCATTGACGGTGTCACCTTGCTTGATCTTGTTGGTTTTTGATGGTTTGTTGTCCTCATCAAAGGTTGTACAATCAGGAGAAATCTGGAGAAACAGTATTGGGTGGTCACACTTTGCTGTGTTAATTCTGCTTCTAACCACATTTAAAATAGCAATGAAAAATATCAATTGTGCACTCATAATCATGTATAAACAATTAAAATGAAACAATTCCAGAACGTTTTCGTGTGACCATCATCAGTGGAACATAAAACGTTCTGGAATTGTTTCATTTTAATTGTTTATACATGATTATGAGTGCACAATTGATATTTTTCATTGCTATTTTACGACTGTTGTCTCCTCGTCGGTTATCTAACCACATTTCCTTCGGATTCTATCTGCTTCTCGATCCGACGGATGGATTTACAAATGTCACTGTCAGTAGAAAATTTCAGAGAGTCCTCTTGTCCTTTCTTCACAACATTCATGATATTTGTCTCATCAGTGAATTTTATGTATGGTTCCTTATCATTGATTGTCAGTGATCCACATTTATTCCCATCCTTGATTGTAATTCGACAATCAATGGAGTCAGTGAGAATAGCAGCTGTGTCAAACGGGGTTGGTTTCTTGCTTATCATCTTGGAAAGTTTGTGTAGAATCGTTGGTTATACCTATGGCAACCGTTCCTCTAATACAGAATAATTAGGATCATCATCCAAAGCTGAACCACCTGAAGTTGGCTCAGAAACCGACCCCACATCAGTCCTCGAAGTGAGCCAAGATGGGGTAAGTGAAAAAGCTGAAGTTGCCTCAGAAACCGATCCCACATCAGTCCTCGAAGTGAGCCAAGATGGGGTAAGTGAAAAAGCTGAAGTTGGCTCACTTCCGATTTTCTCGGAGACAGCAAGTTGACTCACTTTTCTGGAACTGGGTTGAGCCAACATGGGATCAGTGGTTGGAGTTGTAAAATTAGTACTTGGAGGTGTACAATTAGTACTTGGAGTTGTAATATTAGTACTTGGGTGTCTATCCTTTAGTATAGTAGTATAGGGGGAGGGGGAGACTTTCAAGAGCGGCCCCGAAGGGCCGATCGAGAAAGTCGATTTTGGCTCACCTGGAAGGTGAGCCAGAACCCCCTCCTCCTATACTACTTAGGGTTAGGGTTAGGGTTAGGGTTAATGTTTTTCATCGTTTTTGGATCGTTCTCGCCAGCATTGGTTCAGGATTAGGCTTAGAATTGCAATTAGTTGAATCCTTCCTAATAGCCTTTGGTCTAGGGCTAGGTCTAGAGTTAGGGTTAGGGTTAGGGTTAGGGTTAGGGTTAGGGTTAATGTTTTTGATCTATTCCGCCAGCATTGGTTCTGGATTAGGCTTAGTTTTGCATTTAGCTGTACCCCTTGCTAATAGCCTTTAGTTTAGGGCTAGGGCTAGAGTTAGGGCTAGGGTTAGGGTTAGGGTTAGGGTTAGGGTTAATGTTTTTGATATATTTCGCCAGCATTGGTTCAGGATTAGGCTTAGTATTGCAATTAGCTGTACCCCTTGCTAATAGCCTTTAGTTTAGGGCTAGGGCTAGAGTTAGGGCTAGGGTTAGGGTTAGGGTTAGGGTTAGGGTTAGGGTTAGGGTTAGGGTTAGGGTTAGGGTTAGGGTTAGGGTTAGGGTTAGGGTTAGGGTTGGGTTTAGGGTTTGGGTTAGCGTTTAGTTTTGCGTTTGCACCAGCTTCGCATTGCCTGTTTCTTAGAATTGCAATAAGCTGTATGGCATGATATTATATTTTGGTTTAGGATTAGGGTTAGGGTTGGGGTTAGGGTTAGGGCTAGGGTTAATGTTTTTGATCGTTTTTTGATCGTTTTCGCCAGCATTGGTTCAGGATTAGGCTTAGAATTGCAATTAGCTGTACCCCTTGCTAATAGCCTTTGGGTTAGGGCTAGGGCTAGAGTTAGGGCTAGGGTTAGGGTTAGGGTTAGGGTTAGGGTTAGGGTTAGGGTTAGGGTTAGGGTTAGGGTTAGCCTGTTTCTTAGATTTGCAATTAGCTGTATAGCTTGATATTATACTTTGGTTTAGGATTAGGGTTAGGGTTGGGGTTAGGGTTAGGGCTAGGGTTAATGTTTTTTATCGTTTTTTGATCGATTTCGCCAGCATTGGTTCAGGATTAGGCTTAGAATTGCAATTTGCTGTACCCCTTGCTATTAGCCTTTGGGTTAGGGCTAGGGCTAGAGTTAGGGCTAGGGTTAGGGTTAGGGTTAGGGTTAGGGTTAGGGTTAGGGTTAATGTTTTTTTATCGTTTTTTGATCGTTTTCGCCAGCATTGGTTCAGGATTAGGCTTAGAATTGCAATTAGCTGTACCCCTTCCTAATAGCCTTTGGTTAGGGCTAGGTCTAGAGTTTGGGTTAGGGTTAGGGTTAGGGTTAGGGTTAGGGGTAATGTTTTTTGTCGTTTTTTTACTCGTCTTCAAAAGCATTAGTACAAGGCCAGGCTTAGAATTGCAAATAAATGAAAGCTTGGGTATTAGATTTGGTTCAGCGCTAGGGTCAGTGTTTGGGTTAGGGTTAGGGTTAGGGTTAGGGTTAGGGTTAGGGTTAGCGTTAGCGTTCGGTTTTGTGTTTGCACCTGCATTCGCATTGCCTGTGGCTTAGAATTGCAATAAGCTGGATGCCTTGGTATTATATTTTGCTTTAGGATTAGGGTTAGGGTTAGGGTTAGGGTTAGGGTTTATGTTTTTATCGTGTTTTGATCGTTTTCGCCAGCAATGGATCTGGATTAGGCTTAGAATTGCAATAAGCTGTGCCCCTTCCTAATAGCCTTTGGTTTAGGGCTAGTTCTAGAGTTAGGGTTAGGGTTAGGGTTAGGGTTAGGGTTAGGGTTAATGTTTTTTGTCGTTTTTTTACTCGTTTTCAACAGCATCAGTTCAAGGCCACGCTTAGAATTGCAAACAAATGTAAGCTTGGGTATTAGATTTGGTTTAGGGCTAAGGTTAGAGTTAGGGTTAGGGTTAGGGTTAGGGTTAGGGTTAGGGTTAATGTTTTTTGTCGTTTTTCACTCGTTTTCAACAGCATCAGTTCAAGGCCAGGCTTAGAATTGCAAATAAATGGAAGCTTGGGTTTTAGATTTGGTTCAGCGCTAGTGTCAGTGTTTGGGTTAGGGTAAGGGTTAGGGTTAGGGTTAGGGTTAGGGTTAGGGTTGGGGTTAGGGTTAGGGTTAGCGTTCGGTTTTGCGTTTGCACCTGCATTCTCATTGCTGTGGCTTAGAATTGCAATTAGCTGGATGCCTTGGTATTATATTTTGCTTTAGGATTAGGGTTAGGGTTAGGGTTAGGGTTAGGGATAGGGTTAGGGTTAGGGTTAGGGTTAGGGTTAGGGTTAATGTTTTTTGTCGTTTTTCACTCGTTTTCAACAGCATCAGTTCAAGGCCAGGCTTAGAATTGCAAATAAATGGAAGCTTGGGTTTTAGATTTGGTTCAGCGCTAGTGTCAGTGTTTGGGTTAGGGTAAGGGTTAGGGTTAGGGTTAGGGTTAGGGTTAGGGTTGGGGTTAGGGTTAGGGTTAGCGTTCGGTTTTGCGTTTGCACCTGCATTCTCATTGCTGTGGCTTAGAATTGCAATTAGCTGGATGCCTTGGTATTATATTTTGCTTTAGGATTAGGGTTAGGGTTAGGGTTAGGGTTAGGGATAGGGTTAGGGTTAGGGTTAGGGTTAGGGTTAGGGTTAATGTTTTTGATCAGCATTGGTTCAGGATTAGGCTTAGAATTGCAATTAGCTGTACCCCTTGCTAATAGCCTTTAGTTTAGGGCTAGGGCTAGAGTTAGGGCTAGGGTTAGGGTTAGGGTTAGGGTTAGTGTTAGGGTTAGGGTTAGGGTTAGGGTTAGGGTTAATGTTTTTTTGTCGGTTTTTTTACTCGTTTCCAACAGCATAAGTTCAAGGCCAGGCTTAGAAATTCAAAAAAATGGAAGCTTAAGGTATTAGATTTGTTTCAGGGCTAGGGTCATGGAAAACATGGATGCAGTGAATGGGACTTTCGGTCTTTGACCACTTGCTGGTGAGCTGATCTACTCACCTTCCACCGCTTTAGGAGCTGCATCTGCGCCTTGATCCTTGGAGGGTGGTGGCGTTCCTATTTGTCTCATGAGTGAATTTTATGTATGGTTCCTTATCATTGATTGTCAGTGATCCACATTTATTCCCATCCTTGATTGTAATTCGACAATCAATGGAGTCAGTGAGAATAGCAGCTGTGTCAAACGGGGTTGGTTTCTTGCTTATCATCTTGGAAAGTTTGTGTAGAATCGTTGGTTATACCTATGGCAACCGTTCCTCTAATACAGAATAATTAGGATCATCATCCAAAGCTGAACCACCTGAAGTTGGCTCAGAAACCGACCCCACATCAGTCCTCGAAGTGAGCCAAGATGGGGTAAGTGAAAAAGCTGAAGTTGCCTCAGAAACCGATCCCACATCAGTCCTCGAAGTGAGCCAAGATGGGGTAAGTGAAAAAGCTGAAGTTGGCTCACTTCCGATTTTCTCGGAGACAGCAAGTTGACTCACTTTTCTGGAACTGGGTTGAGCCAACATGGGATCAGTGGTTGGAGTTGTAAAATTAGTACTTGGAGGTGTACAATTAGTACTTGGAGTTGTAATATTAGTACTTGGGTGTCTATCCTTTAGTATAGTAGTATAGGGGGAGGGGGAGACTTTCAAGAGCGGCCCCGAAGGGCCGATCGAGAAAGTCGATTTTGGCTCACCTGGAAGGTGAGCCAGAACCCCCTCCTCCTGTACTACTTAGGGTTAGGGTTAGGGTTAATGTTTTTCATCGTTTTTGGATCGTTCTCGCCAGCATTGGTTCAAGATTAGGCTTAGAATTGCAATTAGCTGAATCCTTCCTAATAGCCTTTGGTCTAGGGCTAGGTCTAGAGTTAGGGTTAGGGTTAGGGTTAGGGTTAGGGTTAGGGTTAGGGTTAATGTTTTTGATCTATTCCGCCAGCATTGGTTCAGGATTAGGCTTAGTATTGCAATTAGCTGTACCCCTTGCTAATAGCCTTTAGTTTAGGGCTAGGGCTAGAGTTAGGGCTAGGGTTAGGGTTAGGGTTAGGGTTAGGGTTAGGGTTAGGGTTAGGGTTAGGGTTACGGTTAGGGTTAGGGTTAGGGGTAATGTTTTTTGTCGTTTTTTTACTCGTCTTCAACAGCATTAGTTCAAGGCCAGGCTTAGAATTGCAAATATATGAAAGCTTGGGTATTAGATTTGGTTCAGCGCTACGGTCAGTGTTTGAGTTAGGGTTAGGGTTAGGGTTAGGGTTAGGGTTAGGGTTAGCGTTAGCGTTCGGTTTTGTGTTTGCACCTGCATTCGCATTGCCTGTGGCTTAGAATTGCAATACGCCGGATGCCTTGGTATTATATTTTGCTTTAGGATTAGGGTTAGGGTTAGGGTTAGGGGTAGGGTTAGGGTTAGGGTAAGGGTTAGGGTTTATGTTTTTATCGTGTTTTGATCGTTTTCGCCAGCATTGGTTCTGGATTAGGCTTAGAATTGCAATTAGCTGAATCCTTCCTAATAGCCTTTGGTCTAGGGCTAGGTCTAGAGTTAGGGTTAGGGTTAGGGTTAGGGTTAGGGTTAGGGTTAGGGTTTGGGTTAGCGTTTAGTTTTGCGTTTGCACCAGCTTCGCATTGCCTGTTTCTTAGAATTGCAATTAGCTGTATGGCTTGATATTATATTTTGGTTTAGGATTAGGGTTAGGGTTGGGATTAGGGTTAGGGCTAGGGCTAATGTTTCTTATCGTTTTTTGATCGTTTTCGCCAGCATTGGTTCAGGATTAGGCTTAGAATTGCAATTAGCTGTACCCCTTGCTAATAGCATTTGGGTTAGGGCTAGGGCAAGAGTTAGGGCTAGGGTTAGGGTTAAGGTTAGGGTTAGGGTTAGGGTTAGCGTTTGGTTTTACGTTTGTACCAGCATTCGCATTGCCTGTTTCTTAGAACTGCAAGTAGGTGTATGCCTTGGTATTAGATTTTGGTTTAGGATTAGGGTTAGGGTTGGGGTTAGGGTAAGGGTTAGGGTTAGAGTTAATGTTTTTTTATCGTTTTTTTATCGTTTTCGCCAGCATTGGTTCAGGATTAGGCTTAGAATTGCAATTAGCTGTACCCCTTCTTAATAGCCTTTGGTTAGGGCTAGGTCTAGAGTTAGGGTTAGGGTTAGGGTTAGGGTTAGGGTTAGGGTTAGGGTTAATGTTTTTTTGTCGTTATTTTACTCGTCTTCAACAGCATTAGTTCAACGCCACGCTTAGAATTGCAAACAAATGTAAGCTTGGGTATTAGATTTGGTTTAGGGCTAGGGCTAGAGTTAGGGTTAGGGTTAGGGTTAATGTTTTTTGTCGTTTTTTACTCGTTTTCAACAGCGTTAGTTCAAGGCCAGGCTTAGAATTGCAAATAAATGAAAGCTTGGGTATTAGATTTGGTTCAGCGCTAGGGTCAGTGTTTGGGTTAGGGTTAGGGTTAGGGTTAGGGTTAGGGTTAGGGTTAGGGTTAGCGTTCGGTTTTGCGTTTGCACCTGCATTCGCATTGCCTGTAGCTTAAAATTGCAATAAGCTGGATGCCTTGGTATTATATTTTGCTTTAGGATTAGAGTTAGGGTTAGGGTTAGGGTTAGGGTTAGGGTTAATGTTTTTGATCTATTTCGCCAGCATTGGTTCAGGATTAGGCTTAGTATTGCAATTAGCTGTACCCCTTGCTAATAGCCTTTAGTTTAGGGCTAGGGCTAGAGTTAGGGCTAGGGTTAGGGTTAGGGTTAGGGTTAGGGTTAGGGTTAGGGTTAGGGTTAGGGTTAGGGTTAGGGTTGGGGTTAGGGTTTGGGTTAGCGTTTAGTTTTGCGTTTGCACCAGCTTCGCATTGCCTGTTTCTTAGAATTGCAATAAGCTGTATGGCATGATATTATATTTTGGTTTAGGATTAGGGTTAGGGTTGGGGTTAGGGTTAGGGCTAGGGTTAATGTTTTTGATCGTTTTCTGATCGTTTTCGCCAGCATTGGTTCAGGATTAGGCTTAGAATTGCAATTAGCTGTACCCCTTGCTAATAGCCTTTGGGTTAGGGCTAGGGCTAGAGTTAGGGCTAGGGTCAGGGTTAGGGTTAGGGTTAGGGTTAGGGTTAGCCTGTTTCTTAGAATTGCATTTAGCTGTATAGCTTGATATTATATTTTGGTTTAGGATTAGGGTTAGGGTTGGGGTTAGGGTTAAGGCTAGGGTTAATGTTTTTTATCGTTTTTTGATCGTTTTCGCCAGCATTGGTTCAGGATTAGGCTTAGAATTGCAATTTGCTGTAACCCTTTCTAATAGCCTTTGGGTTAGGGCTAGGGCTAGAGTTAGGGCTAGGGTTAGGGTTAGGGTAAGGGTTAGGGTTAGGGTTAGGGTTAGGGTTAGCGTTTGGTTTTGAGTTTGCACCAGCATTCGCATTGCCTGTTTCTTAGAATTGCAATTAGGTGTATGCCTTGGTATTAGATTTTGGTTTAGGATTAGGGTTAGGGTTGGGGTTAGGGTAAGGGTTAGGGTTAGGGTTAAAGGGGAACTGTCACCAAAAATTTCTTTGTCTTATCTTGTAGTTCTTGGGCTCCTGATCACGATGGTGTTATTCGTTTTTCTCTGCGATGACTGGAAGTGGGTGAAAACTTGAAAAGAAGGTGCCCAAAATTGTCCCGAAGTACCGAGTGACGTCACGCCGGACTTGACCTCCACGCGTACATTCATCGTCAAAAACGAAGTCCAGGCTGTCCAGCCCGTGTGCTGGTCGATCGAGCCAACTATTCGATGTACGGTACACGCTTGCCTTCTGAACTCGGACACTCGATGTGTACGTTGTACACAATGAGAACGCCAAAAAGGGACAAAATAAACAAAAGTCGACTGCAGTTTGTCGCACTGGTACTTCCTCCACGAAGCTCCAGCTCTTTGTTTTATTTGTGATTACGAAGGAGTCGAAGGATGTTTGTTTGCTGTTAGTGTGACACACATACCTCGTACTTGAAAATTATGTCGTTGTATCGAAGCGGGTGGTGTTGCCCACCGCTGCACCCGGCTCTGAAATGAAAGACGTCAGAGTTTGTCATCTGCATCTTCAGCAACATCGCCAGATGAATTGCCTTCACGTACCTACATCGCGTTCCTTTGGGGCTCGGGTTGGTGGTGTTATCGCCGGCCGGAGGAGTACTGTTTTCTGCATACATCGTGTTGTTCCTCACACGAAAAGTTCAAAACAACAACGTACTTCCGTGCTCACAAAATAAACCTTACTTTAGATCCTCGCGGAAGAAAAAAAGGTGAAAGCTCAGCTGCTTTTAATTTTGATTTGGCTGTGTAGCTGCACGTGGGTCTCTGCCTCTTTGCCTTTGGCATTCTCCTTCGGTACGACGTACCCATCTGTGTTACAGTTCAAAAGGCACACGTGCACCGTACATTGGAAGAGCTAGCTCGATCGATCAGCACACGGGCTGGACTTCGTTTTTGACGACGAATGTACGCGTGGAGGTCAAGTCCGGCGTGACGTCACTCGGTACTTCGGGACAATTTTGGGCACCTTCTTTTCAAGTTTTCACCCACTTCCAGCCATCGCAGAGAAAAACGGATAACACCATCGTGATCAGGAGCCAAAGAACTACAAGATAAGACAAAGAAATTTTTTGGTGACAGTTCCCCTTTAATGTTTTTTATCGTTTTTTGATCGTTTTCGCCAGCATTGGTTCAGGATTAGGCTTAGAATTGCAATTAGCTGTACCCCTTCCTGATAGCCTTTGGTTAGGGCTAGGTCTAGAGTTAGGGTTAGGGTTAGGGTTAGGGTTAGGGTTAGGGTTGGGGTTAGGGGTAATGTTTTTGTCGTTTTTTTACTCGTCTTCAAAAGCATTAGTTCAAGGCCAGTCTTAGAATTGCAATAAATGAAAGCTTGGGTATTAGATTTGGTTCAGCGCTAGGGTCAGTGTTTGCGTTAGGGTTAGGGTTAGGGTTAGGGTTAGGGTTAGGGTTAGCGTTAGCGTTCGGTTTTGTGTTTGCACCTGCATTCGCATTGCCTGTGGCTTAGAATTGCAATAAGCTGGATGCCTTGGTATTATATTTTGCTTTAGGATTAGGGTTAGGGTTAGGGTTAGGGGTAGGGTAAGGGTTAGGGTAATGGTTAGGGTTTATGTTTTGATCGTTTTCGCCAGCATTGGTTCTGGATTAGGCTTAGAATTGCAATTAGCTGTGCCCATTCCTAATAGCCTTTGGTTTAGGGCTAGGTCTAGAGTTAGGGTTAGGGTTAGGGTTAGGGTTAGGGGTAGGGTTAATGTTTTTTGTCGTTTTTTTACTCGTTTTCAACAGCATCAGTTCAAGGCCACGCTTAGAATTGCAAACAAATGTAAGCTTGGGTATTAGATTTGGTTTAGGGCTAGGGCTAGAGTTAGGGTTAGGGTTAGGGTTAGGGTTAGGGTTAGGGTTAGGGTTAATGTTTTTTGTCGTTTTTCACTCGTTTTCAACAGCATCAGTTCAAGGCCAGGCTTAGAATTGCAAATAAATGTTAGCTTGGGTATTAGATTTGGTTCAGCGCTAGGGTCAGTGTTTGGGTTAGGGTTAGGGTTAGGGTTAGGGTTAAGGTTAGGGTTAGGGTCAGGGTTAGCGTTCGGTTTTGCGTTTGCACCTGCATTCTCATTGCTGTGGCTTTGAATTGCAATTAGCTGGATGCCTTGGTATTATATTTTGCTTTAGGATTAGGGTTAGGGTTAGGGTTAGGGTTAGGGTTAGGGTTAGGGTTAATGTTTTTGATCGTTTTCGGCAGCATTGGTTCGGGATTAGGCTTAGAATTGCAATTAGCTGTACCCCTTGCTAATAGCCTTTAGTTTAGGGCTAGGGCTAGAGTTAGGGCTAGGGTTAGGGTTAGGGTTAGTGTTAGGGTTAGGGTTAGGGTTAGGGTTAGGGTTAGGGTTAATGTTTTTTTGTCGGTTTTTTTACTCGTTTCCAACAGCATAAGTTCAAGGCCAGGCTTAGAAATTCAAAAAAATGGAAGCTTAAGGTATTAGATTTGTTTCAGGGCTAGGGTCATGGTAAACATGGATGCAGTGAATGGGACTTTCGGTCTTTGACCACTTGCTGGTGAGCTGATCTACTCACCTTCCACCGCTTTAGGAGCTGCATCTGCGCCTTGATCCTTGAAGGGTGGTGGCGTTCCTACGGATGCGGAAAACCCGGCTTCCAGCCGAGTCTCACGCGAACCGTTATTATTATTATTTTTTTAGGGTCAGTATTTGGGTTAGGGTTAGGGTTAGTGTTAGTGTTAGGTTTAGGGTTAGCGTTTGATTTTGCGTTTGCACCAGCATTCGCATTGCCTGTGTCTTAGAATTGCAATTAGCTGTATGGCTTGGTATTATATTTTGGTTTAGGATTAGGGTTAGGGTTGGGGTTAGGGTTAGGGCTAGGGTTAATGTTTTTTATCGTTTTTTGATCGTTTTCGCCAGCATTGGTTCAGGATTAGGCTTAGAATTGCAATTAGCTGTACCCCTTCCTAATAGCCTTTGGTTTAGGGCTAGGTCTAGAGTTAGGGTTAGGGTTAGGGTTAGGGTTAGGGTTAGGGTTAGGGTTAATGTTTTTGATCGTTTTCGCCAGCGTTGGTTCAGGATTAGGTTTAGAATTTCAATTAGCTGTACCCCTTGCTAATAGCCTTTAGTTTAGGGCTAGGGCTAGAGTTAGGGCTAGGGTTAGGGTTAGGGTTAGGGTTAGGGTTAGGGTTAGGGTTAGGGTTAGGGTTAGGGTTAGGGTTTGGGTTAGCGTTTAGTTTTGCGTTTGCACCAGCTTCGCATTGCCTGTTTCTTAGAATTGCAATTAGCTCTATAGCTTGATATTATATTTTGGTTTAGGATTAGGGTTAGGGTTGGGATTAGGGTTAGGGCTAGGGTTAATGTTTCTTATCATTTTTGATCGTTTTCGCCAGCATTGGTTCAGGATTAGGCTTAGAATTGCAATTAGCTGTACCCCTTGCTAATAGCCTTTGGGTTAGGGCTAGGGCAAGAGTTAGGGCTAGGGTTAGGGTAAGGGTTAGGGTTAGGGTTAGGGTTAGCGTTTGCTTTTGCGTTTGTACCAGCATTCGCATTGCCTGTTTCTTAGAATTGCAAGTAGGTGTATGCCTTGGTATTAGATTTTGGTTTAGGATTAGGGTTAGGGTTGGGGTTAGGGTAAGGGTTAGGGTTAGAGTTAATGTTTTTTATCGTTTTTTGATCGTTTTCGCCAGCATTGGTTCAGGATTAGGCTTAGAATTGCAATTAGCTGTACCCCTTCTTAATAGCCTTTGGTTAGGGCTAGGTCTAGAGTTAGGGTTAGGGTTAGGGTTAGGGTTAGGGTTAGGGTTAGGGTTAATGTTTTTTGTCGTTTTTTTACTCGTCTTCAACAGCATCAGTTCAACGCCACGCTTAGAATTGCAAACAAATGTAAGCTAAGGCATTAGATTTGGTTTAGGGCTAGGGCTAGAGTTAGGGTTAGGGTTAGGGTTAATGTTTTTTTGTCGTTTTTTACTCGTTTTCAACAGCGTTAGTTCAAGGCCAGGCTTAGAATTGCAAATAAATGAAAGCTTTGGTATTAGATTTTGGTTCAGCGCTAGGGTCAGTGTTTGTGTTAGGGTTAGGGTTAGGGTTAGGGTTAGGGTTAGGGTTAGGGTTAGGGTTAGCGTTAGGGTTAGGGTTAGCGTTCGGTTTTGCGTTTGCACCTGCATTCGCATTGCCTGTAGCTTAGAATTGCAATAAGCTGGATGCCTTGGTATTATATTTTGCTTTAGGATTAGGGTTAGGGTTAGGGTTAGGGTTAGGGTTAGGGTTAGGGTTAGGGTTAGGGTTAGGGTTAGGGTTAGGGTTAGGGTTAGGGTTAGGGTTAGGGTTAGGGTTAGGGTTAGGGTTAGGGTTAGGGTTAGGGTTAATGTTTTTGATCTATTTCGCCAGCATTGGTTCAGGATTAGGCTTAGTATTGCAATTAGCTGTACCCCTTGCTAATAGCCTTTAGTTTAGGGCTAGGGCTAGAGTTAGGGCTAGGGTTAGGGTTAGAGTTAGGGTTAGGGTTAGGGTTAGGGTTAGGGTTAGGGTTGCGGTTAGGGTTAGGGTTAGGGTTAGGGTTAGGGTTAGGGTTGGGGTTAGGGTTTGGGTTAGCGTTTAGTTTTGCGTTTGCACCAGCTTCGCATTGCCTGTTTCTTAGAATTGCAATAAGCTGTATGGCATGATATTATATTTTGGTTTAGGATTAGGGTTAGGGTTGGGGTTAGGGTTAGGGCTAGGGTTAATGTTTTTGATCGTTTTTTGATCGTTTTCGCCAGCATTGGATCAGGATTAGGCTTAGAATTGCAAATAGCTGTACCCCTTGCTAATAGCCCTTGGGTTAGGGCTAGGGCTAGAGTTAGGGCTAGGGTTAGGGTTAGGGTTAGGGTTAGGGTAAGGGTTAGGGTTAGCCTGTTTCTTAGAATTGCAATTAGCTGTATAGCTTGATATTATATTTTGGTTTAGGATTAGGGTTAGGGTTGGGGTTAGGGTTAGGGCTAGGGTTAATGTTTTTTATCGTTTTTTGATCGTTTTCGCCAGCATTGGTTCAGGATTAGGCTTAGAATTGCAATTTGCTGTACCCCTTGCTAATAGCCTTTGGGTTAGGGCTAGGGCTAGAGTTAGGGCTAGGGTTAGGGTTAGGGTTAGGGTTAGGGTTAGCGTTCGGGTTTGCGTTTGCACCAGCATTCGCATTGCCTGTTTCTTAGAATATTATTGCAATTAGGTGTATGCCTTGGTATTAGATTTTGGTTTAGGATTAGGGTTAGGGTTGGGGTTAGGGTAAGGGTTAGGGTTAGGGTTAATGTTTGTTTTTTATCGTTTTTTGATCGTTTTCGCCAGCATTGGTTCAGGATTAGGCTTAGAATTGCAATTAGCTGTACCCCTTCCTAATAGCCTTTGGTTAGAGCTAGGTCTAGAGTTAGGGTTAGGGTTAGGGTTAGGGTTAGGGTTAGGGGTAATGTTTTTTGTCGTTTTTTTACTCGTCTTCAACAGCATTAGTTCAAGGCCAGGCTTAGAATTGCAAATAAATGAAAGCTTGGGTATTAGATTTGGTTCAGCGCTAGGGTCAGTGTTTGGGTTAGGGTTAGGGTTAGGGTTAGGGTAAGCGTTAGGGTTAGGGTTAGCGTTAGCGTTCGGTTTTGTGTTTGCACCTGCACTCGCATTGCCTGTGGCTTAGAATTGCAATAAGCTGGATGCCTTGGTATTATATTTTGCTTTAGGATTAGGGTTAGGGTTAGGGTTAGGGTTAGGGGTAGGGTTAGGGTTAGGGTAAGGGTTAGGGTTTATGTTTTTATCGTGTTTTGATCGTTTTCGCCAGCATTTGTTCTGGATTAGGCTTAGAATTGCAATTAGCTGTGCCCCTTCCTAATAGCCTTTGGTTTAGGGCTAGGTCTAGAGTTAGGGTTAGGGTTAGGGTTAGGGTTAGGGTCAGGGTTAGGGTTAGGGTTAGGGTTAATGTTTTTTGTCGTTTTTTTACTCGTTTTCAACAGCATCAGTTCAAGGCCACGCTTAGAATTGCAAACAAATGTAAGCTTTGGTATTAGATTTGGTTTAGGGCTAGGGTTAGAGTTAGGGTTAGGGTTAGGGTTAGGGTTAGTGTTAGGGTTAATGTTTTTTGTCGTTTTTCACTCGTTTTCAACAGCATCAGTTCAAGGCCAGGCTTAGACGTGCAAATAAATGTAAGCTTGGGTATTAGATTTGGTTCAGCACTAGTGTCAGTGTTTGGGTTAGGGTAAGGGTTAGGGTTAGGGTTAGGGTTAGGGTTAGCGTTCGGTTTGGCGTTTGCACCCGCATTCTCATTGCTCTGGCTTAGAATTGCAATTAGCTGGATGCCTTGGTATTATATTTTGCTTTAGGATTAGGGTTAGGGTTAGGGTTAGGGTTAGGGTTAGGGTTAGGGTTAATGTTTTTGATCCTTTTTCGGCAGCATTGGTTCAGGATTAGGCTTAGAATTGCAATTAGCTGTACCCCTTGCTAATAGCCTTTAGTTTAGGGCTAGGGCTATAGCTAGGGCTAGGGTTAGGGTTAGGGTTAGTGTTAGGGTTAGGGTTAGGGTTAGGGTTAGGGTTAGGGTTAGGGTTAGGGTTAGGGTTAATGTTTTTTTGTCGGTTTTTTTACTCGTTTCCAACAGCATAAGTTCAAGGCCAGTTTTAGAAATTCAAATAAATGGAAGCTTAAGGTATTAGATTTGTTTCAGGGCTAGGGTCATGGAAAACATGGATGCAGTGAATGGGACTTTCGGTCTTTGACCACTTGCTGGTGAGCTGATCTACTCACCTCCCACCGCTTTAGGAGCTGCATCTGCGCCTTGATCCTTAAAGGGTGGTGGCGTTCCTACGGATGCGGAAAACCCGGCTTCCAGCCGAGTCTCACGTGAACCGTTATTATTATTATTTTTTTGTGGTCAGTATTTGGGTTAGGGTTAGGGTTAGTGTTAGGGTTAGGTTTAGGGTTAGCGTTTGATTTTGCGTTTGCACCAGCATTCGCATTGCCTGTGTCTTAGAATTGCAATTAGCTGTATGGCTTGGTATTATATTTTGGTTCAGGATTAGGGTTAGGGTTGGGGTTAGGGTTAGGGCTAGGGTTAATGTTTTTTATCGTTCTTTGATCGTTTTCGCCAGCATTGGTTCAGGATTAGGCTTAGAATTGCAATTAGCTGTACCCCTTCCTAATAGCCTTTGGTTTAGGGCTAGGTCTAGAGTTAGGGTTAGGGTTAGGGTTAGGGTTAGGGTTAATGTTTTTGATCGTTTTCGCCAGCGTTGGTTCAGGATTAGGCTTAGAATTTCAATTAGCTGTACCCCTTGCTAATAGCCTTTAGTTTAGGGCTAGGGCTAGAGTTAGGGCTAGGGTTAGGGTTAGGGTAAGGGTTAGGGTTAGGGTTAGGGTTAGGGTTAGGGTTAGGGTTTGGGTTAGCGTTAAGTTTTGTGTTTGCACCAGCTTCGCATTGCCTGTTTCTTAGAATTGCAATTAGCTGTATGGCTTGATATTATATTTTGGTTTAGGATTAGGGTTAGGGTTGGGATTAGGGTTAGGGCTAGGGTTAATGTTTCTTATCGTTTTTTGAGCGTTTTCGCCAGCATTGGTTCAGGATTAGGCTTAGAATTGCAATTAGCTGTACCCCTTGCTAATAGCCTTTGGGTTAGGGCTAGGGCAAGAGTTAGGGCTAGGGTTAGGGTTAGGGTTAGGGTTAGGGTTAGGGTTAGCGTTTGGTTTTGCGTTTGTACCAGCATTCGCATTGCCTGTTTCTTAGAATTGCAAGTAGGTGTATGCCTTGGTATTAGATTTTGGTTTAGGATTAGGGTTAGGGTTGGGGTTAGGGTAAGGGTAAGGGTTAGAGTTAATGTTTTTTTATCGTTTTTTGATCGTTTTCGCCAGCATTGGTTCAGGATTAGGCTTAGAATTGCAATTAGCTGTACCCCTTCTTAATAGCCTTTGGTTAGGGCTAGGTCTAGAGTTAGGGTTAGGGTTAGGGTTAGGGTTAGGGTTAATTTTTTTTGTCGTTTTTTTACTCGTCTTCAACAGCATTAGTTCAAAGCCACGCTTAGAATTGCAAACAAATGTAAGCTTGGGTATTATATTTGGTTTAGGGCCAGGGCTAGAGTTAGGGTTAGGGTTAAGGTTAGGGTTAATGTTTTTTTTTTTTTTTTTTACTCGTTTTCAACAGCGTTAGTTCAAGGCCAGGCTTAGAATTGCAAATAAATGAAAGCTTGGGTATTAGATTTGGTTCAGCGCTAGGGTCAGTGTTTGGGTTAGGGTTAGGGTTAGGGTTAGGGTTAGGGTTAGGGTTAGCGTTCGGTTTTGCGTTTGCACCTGCATTCGCATTGCCTGTAGCCTAGAATTGCAATAAGCTGGATGCCTTGGTATTATATTTTGCTTTAGGATTAGGGTTAGGGTTAGGGTTAGGGGTAGGGTTAGGGTTAGGGTAAGAGTAAGGGTTTATGTGTTTATCATGTTTTGATCGTTTTCACCAGCATTGGTTCTGGATTAGGCTTAGAATTGCAATTAGCTGTACCCCTTCCTAATAGCCTTTGGTTTAGGGCTGGGTCTAGAGTTAGGGTTAGGGTTAGGGTTAGAGTTAGGGTTAGGGTTAATGTTTTTTGTCGTTTTTTTCTCTTTTTCAACAGCATTGGTTCAAGGCCAGGCTTAGAATTGCAAACAAATGTAAGCTTGGGTATTATATTTGGTTTAGGGCTAGGGCTAGAGTTAGGGTTAGATTTAGGGTAAGGGTTAGGGTTAGGGTTAGCGGTAGGGTAAGGGTTAGGGTTAGGGTTAATGTTTTTGATCGTTTTCGCCAGCATTGGTTCAGGATTAGGCTTAGAATTGCAATTAGCTGTACCCCTTGCTATGAGCCTTTAGTTTAGGGCTAGGGTTAGAGTTAGGGCTAGGATTAGGGTTTGGATTAGGGCTAGGGTTAGGGTTAGGGTTTGGGTTAGCGTTTAGTTTTGCGTTTGCACCAGCTTCGCATTGCCTGTTTCTTAGAAGTGCAATTAGCTGTATGCCTTGCTACTAGATTTTCGTTTAGGATTAGGGTCAGGGTTGGGGTTAGGGTAGGGTTAGGGTTAGGGTTAGGGTTAATGTTTTTTATCGTTTTTTTATCGTCTCCGCCAGCATTGGTTCAGGATTAGGCTTAGAATTACAATTAGCTGTACCCCTTCCTGATAGCCTTTGGTTTAGGGCTAGGGCTACAGTTAGGGTTAGGGTTAGGGTTAGGGTTAGGGTTACTGTTTTTTTTTCGTTTTCCACTCGTTTTCAACAGCATTAGTTCAAGGCCAGGCTTAGAATTGCAAATAAATGTAAGCCTGGGTATTATATTTGGTTCAGCGCTAGGGTCAGTGTTTGGGTTAGGGTTAGGGTTAGGGTTAGGGTTAGGGTTAGGGTTAGGGTTAGGGTTAGGGTTAGCGTTCGGTTTTGCGTTTGCGCCTGCATTCACATTGCCTGTGGCTTAGAATTGCAATTAGCTGGATGCCTTGGTATTATATTTTGCTTTAGGTTTAGGGTTAGGGTTAGGGTTAGGGTTAGGGGCAGGGTTAGGGTTAGGGTTAGGGTTAGGGTTAATGTTTTTGATCGTTTTCGCCAGCAATGGTTCAGGATTAGGCTTAGAATTGCAATTGTAGTATCCCTGCTCGACCAATACGGAAGCAGTACGGAACTAATACGGAGCTTTGCCTTGTGTATCTCCGTATGTAAGCGTACGGCGTCTGCTGCATATAAGCGGCTGCGCATTTCTGTTTAGATGAAGATGAGATTTTGATAATAACGAGCTATTCAACCTCCAGGTGAGCACCGGAGAGAAAGTCAGTTATTTTGCCGTTCCTTCTTTCACGAACGATTATATCTCAGGTGTGTACCTGAAAGTAGAATAAAAGTAATTATTGTTGATTTCACCGCGCCTACCACTCGGCTACCATTACATTGGTGGCAGCGGTGTAGTTTTAAATAAAACAACGTGATTCGACCCCAGACTCCGATGGCTCCAACCGCTACAGCTCCGTGCGACGAATCAAGATGAGAATCATGTTTCTTGCTTTCCTGGGCCTGGCCATGCTTATTAGCCTGCAGCACAGTCATGGTGCTAACATGGATCACCATTCTTTCCGCACGGCATCCATTGGAGACTCCGATGGCGATTCCAAGCGACCCGCTACCTACATGTATACTACCGCCGGTGGTGATGGCGAAGCTGATGAGGACGACGACATGCAGGCTGCTGACCAAGACAAGGAGGGTATTCCCCAAGACCAGCAGCGTTTGATTTTCGCCGGCACGCAGTTGGCAGACGGCCGAACCCTGAGTGACTACAACGTTCAGCAGGAGTCCACTATTCACTTGGTACTTCGTCTCCGTGGTGGGATGCAGATTTTCGTCAACACTCTTCCTGGCTAGACCATCACTCTTTACGTCGCGCAAAGCGATGCTATCGACAATATGAAGACCATGATTCACGACGAGGAGGGAGGTTATTTGTCTGACGCCGAGCTAGCCGCTCTGAGTGACCGGCTCAACCAAGATGAAGATAAAACCTGGCTTGCCCTCCGCCGTAGCTCCAGCCGCCGCCGTGGTTACTAACGCTGATTCTAGGTATGGCATTTTCTTTCCTCTCTTCCTTCAGTCTCCCTGTACTTTTCAGTCTTCCTTTATGCGAGTGTGTGAATCCAGTTTAGTTTGGTAGGCGTCTGATCATGGTGAGCCACGGTTTACCCAGCTAACGTGGGACAATGTGTGTGACAACGCCCCTTATAGATATAGTGTACTCAGTTCGGTTTTTGAACTGCGATGTTCCTGGCGGGTTGTGCCAGCGTTGTGCAGCAAGAGTGCTGTAGTTTTTCAGGTCCTATTTGGAGGACAGTTCTTTCCCCTTTTGACCCCGTGAGACCGTGTGAACCTGGTGTGCTTCTACTTTATGATTTGTTATTAGTTCATTTCTTCTGTCTACTCTAAACGTTATCATTTCCGATATAATTTGCCATCTTCCGGTTGACGCTGTGTTCGTAACTCTTCACTAATTTTTTGAAAATCACGAGGGCGTGATTATCTGTAGGAAGGGAGGGTGTAGTATCCCTGCCCGACCAATTCGGAAGCAGTACGGAACTAATACGGAGCTTTGCCTAGTGTATCTCCGTATGTAAGCGTACGGCGTCTGCTGCATATAAGCGGCTGCGCATTTCTGTTTAGATGAAGATGAGATTTTGATAATAACGAGCTATTCAACCTCCAGGTGAGCACCGGAGAGAAAGTCAGTTATTTTGCCGTTCCTTCTTTCACGAACGATTATATCTCAGGTGTGTACCTGAAAGTAGAATAAAAGTAATTATTGTTGATTTCACCGCGCCTACCACTCGGCTACCATTACACAATTAGCTGTACCCCTTGCTAATAGCCTTTAGTTTAGGGCTAGGGATAGAGTTAGGGCTAGGATTAGGGTTAGGATTAGGGCTAGGGTTAGGGTTAGGGTTTAGGTTAGCGTTTAGTTTTGCGTTTGCACCAGCTTCGCATTGCCTGTTTCTTAGAAGTGCAATTAGCTGTATGCCTTGGTACTAGATTTTCGTTTAGGATTAGGGTCAGGGTTGGGGTTAGGTAGGGTTAGGGTTAGGGTTAGGGTTAATGTTTTTTTATCGTTTTTTGATCGTCTCCGCCAGCATTGGTTCAGGATTAGGCTTAGAATTACAATTAGCTGTACCCCTTCCTGATAGCCTTTGGTTTAGGGCTAGGGCTACACTTAGGGTTAGGGTTAGGGTTAGGGTTAGGGTTAGGGTTAGGGTTAGGGTTAGGGTTAATGTTTTTTTGTCGTTTTTTTTCTCTTTTTCGACAGCATAAGTTCAAGGCCAGGCTTAGATATTCAAATAAATGGAAGCTTAAGGTATTAGATTTGGTTCAAGGCTAGAGTCATTGTTTGGGTTAGGGTTAGGGTTAGGGTAAGGGTTAGCGTTTGATTTTGCGTTTGCACCAGCATTCGCATTGCCTGTGTCATAGAATTGCAAATAGCTGTATGCCTTGGTATTAGATTTTGGTTTAGGATTAGGGTTAGGGTTGGGGCTAGGGTTAGGGTTAGGGTTAGGGTTAGGGTTAGGGTTAATGTTTTTTTATCGTTTTTTGATCTTTTTCGCCAGCATTGGTTCACGATTGGGCTTAGAATTGCAATTAGCTGTACCCCTTCCTAATAGCCTTTGGTTTAGAGCTAGGGTTAGAATTAAGGTTAGGGTTAAGGTTGGGGTTAGGGTTAGCGTTTGGTTTTGCGTTTGCACCAGCATTCGCATTGCCTGTGTCTTAGATTTGCAATTAGCTGTATGCCTTGGAATTAGATTTTGGTTGAGGATAAGGGTTAGGGTTGGGGTTAGGGTTAGGGTTAGGGTTAGGGTTAATGTGTTTTATCGTTTTTTGATCGTTTTTTGCCAGCATTGGTTCAGGATTAGGCTTAGTATTGCAATTAGCTGTACCCATTACTAATAGCCTTTGGTTCAGGGCTAGGGCTAGAGTTAGGGTTAGGGTTAGGGTTAGGGTTAGGGTTAATGTTTTTTTGTCGTTTTCTTTACTCGTTTTCAAAAGCATTTTTTTGATCGTTTTTGCCAGCATTGGTTCAGGATTAGGCTTAGTATTTCAATTAGCTGTACCCCTTCCTAATAGCCTTTGGTTTAGGGCTAGGGCTAGAGTTAGGGTTAGGGTTAGGGTTAGGGTTAAGGTTAGGGTTAGGGTTAATGTTTTTTTTGTCGTTTTTTATTCCTTTTCAACAGCATTAGTTCAAGGCCAGGCTTAGAATTGCAAATGAATGGAAGCTTAAGGTGTTATATTTGGTTCAGGGCTAGGGTCAGTGTTTGGGTTAGGGTTAGGGTTAGGGTTAGGGTTAGGGTTAGGGTTAGCGTTCGGTTTTGCGTTTGCACCAGCATTCGCATTGCCTGTGGCTTAGAATTGCAATTAACTGTATGGCTTGGTATTATATTTTGGTTTAGGATTAGGGTCAGGGTTGGGGTTAGGGTTAGGGTTAGGGTTAGGGTTAAGGTTAGGGTTAGGGTTAGGGTTAATGTTTTTTATCGTTTTTTGATCGTTTTCGCCAGCATTGGTTCAGGATTAGTCTTAGTATTGCAATTATCTGTACCCCTTGCTAATAGCCTTTGGTTTAGGGCTAGGGCAAGAGTGAGGGCTAGGGTTAGGGTTATGGTTAGGGTTAGGGTTAGGGTTAGAGTTAGCGTTTGGTTTTGCGTTTGCACCAGCATTCGCATAGCCTGTGTCTTAGAATTGCAATTAGCTGTATGCCTTGGTATTAGATTTTCGTTTAGGATTAGGGTTAGGGTTGGGGTTAGGGTTAGGCTTAGGGTTAGGGTTAGGTTTAATGTTTTTTTATCGTTTTTTGATCGTTTTCGCCAGCATTGGTTCAGGATTAGGCTTAGAATTGCAATTAGGTGTACCCCTTCCTAATAACCTTAGGTTTAGGGCTAGGGCTAGAGTTAGGGTTAGGGTTAGGGTTAGGGTTAGGGTTAGGGTTAGGGTTTTTTGTCGTTTTTTTAATCGTTTTCAACAGCATTAGTTCAAGGCCAGGCTTAGAATTGCAAATAAATGTAAGCTTGGGTATTAGATTTGGTTTAGGGCTAGGGCTAGAATTAGGGTTAGGGTTACGGTTAGGGTTAGGGATAGGGTTAGGGTTAATGTTTTTTGTCGTTTTTTTACTCTTTTTCAACGGCATTAGTTCAAGGCCTGGCTTAGAATTGCAAATGTAGTATCCCTGCCCGACCAATACGGAAGCAGTACGGAACTAATACGGAGCTTTGCCTGATGTATATTATTTTAGTGTATCTCCGTATGTAAGCGTATGGCGTCTGTAGCATAAAGGCTGTTGCGCATTTCTGTTTTGATGAGATTTTTGAGCTATTCAACCTCCAGGTGTGCACCGGAGAGAAAGTTCCATTTATTTGCCGCTTCTTCTTTCACTAATAATTAAATCCCAGGTGTGTACCTGAGAGAAGAGAAGAATAAAACGAACTGTTGTTGATTACACCGCGCCTACCACTCGGCTACCATAACACAAATAAATGGAAGTTAAGGTATTGGATTTGGTTCAGGGCTAGGGTCGGTGTTTGGGTTAGGGTCAGGGTTAGGGTTAGGGTTAGCGTTTGATTTTGCGTTTGCACCAGCATTCGTATTGCCTGTGTCTTAGAATTAAAATTAGCTGTATGCCTTGGTATTATATTTTGGTTTAGGATTAGGGTTAGGGTTGGAGTTAGGGTTAGGGTTGGGGTAACGGTTACGGTTAGGGTTAATGTTTTTGATCGTTTTTTGATCGTTTTCGCCAGCATTGGTTCAGGATTAGGCTTAGAATTGCAATTAGCTGTACCCATTGCTAATAGCCTTTGGTTTAGGGCTAGGGCTAGAGTAAGGGCTAGGGTTAGGGTTAGGCTTAGGGTTAGGGCTAGGGTTAGGGTTCGGGTTAGCGTTTGGTTTTGCGTTTGCACCAGCACTCCCATTGCCTGTGTCTTAGAATTGCAATTAGCTGTATGCCTTCGTATTAGATTTTGGTTTAGGATTAGGGTTAGGGTTGGGGTTAGGGTAAGGGTTAGGGTTAGGGTTAATATTTTTTATCGTTTTTTGATCGTTTTCGCCCGCATTGGCTCAGGATTAGGCTTAGAATTGCAATTAGCTGTACCCCTTCCTAATAGCCTTCAGTTTAGGGCTAGGGCTAGAGTTAGGGTTAGGGTAAGGGTTAGGGTTAATGTTTTTTTATCGTTTTTTTACTCGTTTTCAACAGCATTAATTCAAGGCCAGGCTTAGAATTCCAAATAAATGTAATCTTCGGTATTAGATTTGGTCGAGGGCTAGGGCTAGAGTTAGGGTTAGGGTTAGGGTTAGGGTTAGGGTTAGGGTTAATGTTTTTTTGTCATTTTTGTGCTCGTTTTCAACAGCATTAGTTCAAGGCCAGGCTTAGAATTGCAAATAAGTGGAAGCTTGGGTACTAGATTTGGTTCAGCGCTAGGGTCAGTGTTTGGGTATTGGGTATTAGATTCGGTTCAGGGCTAGGGTCAGTGATTGGGTTAGGGTTAAGGTTAGGGTTAGGGTTAGGGTTAGGGACTTAGGGTTAGCGTTTGATTTTGCGTTTGCACCAGCATTCGCATTGCCTGTGTCTTAGAATTGCAATTAGCTGTATGCCTTGGTATTATTATTTGGTTTAGGATTAGGGTTAGGGTTGGGGTTAGGGTTAGGGTTAGGGTTAGGGTTAATGTTTTTTATCGTTTTTTAATCGTTTTCGTCAGCATTGGTTCAGGATTAGGCTTAGAATTGCAATTAGCTGTAATTAGCTGTACCCCTTCCTAATAGCCTTTGGTTTAGGGCTAGGGCTAGAGTTAGGGTTAGGGTTAGGGTTAGGGTTAGGGTTAATGTTTTTTTGTCGTTATTTTACTCGTTTTCAACAGCATTAGTTCAAGGCCAGGCTTAGAATTGCAAATAAATGGAAGCTTTAGGTATTAGATTTGGTTCAGGGCTAGAGTCAGTGTTTGGGTTAGGGTTTGGGTTAGGGTTAGGGTTAGCGTTCGATTTTGCGTTTGCACCAGCATTCGCATTGCCTGTGTCTAAGAATTGCAATTAGCTGTATGCCTTGGTATTAGATTTTGGTTTAGGATTAGGGTTAGGGTTGGGGCTAGGGTTAGGGGTAGGGTTAGGGTTAGGGTTAGGGTTAATGTTTTTTATCGTTTTTTGATCTTTTTCGCCAGCATTGGTTCAGGATTAGGCTTAAAATTGCAATTAGCTGTACCCCTTCCTAATAGCCTTTGGTTTGGGGCTAGGGCTAGAGTTCGGGTTAGGGTTACGGTTAGGGTTAGGCCTTGACGGATCATGCTAGCATAAATTTTCGCATAATTCCTACCGAAATCGAATAATCGCATAATTCGAGGCAAGTTGCATACGAATCGCATAAATTGGAATAATCCGCCTGTTCGCATCAAATTCCATACAGTTGTACATGTTCTACAAGTGCAGGTGCAAGTAGATGCCCCAGGAAGTCGTAGGTTTACAACATGCAACATGTCCAGTCCACTACAATCAGTGGCGGTCGTAGCTAGGTCAGATGGTGCATTGACCCCGTTGAACTTTTGCTACTGCAGACGTCAGTACAACGCCCAGTACAACGCCCTCTACAAAAAAAAGCTCTTGCGCTGGTCGTCATGCATTTTTTTTGCGAAACCAAGTCGGCTAGTGCTGTGGTGTTTCGTCGCAAATGTGCAGCATAATGCGGCATGATATGACAACTTTTAGCATGAAAATACCATAATTCGGCAATTTTTTAAGCAATGCGAAAAGCATAATTTCACGAAAATATTAGCATAATCCGTCAAGGCCTAATTAGGGTGAGGGTTAGGGTTAGGGTTAGGGTTAATGTTTTTTAGCGTTTTTTTACTCGTTTTCACCAGCATTAGTTCAAGGCCAGGCTTAGAATTGCAAATAAATGTAAGCTTCGGTATTAGATTTGGTTCAGGGCTAGGGTCAGTGTTTGGGTTAGGGTTAGGGTTAGGGTAAGGGTTAGGGTTAGCGTTAAATAAATGTAAGCTTGGGTATTAGATTTGATTTAGGGCTAGAGCTAGAGTTAGGGTTAGTGTTAGGGTTAGGGTTAAGGATAGGGTTAGGGTTAATGTTTTTTCTCGTTTTTTTACTAGTTTTCAACAACATTAGGTCAAGGCCTGGCTTAGAATTGCAAATAAATGGAAGCTTAAGGTATTAGATGTGGTTAAGGGCAAAGGTCGGTGTTTGGGTTAGGGTTAGGGTTGGGTTGGGGTTAGGGTTAGGGTTAGGGTTAGGGTTAGGGTTAGCGTTTGGTTTTGCGTTTGCACCAGCATTGGCATTGCCTGTGTCTTAGAATTGCAATTAGCTGTATGCCTTGGTATTATATTTTGGTTTAGGATTAGGGTTAGGGTTGACGTTATGGTTACGGTTAGGGTTAATGTTTTTTATCGTTTTTTGATCATTTTCGCCGGCATTGGTTCAGGATTAGGCTTAAAAGTGCAATTAGCTGTACCCCTTCCTAATAGCCTTTGGTTTAGGGCTAGGGCTAGAGTTAGGGTTAGGGTTAGGGTTAGGGTTAGAGTTAAATTTTTTTAGTCTTTTTTTTACTCGTTTTCAACAGCATTAGTTCAAGGCCAGGCTTAGAATTGCAAATAAATGTAAGCTTGGGTACTAGATTTGGTTAAGCGCAAGGGTCAGTGTTTGGGTTAGGGTTAGGGTAAGGGTTAGGGTTAGGGTTAGGGTTACCGTTCGGTTTTGCTTTTGCACCAGCATTCGCATTGCCTGTGTCTTAGAATTGCAATTAGCTGTATGGCTTGGTATTATATTTTGGTTTAGGATTAGGGTTAGGGTTGGGGTTAGGGTTAGGGCTGTTTTTTATCGTTTTTTCATCGTTTTCGCCAGCATTGGTTCAGGATTAGGCTTAGAATTGTAATTAGCTGTACCCCTTGCTAATAGCCTTTGGTTTAGGGCTAGGGCTAGAGTTAGGGCTAGGGTTAGGGTTAGGGTTAGGGTTAGGGTTAGGGTTAATGTTTTTTGTCGTTTTTTACTCGTTTTCAACAGCATTAGTTCAAGGCCACGCTTAGAATTGCAAACAACTGTAAGCTTGGGTATTAGATTTGGTTGAGGGCTAGGGCTAGAGTTAGGGTTAGGGTTAAGGTTAGGGTTAGGGTTACGGTTAATGTTTTTTTGTCGTTTTTTACTCGTTTTCATCAGCATTAGTTCAAGGCCAGGCTTAGAATTGCAAACAAATGGAAGCTTGGGTATTAGATTTGGTTCAACGCTAGGGTCAGTGTTTGGGTTAGGGTTAGGGTTAGGGTTAGGGTTAGGGTTAGGGTTAGGGTTAGGGTTAGCGTTCGGTTTTGCGTTTACCCCAGCATTCGCATTTCCTGTGGCTTAGAATTGCAATTAGCTGGATGCCTTGGTATTATATTTTGCTTTAGGATTAGGGTTAGGGTTAGGGTTAGGGGTAAGGTTAGGGTTAGGGTTAGGGCCAGGGTTAATGTTTTTGATCGTTTTTGCCAGCATTGGTTCAGGATTAGGCTTAGAATTGCCATTAGCTGTACCCCTTGCTAATAGCCTTTGGTTTAGGGCTAGGGATAGAGTTAGGGCTAGGGTTAGGGTTAGGGTTAGGGTTAGGGTTAGGGTTTGGGTTAGCGTTTGGTTTTGCGTTTGCACCAGCATTCGCATTGCCTGTTTCTTAGAATTGCAGTTAGCTGCATGCCTTGGTACTAGATTTTCGTTTAGGATTAGGGTCAGGGTTGGGGTTAGCGTTAGGGTTAGGGGTAGGGTTAGGGTTAATGTTTTTTTATCGTTTTTTGATCGTCTCCGCCAGCATTGGTTCAGAATTAGGCTTAGAATTACAATTAGCTGTACCCCTTCCTAATAGCCTTTGGTTTAGAGCTAGGGCTAGAGTTAGGGTTAGGGTTATGGTTAGCGTTAGGGTTAATGTTTTTTTTGTCGTTTTTTACTCGTTTTCAACAGCATTAGTTCAAGGCCAGGCTTAGAATTGCAAATAAATGTAAGCTTGGGTATTAGATTTGGTTTAGTGCTAGGGCTAGAGTAAGGGTTAGGGTTAGGGTTAGGGTTAGGGTCAGGGTTAGGGTTAGGGTTAATGTTTTTCTGTCATTTTTTACTCTTGTTCAACAGCATAAGTTCAAGGCCAGGCTTAGAAATTCAAATAAATGGAAGCTTAAGGTATTAGATTTGGTTCAGGGCTAGGGTCAGTATTTGAGGTAGGGTTAGGATTAGTGTTAGGGTTAGGGTTAGGGTTAGCGTTTGATTTTGCGTTTGCACCAGCATTCGCATTGCCTGTGTCTTAGAATTGCAATTAGCTGTATGGCTCGATGTTATATTTTGATTTAGGATTAGGGTTAGGGTTTGGGTTAGGGTTAGGGCTAGGGTGAATGTTTTTTATCGTTTTTTGATCGTTTTCGCCAGCATTGGTTCAAGATTAGGCTTAGAATTGCAATTAGCTGTACCCCTTGCTAATAGCCTTTGGGTTAGGGCTAGGACTAGAGTTAGGGCTAGGGTAAGGGTTAGGGTGAGGGTTAGGGTTAGGGTTAGGGTTAGGGTTAGGGTTAGGGTTAGGGTTAGGGTTAGCGTTTGGTTTTGCGTTTGCAGCAGCATTCGCATTGCCTGTTTGGTTTAGGGCTAGGGCTAGAGTTAGGGTTAGGGTTAGGGTTAGGGTTAGGGTTAATGTTTTTTTGTCGTGTTTTACTCGTTTTCAACAGCATTAGTTCAAGGCCAGGCTTAGAATTGCAAATAAATATAAGCTTGGGTATTAGATTTGGTTTAGGGCTAGGGCTAGAGTCAGGGTTAGGGTTAGGGTAAGGGTTAGGGTTAGCGTTTGATTTTGCGTTTGCAACAGCATTCGCATTGCCTGTGTCTTAGAATTGCAATTAGCTGTATGCCATGGTATTATATTTTGGTTTAGGATTAGGGTTAGGGTTGGGGTTAGGGCAAGGGTTAGGCTTAGGGTTAGGATCAATGTTTTTATCGTTTTTTGATCGTTTTCGCCAGCATTGGTTCATGATTAGGCTTAGAATTGCAATTAGCTGTACCCCTTTCTAATAGCCTTTGGTTTAGGACTAGGGCTAGAGTTAGGGCTAGGGTTGAGGTAAGGGTTAGGGTTAGGATTAGGGTTAGCGTTTGGTTTTGCGTTTGCGCCAGCATTCGCATTGCCTGTGTCTTAGATTTGCAATAAGCTGGATGCCTTGGTATTATATTTTTGTTTAAGATTAGGGTTAGGGTTAGGGTTAGGGTTAGGGGTAGGGTTAGGGTTAGGGTTAGGGTTAGGGTTAGGGTTTGACTTAATGTTTTTGATCGTTTTTTGATCATTTTCGCCAGCATTGGTTCAGGATTAGGCTTAGAATTGCAATGAGCTGTACCCCTTGCTAATAGTCTTTAGTTAAGGGCTAGGGCTAGAGTTAGGGCTAGGGTTAGGGTTAGGTTTAGGGTTAGGGTTTGGGTTAAGGTTAGGGTTTGGGTTAGCGTTTAGTTTTGCGTTTGCACCAGCTTCGCATTGCCTGTTTCTTAGAATTGCAATTAGCTGTACCCCTTCCTAATAGCCTTTTGGTTTAGGGCTAGGTCTAGAGTTAGGGAAAGGGTTAGGGTTAGGGTTAGGGTTAATGTTTTTGATCGTTTTCGCCAGCATTGGTTCAGAATTAGGCTTAGAATTGCAATTAGCTGTACCCCTTGCTAATAGCCTTTAGTTTAGGGCTAGGGCTAGAGTTAGGGCTAGGGTTAGGGTTAGGGTTAGGGTTAGGGTTAGGGTTAGGGTTAGGGTTAGGGTTAGTGTTAGGGTTTGGGTTTGCGTTTAGTTTTGCGTTTGCACCAGCTTCGCATTGCCTGTTTCTTAGAATTGCAATTAGCTGTATGGCTTGATATTATATTTTGGTTTAGGATTCGGGTTAGGGTTGGGGTTAGGGTTAGGGCTAGGGTTAAAGTTTTTTATCGTTTTTTAATCGTTTTCGCCAGCATTGGTTCAGGATGAGTCTTAGAATTCCAATTAGCTGTACCCCTTGCTAATAGCCTTTGGGTTAGGGCTAGGGCTAGAGTTAGGGCTAGGGTTAGGGTTAGGGTTAGGGTTAGGGTTAGCGTTTGGTTTTGGGTTTGCACCAGCATTAGCATTGCCTGTTTCTTAGAATTGCAATTAGGTGTATGGCTTGGTATTAGATTTTGGTTTAGGATTAGTGTTGCAAACAAATGTAAGCTTGGGTATTAGATTTGGTTTAGGGCTAGGGCTAGAGTTAGGGTTAGGGTTAGGGTTAGGGTTAGAGTTAATTTTTTTTAGTCTTTTTTTTACTCGTTTTCAACAGCATTAGTTCAAGGCCAGGCTTAGAATTGCAAATAAATGTAAGCTTGGGTACTAGATTTGGTTAAGCGCAAGGGTCAGTGTTTGGGTTAGGGTTAGGGTAAGGGTTAGGGTTAGGGTTAGGGTTACCGTTCGGTTTTGCTTTTGCACCAGCATTCGCATTGCCTGTGTCTTAGAATTGCAATTAGCTGTATGGCTTGGTATTATATTTTGGTTTAGGATTAGGGTTAGGGTTGGGGTTAGGGTTAGGGCTGTTTTTTATCGTTTTTTCATCGTTTTCGCCAGCATTGGTTCAGGATTAGGCTTAGAATTGTAATTAGCTGTACCCCTTGCTAATAGCCTTTGGTTTAGGGCTAGGGCTAGAGTTAGGGCTAGGGTTAGGGTTAGGGTTAGGGTTAGGGTTAGGGTTAATGTTTTTTGTCGTTTTTTACTCGTTTTCAACAGCATTAGTTCAAGGCCACGCTTAGAATTGCAAACAACTGTAAGCTTGGGTATTAGATTTGGTTGAGGGCTAGGGCTAGAGTTAGGGTTAGGGTTAAGGTTAGGGTTAGGGTTACGGTTAATGTTTTTTTGTCGTTTTTTACTCGTTTTCATCAGCATTAGTTCAAGGCCAGGCTTAGAATTGCAAACAAATGGAAGCTTGGGTATTAGATTTGGTTCAACGCTAGGGTCAGTGTTTGGGTTAGGGTTAGGGTTAGGGTTAGGGTTAGGGTTAGGGTTAGGGTTAGGGTTAGCGTTCGGTTTTGCGTTTACCCCAGCATTCGCATTTCCTGTGGCTTAGAATTGCAATTAGCTGGATGCCTTGGTATTATATTTTGCTTTAGGATTAGGGTTAGGGTTAGGGTTAGGGGTAAGGTTAGGGTTAGGGTTAGGGTCAGGGTTAATGTTTTTGATCGTTTTTGCCAGCATTGGTTCAGGATTAGGCTTAGAATTGCCATTAGCTGTACCCCTTGCTAATAGCCTTTGGTTTAGGGCTAGGGGTAGAGTTAGGGCTAGGGTTAGGGTTAGGGTTAGGGTTAGGGTTAGGGTTTGGGTTAGCGTTTGGTTTTGCGTTTGCACCAGCATTCGCATTGCCTGTTTCTTAGAATTGCAGTTAGCTGCATGCCTTGGTACTAGATTTTCGTTTAGGATTAGGGTCAGGGTTGGGGTTAGCGTTAGGGTTAGGGGTAGGGTTAGGGTTAATGTTTTTTTATCGTTTTTTGATCGTCTCCGCCAGCATTGGTTCAGAATTAGGCTTAGAATTACAATTAGCTGTACCCCTTCCTAATAGCCTTTGGTTTAGAGCTAGGGCTAGAGTTAGGGTTAGGGTTATGGTTAGCGTTAGGGTTAATGTTTTTTTTGTCGTTTTTTACTCGTTTTCAACAGCATTAGTTCAAGGCCAGGCTTAGAATTGCAAATAAATGTAAGCTTGGGTATTAGATTTGGTTTAGTGCTAGGGCTAGAGTAAGGGTTAGGGTTAGGGTTAGGGTTAGGGTCAGGGTTAGGGTTAGGGTTAATGTTTTTCTGTCATTTTGTACTCTTGTTCAACAGCATAAGTTCAAGGCCAGGCTTAGAAATTCAAATAAATGGAAGCTTAAGGTATTAGATTTGGTTCAGGGCTAGGGTCAGTATTTGAGGTAGGGTCAGGATTAGTGTTAGGGTTAGGGTTAGGGTTAGCGTTTGATTTTGCGTTTGCACCAGCATTCGCATTGCCTGTGTCTTAGAATTGCAATTAGCTGTATGGCTCGATGTTATATTTTGATTTAGGATTAGGGTTAGGGTTTGGGTTAGGGTTAGGGCTAGGGTGAATGTTTTTTATCGTTTTTTGATCGTTTTCGCCAGCATTGGTTCAAGATTAGGCTTAGAATTGCAATTAGCTGTACCCCTTGCTAATAGCCTTTGGGTTAGGGCTAGGACTAGAGTTAGGGCTAGGGTAAGGGTTAGGGTGAGGGTTAGGGTTAGGGTTAGGGTTAGGGTTAGGGTTAGGGTTAGGGTTAGGGTTAGGGTTAGCGTTTGGTTTTGCGTTTGCAGCAGCATTCGCATTGCCTGTTTGGTTTAGGGCTAGGGCTAGAGTTAGGGTTAGGGTTAGGGTTAGGGTTAGGGTTAATGTTTTTTTGTCGTGTTTTACTCGTTTTCAACAGCATTAGTTCAAGGCCAGGCTTAGAATTGCAAATAAATATAAGCTTGGGTATTAGATTTGGTTTAGGGCTAGGGCTAGAGTCAGGGTTAGGGTTAGGGTAAGGGTTAGGGTTAGCGTTTGATTTTGCGTTTGCAACAGCATTCGCATTGCCTGTGTCTTAGAATTGCAATTAGCTGTATGCCATGGTATTATATTTTGGTTTAGGATTAGGGTTAGGGTTGGGGTTAGGGCAAGGGTTAGGCTTAGGGTTAGGATCAATGTTTTTATCGTTTTTTGATCGTTTTCGCCAGCATTGGTTCATGATTAGGCTTAGAATTGCAATTAGCTGTATCCCTTTCTAATAGCCTTTGGTTTAGGACTAGGGCTAGAGTTAGGGCTAGGGTTGAGGTAAGGGTTAGGGTTAGGATTAGGGTTAGCGTTTGGTTTTGCGTTTGCGCCAGCATTCGCATTGCCTGTGTCTTAGATTTGCAATAAGCTGGATGCCTTGGCATTATATTTTTGTTTAAGATTAGGGTTAGGGTTAGGGTTAGGGGTAGGGTTAGGGTTAGGGTTAGGGTTAGGGTTAGGGTTTGACTTAATGTTTTTGATCGTTTTTTGATCATTTTCGCCAGCATTGGTTCAGGATTAGGCTTAGAATTGCAATGAGCTGTACCCCTTGCTAATAGTCTTTAGTTAAGGGCTAGGGCTAGAGTTAGGGCTAGGGTTAGGGTTAGGTTTAGGGTTAGGGTTTGGGTTAAGGTTAGGGTTTGGGTTAGCGTTTAGTTTTGCGTTTGCACCAGCTTCGCATTGCCTGTTTCTTAGAATTGCAATTAGCTGTACCCCTTCCTAATAGCCTTTTGGTTTAGGGCTAGGTCTAGAGTTAGGGAAAGGGTTAGGGTTAGGGTTAGGGTTAATGTTTTTGATCGTTTTCGCCAGCATTGGTTCAGAATTAGGCTTAGAATTGCAATTAGCTGTACCCCTTGCTAATAGCCTTTAGTTTAGGGCTAGGGCTAGAGTTAGGGCTAGGGTTAGGGTTAGGGTTAGGGTTAGGGTTAGGGTTAGGGTTAGGGTTAGGGTTAGTGTTAGGGTTTGGGTTTGCGTTTAGTTTTGCGTTTGCACCAGCTTCGCATTGCCTGTTTCTTAGAATTGCAATTAGCTGTATGGCTTGATATTATATTTTGGTTTAGGATTCGGGTTAGGGTTGGGGTTAGGGTTAGGGCTAGGGTTAAAGTTTTTTATATTTTTTTAATCGTTTTCGCCAGCATTGGTTCAGGATGAGTCTTAGAATTCCAATTAGCTGTACCCCTTGCTAATAGCCTTTGGGTTAGGGCTAGGGCTAGAGTTAGGGCTAGGGTTAGGGTTAGGGTTAGGGTTAGGGTTAGCGTTTGGTTTTGGGTTTGCACCAGCATTAGCATTGCCTGTTTCTTAGAATTGCAATTAGGTGTATGGCTTGGTATTAGATTTTGGTTTAGGATTAGTGTTGCAAACAAATGTAAGCTTGGGTATTAGATTTGGTTTAGGGCTAGGGCTAGAGTTAGGGTTAGGGTTAGGGTTAGGGTTAATGTTTTTTTTTCGTTTTTTACTCGTTTCCAACAGCGTTAGTTCAAGGCCAGGATTAGAATTGCAAATAATTGAAAGCTTTGGTATTAGATTTGGTTCAGCGCTAGGGTCAGTGTTTGGGTTAGGGTTAGGGTTAGGGTTAGGGTTAGGGTTAGCGTTAGCGTTCGGGTTTGCGTTTGCACCTGCATCCGCATTGCCTGTGGCTTAGAAATCCAATAAGCTGGATGCCTTGGTATTATATTTTGAGGGAGGATTAGGGTTAGGGGGTAGGGTTAGGGTTAGGGCTAATGTTTTTTATCGTGTTTTGATCGTTTTCGCCAGCATTGGTTCTGGATTCGCTTAGAATTGCAATTAGCTGTACCCCTTGCTAATAGCCTTTGGGTTAGGGCTAGGGCTAGAGTTAGGGCTAGGGTTAGGGTTAGGGTTAGGGTTAGGGTTAGGGTTAGCGTTTGGTTTTGCGTTTGCAGCAACATTCGCATTGCCTGTTTCTTAGAATTGGAATTAGGTGTATGCCTTGGTATTAGATTTTGGTTTAGGATAAGCGTGAGGGTTAGGGTTAGGGTTAGGGTTAGGGTAAGGATAAGGGTTAATTTTTTTATTCGTTTTTTGATCGTTTTCGCCAGCATTAGTTCAGGATTAGGCTTAGAATTGCAATTAGCTGTACCCCTTCCTAATATCCTTTGGTTTATGGCTAGGGCTAGAGTTAGGGTTAGGGTTAGGGTTAGGGTTAGAGTTAATGTTTTTTATCGTTTTTTGATCGTTTTCGCCAGCATTGGTTCAGGATTAGGCTTAGAATTGCAATTAGCGGCACGCCTTGCTAATAGCCTTTGGTTTATGGCTAGGGCTAGAGTTAGGGTTAGGGTTAGGGTTAGGGTTAGGGTTAGCGTGAGGGTTAATGTTTTTTGTCGTTTTTTTACTCGATTTCAACAGCATTAGTTCAAGGCCAGGCTTAGAATTGCAAATAAATGTAAGCTTGGGTATTATATTTGGTTCAGGGCTACGGTCAGTGTTTTGGTTAGGCTTAGCGTTAGGTTTAGGGTTAGGGTTAGGGTTAGCGTTCGGTTTTGCGTTTGCACCAGCATTCCCATTCCCTGCGGCTTAGAATTGCAAATAGCTGTATGCCTTGGTATTAGATTTTGGTTTAGGATTAGGGTTAGGTTTGTGGTTAGGGTTACGGTTAGGGTTAGGGTTAATGTTTTTTGTCGTTTTTTTACTCGTTTTTAACAGCATTAGTTCAAGGCCAGGCTAATGTCAGTGTTTGGGTTAGGGTTTGGGTTAGGGTTAGGGTTAGGGTTAGGGTTAGGGTTAGGGTTAGGGTTAGCGTTTGGGTTTGCGTTTCCATGCCTTGGTATTAGATTTTGGTTTAGGATTAGGGTTAGGGTTGGGGTTTCCATGCCTTGGTATTCGATTTTGGTTTAGGATTGGGGTTAGGGTTGGGGTTAGGGTTAGGGTTAGGGTTAGGGTTAATGTTTTATTATCGTTTTTTGATCGTCTTCGCCAGCATTAGTTCAGGATTAGGCTTAGAATTGCAATTAGCTGTACCCCTCGCTAATAGCCTTTGGTTTAGGGCTAGGGCTAGAGTTAGGGCTATGCTCAAGGTTAGGGTTAGGGTTAGGGTTAGGGTTAGGGTTAGGGTAATGTTTTTTTGTCGTTTTTTTACTGGTTTTCATCAGCATCAGTTCAAGGCCAGGCTTCGAATTGCAAATAAATGGAAGCTTAAGGTGTTAGATTTCGTTCAGGGCTAGGGTCAGTGTTTGGGTTAGGGTTAGGGTTAGGTTAGGGTTAGCGTTCGGTTTTGCGTTTGCAACAACATTCGCATTGCCTGTGGCTTAGAATTGCAATTAGCTGTATGCCTTGGTATTAGATTTTGGTTTAGGATTAGGGTGAGGGTTAGGGTTAGGGTTAGGGTTAGGGTTAGGGTTAATGTTTTTAATCGTTTTTTGACCGTTTTCGCCAGCATAAGTTCAGGATTAGGCTTAGAATTGAGAGTAGCTGTACCCCTTCCTAATAGCCTTTGGTTTAGGGCTAGGGCTAGAGTTAGGGTTAGGGTTAGGGTTAGGGCTAGGGTTAGGGTTAATGTTTTTTATCGTTTTTTATCGTTTTCGCCAGCATTGGTTCAGGATGAGGCTTAGAATTGCAATTAGCAGTACGCCTGGCTAATAGCCTTTGGTTTATGGCTAGGGCTAGAGTTAGGGTTAGGGTTAGGGTTAGGATTAGGGTTAGGGTTTATGTTTTTTGTCGTTTTTTTACTCGTTTTCAACAGCATTAGTTCAAGGCCAGGCTTAGAATTGCAAATAAATATAAGCTTGGGTATTATATTTGGTTCAGGGCTACGGTCAGTGTTTAGGTCAGAGTTAGGGTTAGGGTTAGGGTTCGGTTTTGCGTTTGCACCAGCATTCTCATTGCCTGCGGCTTAGAATTGCAAATAGCTGTATGCCTTGGTATTAGATTTTGGTTTAGGATTAGGGTTGTTGTTAGGGTTAGGGTTAGGGTTAATGTTTTTTATCATTTTTTGATCGTTTTTGCCAGCATTAGTTCAGGATTAGGCTTAGCCATTAGCTGTACCCCTTGCTTATAGCCTTTGGTTTAGGGCTAGGGTTAGGGTTAGGCATAGGCTCAGGGTTAGGGCTAGAGTTAGGGTAAGGGTTAGAGTTAGCGTTTGGTTTTGCGTTTGCACCAGCATTCGCATTGCCTGTGTCTTAGAATTGCAATTAGCTGTATGCCCTGGTATTAGATTCTCGTTTAGGATTAGGGTTAGGGTTAGGGTTCGGGTTAGGGTTAATGTTTTTTTGTCGTTTTTTTATTCCTTTTCAACGGCATTAGTTCAAGGCCAGGCTTAGAATTGCAGAGCTACGTCTCGTGACGGCCTGAATGCTATTTCATTTTTGGCAGCAGACAGATGGAACATGCTTCCACCTGGATGTCGTCAAGCTAAGCCCCTTTCTACATTTGTCACAAGCACCAAGTTATTCCTAGGGCTCCCAGTAAAAGGGCAACGCCTGTTGGGAGTTCCCTAGTAAAATAATAAATTCTACTACTACTACTACTACTACTACTACTACTACTACTAAATAAATGGAAGCTTTTAAAAGAGAGCATGTCTGAGAATACCAAAGTATGTGTGCAAGTGGATCTCTCCGATTTCGCTCCAAATTTTCAGGTAGGCTCCCTTTGGGGTGTGGATCGATTGTGCAAAGCCCTTGAACAAGTTTCTGAAGGCCGAAATATCACATTATTTATGGGTCTAGAAACGAGTCACACCACAGCGTATACGAACAAGCTATGAACAAAACTCCATCAAGCCAACATTGCCTCACCTTAGAAGAGTTCCTGGAGTAGTACCGCTTATCCACGCCAGCATCCCAGAAGACGAGGTCCATCACCCCCTGACGCCACAAATGATCGTCTTGAAAATAGCCAATTTACAAGCGCTGGCAAAACAGCCAGCTTCGTCCTCAATTGGCCAGAACTATACACCGGCAGATAGTAGAACACCTCTTCTAGCGCTGAGGACATGTTCTCCATCTTCCTTTTGGGGTTTTCTTGAAATAATTTTTTGGAATTTTTCCACTCAACCATGCTGAAATACGCCCAAAGTCATACCTGCGCAGGAAAGCTCGCCCCTCCGCGACGTCTCCTCAGCAATTTTTACTCCAACACTACTCCCAAGGCCGCAGAACAAAGTGTAGTGTTGACTCTGACAAGGAAAAGCAGCGGTGATCACTTGTCACTCCAAACGACAAGCTTCTCCTTGCGCCACCAATAATTTTTTGTGCGACTGTTGATGCAAAAGTGACTGAAGGCCTGAGCGCAGTTTTTGAATTTTATTGCAAGATGCACGGTGAAATCACGTGCCTTGTGACGCAAGAATGCCAAGTCGCGTGGCCCACGGCTCACGAGATTTCAGAGACACCTTTGTCAAGTGCGCTTGTTACTCGCCTTGAACGCCCGTTGGTCTGGAAGTGATCACACTTGTGTTGTTACTGCGCTCAAGAACACGCTGACCGTGTTGTAGGCCTACGAACCGGGACTTTCCCTGACCATGTAGGTCGAAGACCAGTGAAATGATGATGACATGACATTCTTTATGACGTACGAAATCTCTCATGCAGTTCACGCGACAAGTGCGTGCAGCCAGTGCTGCTCGCGTGCCAGTCAACACAAAGGGACCGAGCTAGCCGCTTTTGTCGAGCATCGACATGAAAACAAGGGACTTTTACTGTTGGACTATGTTCGGGATTGCAGGAGGTAAGTTTGAAAGACGAATAACTCTCCATGCTGTACGGGGCATATTTCAACGGCTTGCTGCCATTGCAACACTCCTAGGACAGTTTGTGGGGGTTCTCAGCAGTTCAAGCAGGAAATGAAGCTCATTCTTACCTCTGCCATCATCAGATCATGGTCTGGTCCGAGTAGCGTTCCAGGCACATTCGCGATCGATGGCCGCGTATCGTGATGCAGGAAGCGTCATCCTACGTCACAGAGCACGCGATCTCACCGTGCATCTGGCAATAAAAAAAAAAAAACTGCGCCCAGGCCTTCAGTCACTTTTGCATCAACAGTCGCACAAAAAATTATTGGTGGCACAAGGAGAAGCTTGTCGTTTGGAGTGACAAGTGATCCTCCCTTGGATCACCACAATCAGGAGTATCAGGTTCAGAGTGGAAGTCATCATAGGAGAAATAGTCACTTGGAAAAGACGCAGCCATCGTTGTAGGTAATTGATTTCACAAATTCTATCAAACTTGTTGGATCTTACCATAAAACGTGTACAGTTTAGATAAAAATAATTGGTGATATGTGTGGAAAGAAAAAAAGATAGATAGACAAACATGAAAATGTACCACATAATCTGCCGTGGGACAGTTGGGTTTGGATACTCTCTTTCCAACATTCCACAGTTCCGTGACAATATTCTGGGGGTGAGTTTGGAACTCACGAAAGATGATCAGGAGCATGACACGATCAACATCCACATATATACCAATAATCCATTTTTATGTCATTGACAAAAGCAGAGCTTGACAAGATGGATAATGGAAATTTCAGACTTGTTTATGATGAAAAGATTGATGAGAGCATGGAAGATCACTGTGAAAATATGGGATTGTTGGTACATCTTTGTATCCATGAGAAATAAAAAAGTAGATAGATAGATAAAGATGAATGTTCATTGCCTATCGTGTAAGAAAAAGCAACAGATGAGGGGAATACAAGGAGAAGTCACATCAACTGGTCAACCATATGTCAAGGGTAAATGCTCAGTATGTGGTCGATCATGTTCACAATTTATCAAGAAATCGGAAATCAGAGAAGGTGGATTCCTTTTCGGTTTGTTCAAGATGATAGGTTTAGGAGTAAAAAAAAGATAGATACGAAATGGACGGACGATCTGGCTGATGAGTTACACAAGCCCAAGCGTGTGAATTTCACAAGGAGACTAGTGACTGTGAGTGAGATTGATGAAATCTGGTCTGCCGATCTCGTGGACATGACAGCTTTTCGTAAATACAATGATGAAATCAAATTTCTGCTTACTGTCATTGATCTGTTCAGCCGATATGCTTGGGTTGTCCCGCTCGAATCCAAGAAAGGTGTTGACATCCAATCAGCATTTCGATCCATCGTGAAAACTAGCAGCAGGAAACCACGTAAGCTGTGGGTTGATCAGGGTACCGAATTCTATAATCGAACGTTCAAACACTGGCTTGATGAGAATCGGATCACGATGTACAGCACTCACAACGAAGGAAAGGCTGTTGTAGTTGAGCGTTTCAACCGAACTCTGAAAACCAGGATGTGGAAATACTTCAGTACTAACTCCACCAGCAGGTACATCGATGTCCTTCCACATTTGGTAGAGAAGTACAACACGACAAAACACAGAGGTGTTCGGATGACACCAACTGAGGCATCACGGGAGAAGAACGCCGATCGAATCCGTGACTCACTGGGTGAGAAATCTCCACTATCCAGGTCCACTAAATTCCAGATAGATGACCACGTCCGACTGGTGAAGCAGAAACGACATTTCGAGAAAGGATACACTCCGAACTGGACCGAGGAGGTATTCCGGATCACCGATATTCTCCCGACCAGACCCACTACGTACTCTGTCAAGGACCTCGATGGTGAATCCGTTGACGGGTCGTTCTATGAACAAGAGCTCCAGAAAACTACTCAAGAAATCTACCGGATCGAGAAAGTGCTCCGAAAGGACAACAAGAAGAAACAAGCCCTTGTGAGGTGGAAAGGCTACTCGGCAAGATTCGACAGCTGGGTCCCGTTTGATCAACTCAGCTGGTTGTGAAAAAGCTCCGACTCGGAAACTGAAAAATATGTGAGCTCTGAAAAAGCTCCGACTCCGAAACTGAAAAATTATTATGTGAGCTCTGAAAAAGTCCCGACTCGGAAACTGAAAAATATGTGAGCTCTGAAAAAGCTCCGACTCGGAAACTGAAAAATTATTATGTGAGCTCTGAAAAAGTCCCGACTCGGAAACTGAAAAATATGTGAGCTCTGAAAAAGCTCCGACTCCGAAACTGAAAAATTATTATGTGAGCTCTGAAAAAGTCCCGACTCGGAAACTGAAAAATATGTGAGCTCTGAAAAAGTCCCGACTCGGAAACTGAAAAATATGTGAGCTCTGAAAAAGCTCAGACTCGGAAACTGAAAAACTCCGAGAAAGGTCAAATCTCACAGTGACGTCAGCTGATGATGACTGTGTCTCCAATCACAAGATCGTGGGTTCGAATCTAGGTTTGGACACCCCGTTCTTTTTTTCTTTCTTTCTAGGATGTAGATTAATGTACATTAGAGGGTAGTGATTATACAGTAATGCTATCACTGATCGAAAAAATCCTTGTGTAGTGTAAAGATGGAATTTGACCTGAGCAAACTCACTATCACCTATGATGGGAAGAAACTCAAGACTGAGAAACAACTCCAGTGGATTCACAAAAAATTAGAGCAAAGAAAGAATCGGGAACTTCTCAAGAAACGGATTCGGAAGAATCGGGAGAATCGGAAGAGGAAACCGATTGTCACACCACCGTTCACAGTCTCAAAGTCAGTACCCAAAGGGATTCTGAAATCGTTCATCTATGAACCGAAAGAGAATCATCCAGATCTGTATATTCTTTGATAGTATCAACATCCCACTGAGAACATTGATACAGAAAGAACTGGAAAATCTCAAGGGTGTGAAAGTCAGTCTGACATTACAAGTAGAAATGGAGAAAGGAGATGACATAACAACCACAGACACACCATACTTCAGGAGTGGACCAATGACAGTCACAACATCTCATGAGATTGATAACGGTATTCAAACGGCACACACACAAATTCATACAAATATCGATAAGTGGATACAGAATGGATCAAACTGGCACATCAATCACATCACCAGATTTAATGTTGATGTAGCAGCATATCAGCCAATGAGAGGTAAATCCTACATTGATTTACCGAACGAGCTCAAGAAAAAGAAGGCAATCATCAATGTCAAGAATAAGGATGATAAATGTCTGATGTGGGCACTGCTCTCAGCTCTGTATCCAGCAAAGAAAAATAGTGACAGGGTAACTCAGTATACAGACTATAGCAACAAACTTGATCTGTTCGGAATCGATTTTCCAACACCACTGAGTCAGATTTCCAAAGTCGAGAAGCAAAACAACCTAGCTATCAATGTCTTTGGGTATGAGGATAACGTGATCTATCCACTACTGCTGACAAAGAAAAGAGGTGAGGAAGTGATCAATCTTCTACTATACCAAAAAGAAGATCAGAATCACTACTGTTGGATCAAAGATTTCAGCAGATTGTGCTACGATCAGTCAAAGCATAAAGCCAGGAAATTCTTCTGTACAAGATGTCTCCAACCACACAACACAGAGAAATCCCTGAGCAATCATCAGGAGTATTGTGATAATGTCACTGGATTATCAGCACACATGGTACTACCAGAACCAGACGAAGATGGAAATCCACCAACACTGAAGTTCATTAATCATCACAAAATGCTACAATGTTCCTATGTCATCTATGCTGACACTGAGGCACTGATCAAGAAAATTGAGGGAGTGAAAAGCCAACAAACCAGCCGGGATTCACAACATGTTCCTTGTGGTTTTGGTTATGTCGTGGTACGTTCTGACGGAGTGATGACAAGTCAGTGTTTCTACCGGGGTGCTGATGCCATGGATGTATTCTTTGATAAACTCAAAGATGAGGAGAAGAAAATCCAATCAGCACTCAATAATCCAGCACCGATGGATCTCACTAAGGAACAAGAAGAATTGTTCAGAGAGACAGAAGACTGTTGGATTTGTAAAAAGAAACTTGGTGAGGACAGAGTCCGTGATCACGACCACATCACTGGTGATTTCCGCGGTGCCGCACACAATGACTGTAACATCAAACTCAGAATTTATCCATACAAGCAGCACATCCCTGTGGTTTTTCACAACCTGAAAGGCTATGACAGTCATCATCTCATCGGAGCAATCGGAAAGACAGATGTTGAGACCGTCACATACACGGATAAGGACGGTGTGTGTAAGAGTAAAACTGTGGGTGAGATATCAGTCATTCCCAACAACATGGAGAAATTCATCTCATTCACATGGAGACAGTTCCGGTTCATCGACAGCTGCGAGTTTCTCAATGCGTCACTCGATAGACTTGTGAAAACGACACCAGATGAGTCATTCACTCACACCAAGACGTTGCCAAACCATCAGCTGTTGATGAGGAAAGGAGTATACCCCTATGAGTACATGAACAGCTTCTCCAGGTTCGATGAGACTCAGCTACCAGCACAGAGTAAGTTCTATTCTTCACTGTCTGATGAGGGGGTGAGTGACGATGACTACAAACATGCTGAGACAATGTGGATGAAATTCGACTGTCAGACTCTTGGTGATTATCACGACTTGTATCTCAAGACCGACGTGTTTCTCTTGGCTGACATCTTTGAAAATTTCAGAGTAGAAGCTGTCAGAACGTATCAGCTGGATCTAGCAAATTACTACACTCTGTCTGGATTTGCCTGGGATGCTCTGTTGATGTACTCAGGTGTGTCCTTGGAATTACTAACAGACTATGATCAGCACTTGTTTGTAGAATCAGGAATGAGAGGCGGTGTGTCGATGGTCTCACAACGATATGCTGCTGCTAATAATCACTATCAGGAGAAATTTGATGCTGATCAGCCATCGTCATTTATCCAGTATCTCGATGCCAACAATCTCTATGGTTGGGCAATGTCACAACATCTCCCAGTGTCTGATTTTCGGTGGGAGAAACCATCAGAGAAACTCCTGAACAAGATACTGAATACTCAAGATGATTCCTCACCGGGGTATATCGTCGAGTGTGATCTGGAATATCCACACGAACTTCATGAGAAGCACAACGATTATCCAGTTGCTCCGGAACGTCTTTCCGTCAATGAGGACATGCTATCTCCATACCAGCAGGAGCTTGTTGATAAGCTCAATTCTTCCGGAGTAGATGCTCTCAAACTTGTACCAAACTTGAGGGACAAGACAAAGTACGTTCTCCATTACCGAAACTTGAAACTCTACACTCAGCTCGGACTACGTTGTGTCAAAATTCATCGTGCTCTGAAATTTACTCAGACACCGTGGATGAGAAACTACATCGAGAAGAATACAGACCTCCGGAAGAAGGCAAAGGATGATTTCTCTAAGGACTTCTATAAACTGATGAACAATGCGGTGTTTGGGAAAACTATGGAGAACGTTCGGAGGAGAGTCAACATAAAATTGTTGAGAAGTCGTGAGGAGAAAAAAATCAAACAGCTTGTTGCCAAACCAACGTACAACCGCCATGTGATCTTCAACGATGACCTGGTCGGGGTACAAAGTAACAGGACAAAGGTCGTCCTCAACAAGCCCATATATGTTGGGATGTCGATTTTGGATCTCTCAAAGACACTCATGTATGACTTTTACTACAATCACCTGAAAGTGATGTATGGCTCTGATGTGAGACTCTTGTACACCGATACAGACAGCTTGGTTCTTCATTTCTTTACTGATGATCTGTTTGATGACATGAGTGAGTTTCTTGAGAAGTATGATACAAGCAATTATGATCAATCACATCCGTTATATTCCGAGAAAAACAAGAAAGTTGTTGGTCTGTTCAAAGATGAACTCGGTGGGAAACTGATCACTGAGTTTGTAGGACTTCGTTCCAAGATGTACAGTTACTCTGGTGAGGAAAGTGGAAAAAGAGCAAAGGGGGTGAAAAAAGCAGTGCTCAAGAAAACTATCACACATGATGATTTCCGAAATTGTCTCTTGGATCAATCCGTGTTCCATCGAGAAATGACAACACTCCGGAGTCATAGTCACGTTATTTTCGGAGAAACGGTTAATAAGATAGCCTTATCACCATTGGACACAAAACGATACATCATAGAAGATGGATGTAGCACGGTAGCGTTCGGACACCATGAAATACCAAGATATCTGGCTGAGGAGGGGTTTGATAGTAGCATTTCATTCATGAGTTATGCTCCGGATATGATGAAGCAGTTCGTCCAGTGATCATGAGAAAGAAAAAAAGGAAAAAAAAGGAAAAAGAAAGAAAGACATTTTTTTACTTTTTCTTACACATTCGATTTTCTATAATCCTCCCATATAGCATCAAGTCTTTGTTGTGACGTTTTACACTTTGGAATGAATGGTTTGATCTTGATCACATCATCTTCATCATCAATGAGTTTCGAAAGTAAGTTAGGAATGGATTTTTTCTTTGACTTTTTGACTTTTTTCTCTTTATTTGCTACTACCTTGATCCGCTGAATTTCATCAACAAGATTGTTGAATGGGGTTTTGCTAAGATATTTTGGTAAACCAACCTTGTTCAGGGTTATCTCCAACCTTGTTTCGATTCCTGTTCTGGTTTTGGATTTGTCTATTTCTTCGAAGAAAGATGTGGTATCATACAGATCATTTTTCTTCATCTCATACACCTCAAGATCCTCTGGAGTTACTTCATTTTCCAAAATCATCAATTCTATATCTGTAGGAAACCATTCCTGGTTTCTATAGTCAATGTAGTCCGCTATCATCTTATCTTTCCTGGTAGAGTGTTCATCATCTATCCATGTATCCATCACTTCTTCTTCTTCTTTGTTTGTGGAGTAGTCGTCATCAAACCAGTCATCCATGATTTCACTTCTAAAAAAATATTTTTTGCTTTTTGTTTTTGTGGATTGTTTGACTATTTTTACAAATCGTTTGCTGAGAATTTCACTTCTTCTTTCTGGAAATGCTTTATAGCAACAACAACAAGTTTGAGACTGAGAGTGTCATCGGTCTTGTCATTGTAAACCCACTTCAGGTGAACGATACCATTGACGGTGTCACCTTGCTTGATCTTGTTGGTTTTTGATGGTTTGTTGTCCTCATCAAAGGTTGTACAATCAGGAGAAATCTGGAGAAACAGTATTGGGTGGTCACACTTTGCTGTGTTAATTCTGCTTCTAACCACATTTCCTTCGGATTCTATCTGCTTCTCGATCCGACGGATGGATTTACAAATGTCACTGTCAGTAGAAAATTTCAGAGAGTCCTCTTGTCCTTTCTTCACAACATTCATGATATTTGTCTCATCAGTGAATTTTATGTATGGTTCCTTATCATTGATTGTCAGTGATCCACATTTATTCCCATCCTTGATTGTAATTCGACAATCAATGGAGTCAGTGAGAATAGCAGCTGTGTCAAACGGGGTTGGTTTCTTGCTTATCATCTTGGAAAGTTTGTGTAGAATCGTTGGTTATACCTATGGCAACCGTTCCTCTAATACAAAATAATTAGGATCATCATCCAAAGCTGAACCACCTGAAGTTGGCTCAGAAACCGACCCCACATCAGTCCTCGAAGTGAGCCAAGATGGGGTAAGTGAAAAAGCTGAAGTTGCCTCAGAAACCGATCCCACATCAGTCCTCGAAGTGAGCCAAGATGGGGCAAGTGAAAAAGCTGAAGTTGGCTCACTTCCGATTTTCTCGGAGACAGCAAGTTGACTCACATTTCTGGAACTGGGTTGAGCCAACATGGGATCAGTGGTTGGAGTTGTAAAATTAGTACTTGGAGGTGTACAATTAGAACTTGGAGTTGTAATATTAGTACTTGGGTGTCTATCCTTTAGTATAGTAGTGTAGGGGGAGGGGGAGCCTTTCAAGAGCGGCCCCGAAGGGCCGATCGAGAAATTCGATTTTGGCTCACCTGGAAGGTGAGCCAGAACCCCCTCCTCCTATACTACTTAGGGTGAGGGTTAGGGTTAGGGTTAATGTTTTTCATCGTTTTTGGATCGTTCTCGCCAGCATTGGTTCAGGATTAGGCTTAGAATTGCAATTAGCTGTATCCTTCCTAATAGCCTTTGGTCTAGGGCTAGGTCTAGAGTTAGGGTTAGGGTTAGGGTTAGGGTTAGGGTTAGGGTTAATGTTTTTGATCTATTCCGCCAGCATTGGTTCTGGATTAGGCTTAGTATTGCATTAAGCTGTACCCCTTGCTAATAGCCTTTACTTTAGGGCTAGGGCTAGAGTTAGGGCTAGGGTTAGGGTTAGGGTTAGGGTTAGGGTTAGGGTTAGGGTTAGGGTTAGGGTTAGGGTAAGGGGTAATGTTTTTTGTCGTTTTTTTACTCGTCTTCAACAGCATTAGTTCAAGGCCAGGCTTAGAATTGCAAATAAATGAAAGCTTGGGTATTAGATTTGGTTGAGCGCTAGGGTCAGTGTTTGGGTTAGGATTTAGGGTTAGGGTTAGGGTTAGGGTTAGGGTTAGGGTTAGGGTTAGCGTTAGCGTTCGGTTTTGTGTTTGCACCTGCCTTCGCATTGCCTGTGGCTTAGAATTGCAATAAGCTGGATGCCTTAGTATTATATTTTGCTTTAGGATTAGGGTTAGGGTTAGGGTTAGGGTTAGGGTTAGGGTAAGGGTTAGGGTTTATGTTTTGATCGTGTTTTGATCGTTTTCGCCAGCATTGGTTCTGAATTAGGCTTAGAATTGCAATTAGCTGTGCCCCTTCCTAATAGCCTTTGGTTTAGGGCTAGGTCTAGAGTTAGGGTTAGGGTTAGGGTTAATGTTTTTTGCCGTTTTTTTACTCGTTTTCAACAGCATCAGTTCAAGGCCACGCTTAGAATTGCAAACAAATGTAAGCTTGGGTATTAGATTTGGTTTAGGGCTAGGGCTAGAGTTAGGGTTAGGGTTAGGGTTAGGGTTAGGGTTAGGGTTAGGGTTAGGGTTAATGTTTTTTGTCGTTTTTCACTCGTTTTCAACAGCATTAGTTCAAGGCCAGGCTTAGAATTGCAAATAAATGTAAGCTTGGGTATTAAATTTGGTTCAGCGCTAGGGTCAATGTTTGGGTTAGGGTTAGGGTTAGGGTTAGGGTTAGCGTTCGGTTTTGCGTTTGCACCTGCATTCGCATTGCCTGTGGCTTAGAATTGCAATTAGCTGGATGCCTTGGTATTATATTTTGCTTTAGGATTAGGGTTAGGGTTAGGGTTAGGGTTAGGGTTATGATTAGGGTTAGGGTTATTGTTTTTGATCGTTTTCGGCAGCATTGGTTCAGGATTAGGCTTAGAATTGCAATTAGCTGTACCCCTTGCTAATAGCCTTTAGTTTAGGGCTAGGGCTAGAGTTAGGGCTAGGGTAAGGGTTAGGGTTAGGGTAAGGGTTAGGGTTAATGTTTTTTTGTCGTTTATTACTCGTTTTCAACAGCATTAGTTCAAGGCCAGGGTTAGAATTGCAAATAAATGAAAGCTTGGGTATTAGATTTGGTTCAGCGCTAGGGTCAGTGTTTGGGTTGGGGTTAGGGTTAGGGTTAGGGTTAGGGTTAGCGTTCGGTTTTGGGTTTGCACCTGCATTCGCATTGCCTGTAGCTTAGAATTGCAATACGCTGGATGCTTTGGTATTATAATTTGCTTTAGGATTAGGGTTAGGGTTAGGGTTAGGGTTAGGGTTAGGGTTAATGTTTTTGATCTATTTCGCCAGCATTGGTTCAGGAGTAGGCTTAGTATTGCAATTAGCTGTACCCCTTGCTAATAGCCTTTAGTTTAGGGCTAGGGCTAGAGTTAGGGCTAGGGTTAGGGTTAGGGTTAGGGTTAGGGTTAGGGTTAGGGTTAGGATTAGGGTTAGGGTTAGGGTTAGGGTTAGGGTTAGGGTTAGGGTTGGGGTTAGGGTTTGGGTTAGCGTTTAGTTTTGCGTTTGCACCAGCTTCGCATTGCCTGTTTCTCGGAATTGCAATAAGCTGTATGGCATGATATTATATTTTGGTTTAGGATTAGGGTTAGGGTTGGGGTTCGGGTTAGGGCTAGGGTTAATGTTTTTGATCGTTTTTTGATCGTTTTCGCCAGCATTGGTTCAGGATTAGGCTTAGAATTGCAATTAGCTGTACCCCTTGCTAATAGCCTTTGGGTTAGGGCTAGGGCTAGAGTTAGGGCTAGGGTTAGGGTTAGGGTTAGGGTTAGGGTTAGGGTTAGCCTGTTTCTTAGAATTGCAATTAGCTGTATAGCTTGATATTATATTTTGGTTTAGGATTAGGGTTAGGGTTGGGGTTAGGGTTAGGGCTAGAGTTAATGTTTTTTATCGTTTTTTGATCGTTTTCGCCAGCATTGGTTCAGGATTAGGCTTAGAATTGCAATTTGCTGTACCCCTTGCTAATAGCCTTTGGGTTAGGGCTAGGGCTAGAGTTAGGGCTAGGGTTAGGGTTAGGGTTAGGGTTAGGGTTAGGGTTAGGGTTAGGGTTAGCGTTTGGTTTTGCGTTTGCACCAGCATTCGCATTGCCTGTTTTTTAGAATTGCAATTAGGTGTATGCCTTGGTATTAGATTTTGGTTTAGGATTAGGGTTAGGGTTGGGGTTAGGGTAAGGGTTAGGGTTAGGGTTAATGTTTTTTATCGTTTTTTGATCGTTTTCGCCAGCATTGGTTCAGGATTAGGCTTAGAATTGCAATTAGCTGTACCCCTTCCTAATAGCCTTTGGTTAGGGCTAGGTCTAGAGTTAGGGTTAGGGTTAGGGTTAGAGTTAGGGTTAGGGTTAGGGGTAATGTTTCTTGTCGTTTTTTTACTCGTCTTCAAAAGCATTAGTTCAAGGCCAGGCTTAGAATTGCAAATAAATGAAAGCTTGGGTATTAGATTTGGTTCAGCGCTAGGGTCAGTGTTTGGGTTAGGGTTAGGGTTAGGGTTAGGGTTAGGGTTAGGGTTAGGGTTAACGTTAGCGTTCGGTTTTGTGTTTGCACCTGCATTCGCATTGCCTGTGGCTTACAATTGCAATAAGCTGGATGCCTTGGTATTATATTTTGCTTTAGGATTAGGGTTAGGGTTAGGGTTAGGGTTAGGGGTAGGGTTAGGGTTAGGGTAAGGGTTAGGGTTTATGTTTTTATCGTGTTTTGATCGTTTTCGCCAGCATTGGTTCTGGATTAGGCCTAGAATTGCAATTAGCTGTGCCCCTTCCTAATAGCCTTTGGTTTAGGGCTAGGTCTAGAGTTAGGGTTAGGGTTAGGGTTAGGGTTAGGGTTAATGTTTTTTGTCGTTTTTTTACTCGTTTTCAACAGCATCAGTTCAAGGCCACGCTTAGAACTGCAAACAAATGTAAGCTTGGGTATAAGTTTTGATTTAGGGCTAGGGCTAGAGTTAGGGTTAGGGTTAGGGTTAGGGTTAGGGTTAGGGTTAATGTTTTTTTGTCGTTTTTCACTCGTTTTCAACAGCATCAGTTCAAGGCCAGGCTAAGAATTGCAAATAAATGTAAGCTTGGGTATTAGATTTGGTTCAGCGCTAGTGTCAGTGTTTGGGTTAGGGTTAGGGTTAGGGTTAGGGTTAGGGTTAGTGTTAGGGTTAGGGTTAGGGTTAGCGTTCGGTTTTGCGTTTGCACCTGCATTCTCATTGCTGTGGCTTAGAATTGCAATTAGCTGAATGCCTTGGTATTATATTTTGCTTTAGGATTAGGGTTAGGGTTAGGGTTAGGGTTAATGTTTTTGATCGTTTTCGGCAGCATTGGTTCAGGATTAGGCTTAGAATTGCAATTAGCTGTACCCCTTGCTAATAGCCTTTAGTTTAGGGCTAGGGCTAGAGTTAGGGCTACGGTTAGGGTTAGGGTTAGTGTTAGGGTTAGGGTTAGGGTTAGGGTTAGGGTTAGGGTTACGGTTAATGTTTTTTTGTCGTTTTTTTTACTCGTTTCCAACAGCATAAGTTCAAGGCCAGGCTTAGAAATTCAAATAAATGGAAGCTTAAGGTATTAGATTTGTTTCAGGGCTAGGGTCATGGAAAACATGGATGCAGTGAATGGGACTTTCGGTCTTTGACCACTTGCTGGTGAGCTGATCTACTCACCTCCCACCGCTTTAGGAGCTGCATCTGCGCCTTGAACCTTGAAGGGTGGTGGCGTTCCTACGGATGCGGAAAACCTGGCTTCCAGCCGAGTCTCACGCGAACCGTTATTATTATTTTTTTTTTAGGGTCAGTATTTGGGTTAGGGTTAGGTTTAGTGTTAGTGTTAGGTTTAGGGGTAGCGTTTGATTTTGCGTTAGCACCAGCATTCGCATTGCCTGTGTCTTAGAATTGCAATTAGCTGTATGACTTGGTATTATATTTTGGTTTAGGATTAGGGTTAGGGTTGGGGTTAGGGTAAGGGCTAGGGTTAATGTTTTTTATGCGTTTTTTGATCGTTTTCGCCAGCATTGGTTCAGGATTAGGCTTAGAATTGCAATTAACTGTACCCCTTCCTAATAGCCTTTGGTTTAGGGCTAGGTCTAGAATTAGGGTTAGGGTTAGGGTTAGGGTTAGGGTTAATGTTTTTGATCGTTTTCGCCAGCGTTGGTTCAGGACTAGGCTTAGAATTTCAATTAGCTGTGACCCTTGCTAATAGCCTTTAGTTTAGGGCTAGGGCTAGAGTTAGGGCTAGGGTTAGGGTTAGGGTTAGGGTTAGGGTTAGGGTTAGGGTTTGCGTTAGCGTTTAGTTTTGCGTTTGCACCAGCTTCGCATTGCCTGTTTCTTAGAATTGCAATTAGCTGTATGGCTTGATATTATATTTTGGTTTAGGATTAGGGTTAGGGTTGGGATTAGGGTTAGGGCTAGGGTTAATGTTTCTTATCGTTTTTTGATCGTTTTCGCCAGCATTGGTTCAGGATTAGGCTTAGAATTGCAATTAGCTGTACCCCTTGCTAATAGCCTTTGGGTTAGGGCTAGGGCAAGAGTTAGGGCTAGGGTTAGGGTTAGGGTTAGGGTTAGGGTTAGCGTTTGGTTTAGCGTTTGTACCAGCATTCGCATTGCCTGTTTCTTAGAATTGCAAGTAGGTGTATGCCTTGGTATTAGATTTTGGTTTAGGATTAGGGTTAGGGTTGGGGTAAGGGTAAGGGTTAGGGTTAGAGTTAATGTTTTTTATCGTTTTTTGATCGTTTTCGCCAGCATTGGTTCAGGATTAGGCTTAGAATTGCAATTACCTGTACCCCTTCTTAATAGCCTTTTTTTGTCGTTTTTTACTCGTTTTCAACAGCGTTAGTTCAAGACCAGGCTTAGAATTGCAAATAAATGAAAGCTTGGGTATTAGATTTGGTTCAGCGCTAGGGTCAGTGTTTGGGTTAGGGTTAGGGTTAGGGTTAGGGTTCGGGTTCGGGTTAGGGTTAGGGTTAGGGTTAGGGTTAGCGTCCCGGTTTTGCGTTTGCACCTGCGTTCGCATTGCCTGTAGCTTAGAATTGCAATAAGCTGGATGCCTTGGTATTATATTTTGCTTTAGGATTAGGGTTAGGGTTAGGGTTAGGGTTAGGATTAGGGTTAGGGTTGGGGTTAGGGTAAGGGTTAGGGTTAGGGTTAATGTTTTTATCGTTTTTTGATCGTTTTCGCCAGCATTGGTTCAGGATTAGGCTTAGAATTGCAATTAGCTGTACCCCTTCCTAATAGCCTTTGGTTAGGGCTAGGTCTAGAGTTAGGGTTAGGGTTAGGGTTAGGGTTAGGGTTAGGTGTAATGTTTTTTGTCGTTTTTTTACTCGTCTTCAACCGCATCAGTTCAAGGCCACGCTTAGAATTGCAAAAAAATGTAAGCTTGGGTATTAGATTTGGTTTAGGGCTAGGGCTAGAGTTAGGGTTAGGGTTAGGGTTAGGGTTAGGGTTAGGGTTAATGTTTTTTGTCGTTTTTCACTCGTTTTCAACAGCATTAGTTCAAGGCCAGGCTTAGAATTGCAAATAAATGTAAGCTTGGGTATTAGATTTGGTTCAGCGCTAGGGTCAGTGTTTGGGTTAGGGTTAGGGTTAGGGTTAGGGTTGAGGTTAGGGTTAGGGTTAGGGTTAGCGTTCGATTTTGCGTTTGCACCTGCATTCGCATTGCCTGTGGCTTAGAATTGCAATTATCTGGATGCCTTGGTATTATATTTTGCTTTAGGATTAGGGTTAGGGTTAGGGTTAGGGTTAGGGTTAGGGTTAGGGTTAGGGTTAGGGTTAATGTTTTTGATCGTTTTCGGCAGCATTGGTTCAGGATTAGGCTTAGAATTGCAATTAGCTGTACTCCTTGCTAATAGCCTTTAGTTTAGGGCTAGGGCTAGAGTTAGGGTTAGGGTTAGGGTTAGGGGTAGGGTTAGGGTTAGGGTTAATGTTTTTTTGTCGTTTATTACTCGTTTTCAACAGCATTAGTTCAAGGCCAGGCTTAGAATTGCAAATAAATGAAAGCTTGGGTATTAGATTTGGTTCAGCGCTAGGGTCAGTGTTTGGGTTAGGGTTAGGGTTAGGGTTAGGGTTAGGGTTAGGGTTAGGGTTAGGGTTAGCGTTCGGTTTTGCGTTTGCACCTGTATTAGCATTGCCTGTAGCTTAGAATTGCAATAAGCTGGATGCCTTGGTATTATATTTTGCTTTAGGATTAGGGTTAGGGTTAGGGTTAGGGTTAGGGTTAGGGTTAATGTTTTTGATCTATTTCGCCAGCATTGGTTCAGGATTAGGCTTAGTATTGCAATTAGCTGTACCCCTTGCTAATAGCCTTTAGTTTAGGGCTAGGGCTAGAGTTAGGGCTAGGGTTAGGGTTAGGGTTAGGGTTAGGGTTAGGGTTAGGGTTAGGGTTAGGGTTAGGGTTAGGGTTAGGGTTAGGGTTAGGGTTAGGGTTAGGGTTAGGGGTAGGGTAAGGGTTAGGGTAAGGGTTAGGGTTTTTGTTTTTATCGTGTTTTGATCGTTTTCGCCAGCATTGGTTCTGGATTAGGCTAAGAATTGCAATTAGCTGTGCCCATTCCTAATAGCCTTTGATTTAGGGCTAGGCCTAGAGTTAGGGTTAGGGTTAGGGTTAGGGTTAGGGTTAATGTTTTTTGTCGTTTTTTTACTCGTTTTCAACAGCATCAGTTCAAGGCCACGCTTAGAATTGCAAACAAATGTAAGCTTGGGTATAAGATTTGGTTTAGGGCTAGGGTCAGTGTTTGGGTTAGGGTTAGGGTTAGGGTTAGGGTTAGGGTTAGGGTTAGGGTTAGGGTTAGGGTTAGGGTTAGGGTTAATGTTTTTGATCGTTTTCGGCAGCATTGGTTCAGGATTAGGCTTAGAATTGCAATTAGCTGTACCCCTTGCTAATAGCCTTTAGTTTAGGGCTAGGGCTAGAGTTAGGGCTAGGGTTAGGGTTAAGGTTAGTGTTACGGTTAGGGTTAGGGTTAAGGTTAGGGTTAGGGTTAATGTTTTTTTGTCGGTTTTTTTACTCGTTTCCAACAGCATAAGTTCAAGGCCAGGCTTAGAAATTCAAATAAATGGAAGCTTAAGGTATTAGATTTGTTTCAGGGTTAGGGTCATGGAAAACATGGATGCAGTGAATGGGACTTTCGGTCTTTGACCACTTGCTGGTGAGTTGATCTACTCACCTCCCACCGCTTTAGGAGCTGCATCTGTGCCTTGCTCCTTGAAGGGTGGTGGCGTTCCTACGGATGCGGAAAACCCGGCTTCCAGCCGAGTCTCACGCGAAGCGTTATTATTATTTTTTTTTAGGGTCAGTATTTGGGTTAGGGTTAGGGTTAGTGTTAGGGTTAGGTTTAGGGTTAGCGTTTGATTTTGCGTTTGCACCAGCATTCGCATTGCCTGTGTCTTAGAATTGCAATTAGCTGTATGGCTTGGTATTATATTTTGGTTTAGGATTAGGGTTAGGGTTGGGGTTAGGGTTAGGGCTAGGGTTAATGTTTTTTATCGTTTTTTGATCGTTTTCGCCAGCATTGGTTCAAGATTAGGCTTAGAATTGCAATTAGCTGTACCCCTTCCTAATAGCCTTTGGTTTAGGGCTAGGTCTAGAGTTAGGGTTAGGGTTAGGGTTAGGGTTAGGGTTAATGTTTTTGATCGTTTTCGCCAGCGTTGGTTCAGGATTAGGCTTAGAATTTCAATTAGCTGTACCCCTTGCTAATAGCCTTTAGTTTAGGGCTAGGGCTAGAGTTAGGGCTAGGGTTAGGGTTAGGGTTAGGGTTAGGGTTAGGGTTAGGGTTTGGGTTAGCGTTTAGTTTTGCGTTTGCACCAGCTTCGCATTGCCTGTTTCTTAGAATTGCAATTAGCTGTATGGCTTGATATTATATTTTGGTTTAGGATTAGGGTTAGGGTTGGGATTAGGGTTAGGGCTAGGGTTAATGTTTCTTATCGTTTTTTGATCGTTTTTGCCAGCATTGGTTCAGGATTAGGCTTAGAATTGCAATTAGCTGTACCCCTTGCTAATAGCCTTTGGGTTAGGGCTAGGGCAAGAGATAGGGCTAGGGTTAGGGTTAGGGTTAGGGTTAGGGTTAGCGTTTGGTTTTGCGTTTGTACCAGCATTCGCATTGCCTGTTGGGTTAGGGTTAGGGTTAGGGTTAGGGTTAGGGTTAGGGTTAGGGTTAGGGTTAGGGTTATTGTTTTTGATCGTTTTCGGCAGCATTGGTTCAGGATTAGGCTTAGAATTGCAATTAGCTGTACCCCTTGCTAATAGCCTTTAGTTTAGGGCTAGGGCTAGAGTTAGGGCTAGGGTAAGGGTTAGGGTTAGGGTAAGGGTTAGGGTTAATGTTTTTTTGTCGTTTATTACTCGTTTTCAACAGCATTAGTTCAAGGCCAGGGTTAGAATTGCAAATAAATGAAAGCTTGGGTATTAGATTTGGTTCAGCGCTAGGGTCAGTGTTTGGGTTGGGGTTAGGGTTAGGGTTAGGGTTAGGGTTAGCGTTCGGTTTTGGGTTTGCACCTGCATTCGCATTGCCTGTAGCTTAGAATTGCAATACGCTGGATGCTTTGGTATTATAATTTGCTTTAGGATTAGGGTTAGGGTTAGGGTTAGGGTTAGGGTTAGGGTTAATGTTTTTGATCTATTTCGCCAGCATTGGTTCAGGAGTAGGCTTAGTATTGCAATTAGCTGTACCCCTTGCTAATAGCCTTTAGTTTAGGGCTAGGGCTAGAGTTAGGGCTAGGGTTAGGGTTAGGGTTAGGGTTAGGGTTAGGGTTAGGGTTAGGATTAGGGTTAGGGTTAGGGTTAGGGTTAGGGTTAGGGTTAGGGTTGGGGTTAGGGTTTGGGTTAGCGTTTAGTTTTGCGTTTGCACCAGCTTCGCATTGCCTGTTTCTCGGAATTGCAATAAGCTGTATGGCATGATATTATATTTTGGTTTAGGATTAGGGTTAGGGTTGGGGTTCGGGTTAGGGCTAGGGTTAATGTTTTTGATCGTTTTTTGATCGTTTTCGCCAGCATTGGTTCAGGATTAGGCTTAGAATTGCAATTAGCTGTACCCCTTGCTAATAGCCTTTGGGTTAGGGCTAGGGCTAGAGTTAGGGCTAGGGTTAGGGTTAGGGTTAGGGTTAGGGTTAGGGTTAGCCTGTTTCTTAGAATTGCAATTAGCTGTATAGCTTGATATTATATTTTGGTTTAGGATTAGGGTTAGGGTTGGGGTTAGGGTTAGGGCTAGAGTTAATGTTTTTTATCGTTTTTTGATCGTTTTCGCCAGCATTGGTTCAGGATTAGGCTTAGAATTGCAATTTGCTGTACCCCTTGCTAATAGCCTTTGGGTTAGGGCTAGGGCTAGAGTTAGGGCTAGGGTTAGGGTTAGGGTTAGGGTTAGGGTTAGGGTTAGGGTTAGGGTTAGCGTTTGGTTTTGCGTTTGCACCAGCATTCGCATTGCCTGTTTTTTAGAATTGCAATTAGGTGTATGCCTTGGTATTAGATTTTGGTTTAGGATTAGGGTTAGGGTTGGGGTTAGGGTAAGGGTTAGGGTTAGGGTTAATGTTTTTTATCGTTTTTTGATCGTTTTCGCCAGCATTGGTTCAGGATTAGGCTTAGAATTGCAATTAGCTGTACCCCTTCCTAATAGCCTTTGGTTAGGGCTAGGTCTAGAGTTAGGGTTAGGGTTAGGGTTAGAGTTAGGGTTAGGGTTAGGGGTAATGTTTCTTGTCGTTTTTTTACTCGTCTTCAAAAGCATTAGTTCAAGGCCAGGCTTAGAATTGCAAATAAATGAAAGCTTGGGTATTAGATTTGGTTCAGCGCTAGGGTCAGTGTTTGGGTTAGGGTTAGGGTTAGGGTTAGGGTTAGGGTTAGGGTTAGGGTTAACGTTAGCGTTCGGTTTTGTGTTTGCACCTGCATTCGCATTGCCTGTGGCTTACAATTGCAATAAGCTGGATGCCTTGGTATTATATTTTGCTTTAGGATTAGGGTTAGGGTTAGGGTTAGGGTTAGGGGTAGGGTTAGGGTTAGGGTAAGGGTTAGGGTTTATGTTTTTATCGTGTTTTGATCGTTTTCGCCAGCATTGGTTCTGGATTAGGCCTAGAATTGCAATTAGCTGTGCCCCTTCCTAATAGCCTTTGGTTTAGGGCTAGGTCTAGAGTTAGGGTTAGGGTTAGGGTTAGGGTTAGGGTTAATGTTTTTTGTCGTTTTTTTACTCGTTTTCAACAGCATCAGTTCAAGGCCACGCTTAGAACTGCAAACAAATGTAAGCTTGGGTATAAGTTTTGATTTAGGGCTAGGGCTAGAGTTAGGGTTAGGGTTAGGGTTAGGGTTAGGGTTAGGGTTAATGTTTTTTTGTCGTTTTTCACTCGTTTTCAACAGCATCAGTTCAAGGCCAGGCTAAGAATTGCAAATAAATGTAAGCTTGGGTATTAGATTTGGTTCAGCGCTAGTGTCAGTGTTTGGGTTAGGGTTAGGGTTAGGGTTAGGGTTAGGGTTAGGGTTAGTGTTAGGGTTAGGGTTAGGGTTAGCGTTCGGTTTTGCGTTTGCACCTGCATTCTCATTGCTGTGGCTTAGAATTGCAATTAGCTGAATGCCTTGGTATTATATTTTGCTTTAGGATTAGGGTTAGGGTTAGGGTTAGGGTTAATGTTTTTGATCGTTTTCGGCAGCATTGGTTCAGGATTAGGCTTAGAATTGCAATTAGCTGTACCCCTTGCTAATAGCCTTTAGTTTAGGGCTAGGGCTAGAGTTAGGGCTACGGTTAGGGTTAGGGTTAGTGTTAGGGTTAGGGTTAGGGTTAGGGTTAGGGTTAGGGTTACGGTTAATGTTTTTTTGTCGTTTTTTTTACTCGTTTCCAACAGCATAAGTTCAAGGCCAGGCTTAGAAATTCAAATAAATGGAAGCTTAAGGTATTAGATTTGTTTCAGGGCTAGGGTCATGGAAAACATGGATGCAGTGAATGGGACTTTCGGTCTTTGACCACTTGCTGGTGAGCTGATCTACTCACCTCCCACCGCTTTAGGAGCTGCATCTGCGCCTTGAACCTTGAAGGGTGGTGGCGTTCCTACGGATGCGGAAAACCTGGCTTCCAGCCGAGTCTCACGCGAACCGTTATTATTATTTTTTTTTTAGGGTCAGTATTTGGGTTAGGGTTAGGTTTAGTGTTAGTGTTAGGTTTAGGGGTAGCGTTTGATTTTGCGTTAGCACCAGCATTCGCATTGCCTGTGTCTTAGAATTGCAATTAGCTGTATGACTTGGTATTATATTTTGGTTTAGGATTAGGGTTAGGGTTGGGGTTAGGGTAAGGGCTAGGGTTAATGTTTTTTATGCGTTTTTTGATCGTTTTCGCCAGCATTGGTTCAGGATTAGGCTTAGAATTGCAATTAACTGTACCCCTTCCTAATAGCCTTTGGTTTAGGGCTAGGTCTAGAATTAGGGTTAGGGTTAGGGTTAGGGTTAGGGTTAATGTTTTTGATCGTTTTCGCCAGCGTTGGTTCAGGACTAGGCTTAGAATTTCAATTAGCTGTGACCCTTGCTAATAGCCTTTAGTTTAGGGCTAGGGCTAGAGTTAGGGCTAGGGTTAGGGTTAGGGTTAGGGTTAGGGTTAGGGTTAGGGTTTGCGTTAGCGTTTAGTTTTGCGTTTGCACCAGCTTCGCATTGCCTGTTTCTTAGAATTGCAATTAGCTGTATGGCTTGATATTATATTTTGGTTTAGGATTAGGGTTAGGGTTGGGATTAGGGTTAGGGCTAGGGTTAATGTTTCTTATCGTTTTTTGATCGTTTTCGCCAGCATTGGTTCAGGATTAGGCTTAGAATTGCAATTAGCTGTACCCCTTGCTAATAGCCTTTGGGTTAGGGCTAGGGCAAGAGTTAGGGCTAGGGTTAGGGTTAGGGTTAGGGTTAGGGTTAGCGTTTGGTTTAGCGTTTGTACCAGCATTCGCATTGCCTGTTTCTTAGAATTGCAAGTAGGTGTATGCCTTGGTATTAGATTTTGGTTTAGGATTAGGGTTAGGGTTGGGGTAAGGGTAAGGGTTAGGGTTAGAGTTAATGTTTTTTATCGTTTTTTGATCGTTTTCGCCAGCATTGGTTCAGGATTAGGCTTAGAATTGCAATTACCTGTACCCCTTCTTAATAGCCTTTTTTTGTCGTTTTTTACTCGTTTTCAACAGCGTTAGTTCAAGACCAGGCTTAGAATTGCAAATAAATGAAAGCTTGGGTATTAGATTTGGTTCAGCGCTAGGGTCAGTGTTTGGGTTAGGGTTAGGGTTAGGGTTAGGGTTCGGGTTCGGGTTAGGGTTAGGGTTAGGGTTAGGGTTAGCGTCCCGGTTTTGCGTTTGCACCTGCGTTCGCATTGCCTGTAGCTTAGAATTGCAATAAGCTGGATGCCTTGGTATTATATTTTGCTTTAGGATTAGGGTTAGGGTTAGGGTTAGGGTTAGGATTAGGGTTAGGGTTGGGGTTAGGGTAAGGGTTAGGGTTAGGGTTAATGTTTTTATCGTTTTTTGATCGTTTTCGCCAGCATTGGTTCAGGATTAGGCTTAGAATTGCAATTAGCTGTACCCCTTCCTAATAGCCTTTGGTTAGGGCTAGGTCTAGAGTTAGGGTTAGGGTTAGGGTTAGGGTTAGGGTTAGGTGTAATGTTTTTTGTCGTTTTTTTACTCGTCTTCAACCGCATCAGTTCAAGGCCACGCTTAGAATTGCAAAAAAATGTAAGCTTGGGTATTAGATTTGGTTTAGGGCTAGGGCTAGAGTTAGGGTTAGGGTTAGGGTTAGGGTTAGGGTTAGGGTTAATGTTTTTTGTCGTTTTTCACTCGTTTTCAACAGCATTAGTTCAAGGCCAGGCTTAGAATTGCAAATAAATGTAAGCTTGGGTATTAGATTTGGTTCAGCGCTAGGGTCAGTGTTTGGGTTAGGGTTAGGGTTAGGGTTAGGGTTGAGGTTAGGGTTAGGGTTAGGGTTAGCGTTCGATTTTGCGTTTGCACCTGCATTCGCATTGCCTGTGGCTTAGAATTGCAATTATCTGGATGCCTTGGTATTATATTTTGCTTTAGGATTAGGGTTAGGGTTAGGGTTAGGGTTAGGGTTAGGGTTAGGGTTAGGGTTAGGGTTAATGTTTTTGATCGTTTTCGGCAGCATTGGTTCAGGATTAGGCTTAGAATTGCAATTAGCTGTACTCCTTGCTAATAGCCTTTAGTTTAGGGCTAGGGCTAGAGTTAGGGTTAGGGTTAGGGTTAGGGGTAGGGTTAGGGTTAGGGTTAATGTTTTTTTGTCGTTTATTACTCGTTTTCAACAGCATTAGTTCAAGGCCAGGCTTAGAATTGCAAATAAATGAAAGCTTGGGTATTAGATTTGGTTCAGCGCTAGGGTCAGTGTTTGGGTTAGGGTTAGGGTTAGGGTTAGGGTTAGGGTTAGGGTTAGGGTTAGGGTTAGCGTTCGGTTTTGCGTTTGCACCTGTATTAGCATTGCCTGTAGCTTAGAATTGCAATAAGCTGGATGCCTTGGTATTATATTTTGCTTTAGGATTAGGGTTAGGGTTAGGGTTAGGGTTAGGGTTAGGGTTAATGTTTTTGATCTATTTCGCCAGCATTGGTTCAGGATTAGGCTTAGTATTGCAATTAGCTGTACCCCTTGCTAATAGCCTTTAGTTTAGGGCTAGGGCTAGAGTTAGGGCTAGGGTTAGGGTTAGGGTTAGGGTTAGGGTTAGGGTTAGGGTTAGGGTTAGGGTTAGGGTTAGGGTTAGGGTTAGGGTTAGGGTTAGGGTTAGGGTTAGGGGTAGGGTAAGGGTTAGGGTAAGGGTTAGGGTTTTTGTTTTTATCGTGTTTTGATCGTTTTCGCCAGCATTGGTTCTGGATTAGGCTAAGAATTGCAATTAGCTGTGCCCATTCCTAATAGCCTTTGATTTAGGGCTAGGCCTAGAGTTAGGGTTAGGGTTAGGGTTAGGGTTAGGGTTAATGTTTTTTGTCGTTTTTTTACTCGTTTTCAACAGCATCAGTTCAAGGCCACGCTTAGAATTGCAAACAAATGTAAGCTTGGGTATAAGATTTGGTTTAGGGCTAGGGTCAGTGTTTGGGTTAGGGTTAGGGTTAGGGTTAGGGTTAGGGTTAGGGTTAGGGTTAGGGTTAGGGTTAGGGTTAGGGTTAATGTTTTTGATCGTTTTCGGCAGCATTGGTTCAGGATTAGGCTTAGAATTGCAATTAGCTGTACCCCTTGCTAATAGCCTTTAGTTTAGGGCTAGGGCTAGAGTTAGGGCTAGGGTTAGGGTTAAGGTTAGTGTTACGGTTAGGGTTAGGGTTAAGGTTAGGGTTAGGGTTAATGTTTTTTTGTCGGTTTTTTTACTCGTTTCCAACAGCATAAGTTCAAGGCCAGGCTTAGAAATTCAAATAAATGGAAGCTTAAGGTATTAGATTTGTTTCAGGGTTAGGGTCATGGAAAACATGGATGCAGTGAATGGGACTTTCGGTCTTTGACCACTTGCTGGTGAGTTGATCTACTCACCTCCCACCGCTTTAGGAGCTGCATCTGTGCCTTGCTCCTTGAAGGGTGGTGGCGTTCCTACGGATGCGGAAAACCCGGCTTCCAGCCGAGTCTCACGCGAAGCGTTATTATTATTTTTTTTTAGGGTCAGTATTTGGGTTAGGGTTAGGGTTAGTGTTAGGGTTAGGTTTAGGGTTAGCGTTTGATTTTGCGTTTGCACCAGCATTCGCATTGCCTGTGTCTTAGAATTGCAATTAGCTGTATGGCTTGGTATTATATTTTGGTTTAGGATTAGGGTTAGGGTTGGGGTTAGGGTTAGGGCTAGGGTTAATGTTTTTTATCGTTTTTTGATCGTTTTCGCCAGCATTGGTTCAAGATTAGGCTTAGAATTGCAATTAGCTGTACCCCTTCCTAATAGCCTTTGGTTTAGGGCTAGGTCTAGAGTTAGGGTTAGGGTTAGGGTTAGGGTTAGGGTTAATGTTTTTGATCGTTTTCGCCAGCGTTGGTTCAGGATTAGGCTTAGAATTTCAATTAGCTGTACCCCTTGCTAATAGCCTTTAGTTTAGGGCTAGGGCTAGAGTTAGGGCTAGGGTTAGGGTTAGGGTTAGGGTTAGGGTTAGGGTTAGGGTTTGGGTTAGCGTTTAGTTTTGCGTTTGCACCAGCTTCGCATTGCCTGTTTCTTAGAATTGCAATTAGCTGTATGGCTTGATATTATATTTTGGTTTAGGATTAGGGTTAGGGTTGGGATTAGGGTTAGGGCTAGGGTTAATGTTTCTTATCGTTTTTTGATCGTTTTTGCCAGCATTGGTTCAGGATTAGGCTTAGAATTGCAATTAGCTGTACCCCTTGCTAATAGCCTTTGGGTTAGGGCTAGGGCAAGAGATAGGGCTAGGGTTAGGGTTAGGGTTAGGGTTAGGGTTAGCGTTTGGTTTTGCGTTTGTACCAGCATTCGCATTGCCTGTTTCTTATAATTGCAAGTAGGTGTATGCCTTGGTATTAGATTTTGGTTTAGGATTAGGGTTAGGGTTGGGGTTAGGGTTAGGGTTAGGTTTAGAGTTTATGTTTTTTATCGTTTTTTGATCGTTTTCGCCAGCATTGGTTCAGGATTAGGCTTAGAATTGCAATTAGCTGTACCCCTTCTTAATAGCCTTTGGTTAGGGCAAGGTCTAGAGTTAGGGTTAGGGTTAGGGTTAGGGTTAGGGTTAGGGTTAATGTTTTTTGTCGTTTTTTTACCCGTCTTCAACAGCATTAGTTCAACGCCACGCTTAGAATTGCAAACAAATGTAAGCTTGGGTATTAGATTTGGTTTAGGGCTAGGGCTAGAGTTAGGGTTAGGGTTAGGGTGAGGGTTAATGTTATTTTGTCATTTTTTACTCGTTTTCAACAGCGTTAGTTCAAGGCCAGGCTTAGAATTGCAAATAAATGAAAGCTTGGGTATTAGATTTGGTTCAGCGCTAGGGTCAGTGTTTGGGTTAGGGTTAGGGTTAGGGTTAGGGTTAGGGTTAGGTTTAGGGTTAGGGTTAGGGTTAGGGTTAGCGTTCGGTTTTGCGTTAGCACCTGCATTCGCATTGCCTGTGTTGCCTGTGTATTTTGCTTTAGGATTAGGGTTAGGGTTAGGGTAAGGGTTAGGGTTAGGGTTAGGGTTAATGTTTTCGATCTATTTCGCCAGCATTGGTTCAGGATTAGGCTTAGTATTGCAATGAGCTGTACCCCTTGCTAATAGCCTTTAGTTTAGGGCTAGGGCTAGAGTTAGGGCTAGGGTTAGGGTTATGGTTAGGGTTAGGGTTAGGGTTAGGGTTAGGGTTAAGGTTAGGGTTAGGGTTAGGGTTAGGGTTAGGGTTAGGGTTGGGGTTAGGGTTTGGGTTAGCGTTTAGTTTTGCGTTTGCACCAGCTTCGCATTGCCTGTTTCTTAGGATTGCAATAAGCTGTATGGCATGATATTATATTTTGGTTTAGGATTAGGGTTAGGGTTGGGGTTAGGGTTAGGCCTAGGGTTAATGTTTTTGATCGTTTTTTGATCGTTTTCGCCAGCATTGGTTCAGGATTAGGCTTAGAATTGCAATTAGCTGTACCTCTTGCTAATAGCCTTTGGGTTAGGGCTAGGGCTAGAGTTAGGGCTAGGGTTAGGGTTAGGGTAAGGGTTAGGGTTAGGGTTAGGGTTAGCCTGTTTCTTAGAATTGCAATTAGCTGTATAGCTTGATATTATATTTTGGTTTAGGATTAGGGTTAGGGTTGGGGTTAGGGTTAGGGCTAGGGTTAATGTTTTTTATCGTTTTTTGATCGTTTTCGCCAGCATTGGTTCAGGACTAGGCTTAGAATTGCAATTTGCTGTACCCCTTCCTAATAGCCTTTGGTTTAGGGCTAGGTCTAGAGTTAGGGTTAGGGTTAGGGTTAGGGTTAGGGTTAATGTTTTTTGTCGTTTTTTTACTCGTCTTCAACAGCATTAGTTCAAGGCCACGCTTAGAATTGCAAACAAATGTAAGCTTGGGTAATAGATTTGGTTTAGGGCTAGGGCTGGAGTTAGGGTTAGGGTTAGGGTTAGGGTTAGGTTTAGGGTTATGGTTAATGTTTTTTATCGTTTTTTGATCGTTTTCGCCAGCATTGGTTCAGGATTAGGCTTAGTATTGCAATTAGCTGTACCCCTTACTAACAGCCTTTGGTTCAGGGCTAGGGCTAGAGTTAAGGTTAGGATTAGGGTTAGGGTTAGGGTTAGGGTTAGGGTTAATGTTTTTTTCTCGCTTTTATACTCGTTTTCAACAGCATTAGTTCAAGGCCACGCTTAGAATTGCAAACAAATGTAAGCTTGAGTATTAAATTTTGGTTTAGGGCTAGGGCTAGAGTTAGGGTTAGGATTAGGGTTAGGGTTAGGGTTTATGTTTTTTGTCGTTTTGTACTCGTTTACAACAGCATTAACGTTAGGTCAAGGCCAGGCTTAGAATTGCAAATAAATGGAAGCTGAAGGTTTTAGATTTGGTTCAGGGCTAGGGTCAGTGTTTGGGTTAGGGTTAGGGTTAGGGTTAGGGTTAGTGTTACGGATGCGGAAAACCCGGCTTCCAGCCGAGTCTCACGCGAAGCGTTATTATTATTTTTTTTTAGGGTCAGTATTTGGGTTAGGGTTAGGGTTAGTGTTAGGGTTAGGGTTAGGGTTAGCGTTCTGTTTCGCGTTTGCACTAGCATTCGCATTGCCTGTGGCTTAGAATTGCAATTAGCTGTATGCCTTGGTATTTTATTTTGGTTTAGGATTAGGGTTAGGGTTGGGGTTAGGGTTAGGGTTAGGGCTAGGGTTAGTTTTAGGGTTAGGGTTAGGGTTAGCGTTTGGTTTTGCGTTTGAACCAGCATTCGCATTGCCTGTGTCTTAGAATTGCCATTAGCTGTATGCCTTGGTATTAGATTTTGGTTTAGGATTAGGGTTAGGGTTTGCGTTTGGGTTAGGGTAAGGGTTAGGGTTAATGTTTTTTTATCGTTTTTTAATCGTTTTCGCCAGCATTGGTTCAGGATTAGAATTGCAATTAGCTGTACCCCTTCCTAATAGCCTTTGGTTTAGGGCTAGGGCTAGAGTTAGGGTTAGGGTAAGGGTTAGGGTTAGGGTTAGGGTTAATGTTTTTTGTCGTTATTTTACTCGTTGTCAACAGCATTAGTTCAAGGCCAGGCTTAGAATTGCAAATAAATGGAAGCTTAAGGTATTAGATTTGGTTCAGGGCTAGAGTCATTGTTTGGGTTAGGGTTAGGGTTAGGGTTAGGGTTAGCGTTCGATTTTGCGTTTGCACCAGCATTCGCATTGCGTGTATCTTAGAATTGCAATTAGCTGTATGCCTTGGTGTTAGATTTTGGTTTAGGATTAGGGTTAGGGTTGGGTCTAGGGCTAGGGTTAGGGTTAGGGTTAGGGTTAATCTTTTTTATCGTTTTTTGATCTTTTTCCCCGGCATTGGTTCAGGATTAGGCTTAGAATTGCAATTAGCTGTACCCCTTCCTAATAGGCTTTGGTTTGGGGCTAGGGCTAGAGGTCGGTTTAGGGTTAGGGTTAGGGTTAGGGTTAGGGTTAGGGTTAGGGTTAGGGTTAATGTTTTTGTTGGCGTTTTTTTACTCGTTCTCAACATCATTAGATCAAGGCCAGGCTTAGAATTGCAAATAAATGTAAGCTTTGGTATTAGATTTGGTTCAGGGCTAGGGTGTTTGGGTTAGGTTTAGGGTTAGGGTTAGCGTTCGGTTTTGCGTTTGCACCAACATTCGCATTGCCTGTGGCTTAGAATTGCAATTAGCTGTATGCCTTGGTATTATATTTTGGCTTAGGATTAGGGTTAGGGTTGGGGTTAGGGTTGTTGTTGTTGTTACTTTATTTTATTTCTCCAGAATTACAGGCAGTAGAATGCCTTCTCACTAGACCAGGTCTAGTTCTCACAAATGATGAAGAATGTGAATGAACATGCTAAAGCTAATGAAAAACAAGAAATAGAAAAAGATGAGAAAATCTTGTGGTATATATTTTATGACGGTATTTATATGTGAGTGACAGTGATTAAATGACAAGGGAAAGAAAAGAAAAAGATAGAAAGAAAACAGTCAGGAATAAACGGAGCAGATGTATGAAATAGAAATAAAGAAGTTGAGGTATTTGAGGAGAAAAGTCAGTTTGTCGATTAGAGACCAAACCAAAAGATCAAAATGCACATGTCTGACGAATGAGTCAAGACAGAGAAAGCGTGTCAAGAACATCTGAGCACAGCAGGGCTTTGAAACCCAGAATATCTTCATGGCAACGAATATTTGCCGGAAGCCTGTTCCAATACACGCTGCCCACGAATTGCATGGAAGCTCGAGATGCTGGTCCACGAACGAACGGAATTTGGAGAAGACGTGAGACCTGGCCACGTGTAACACGGCGTGTGCTTTGCTCAAGACCAGGTTCAGCGATCAACAGAAAGAAAGGCGAAAATAGCATGCTTGCATTGGAGGCAAGACATCTATGGACAAAAACAACAATCTTGAGCTGAAAATGGTGGATCAGTGGGGAAATATTTAATCTAGAAATAAGAGGTGCGGTCGGTGTTTGACGAGGGAGCTGAAACACAGCTCTGACTCCAGCCTTGCTGATCTTCCCCAAACGGTCGAGAAGCTGAGCTGTGAGGCTTGGGTAGAATGCTGCTGAAGCATAACACAGCTGGCTGTTTACCATACTGGTGTACCACGACCGTCGAGCTCTAAGCGTTAGTGAACGCCCGTGTCTCCACAATTGCCCTATGGTTTGTGCAGTTCTACGTGACACATAGTCGACATGTGGCCACCATGACAATTGGTCGTCAACGATCACACCAAGGTATTTTGCGGTGGCCGTCACCTCCAGTTGCTCGTTGTTGCAGAAAACATCGGGTGTGGCAATGGCTGCGCCACGAGGCTGAACGAACATGACCTGAGTCTTGCTGGCATTCATTACGAGGCCGATGTCTTCAAGCCATCGGGAGATATCAGTTACTGCTCTCGTCAGAGTTCTGCCAACAAAATCTAAGTCAGGATGGGAGAAATCAAGGATTATATCGTCAGCAAATTCTTGGTGATTGACAGTTGCAGGAAGTGCTGTGTGCAGATTACGGGTGTACAACACAAAGAGAATGGGTCCAAGAACGCTCCCTTGCGGAACACCACGCGTACAGCCAACAGAGCAAGACAAGCTGTCCAGCACCCTCACTTGCTGTGACCTGCCACTGAGGTAGTCACAGAACCAGTGTAGGGGTGCTCCTCCAATGCCTAGGGTGTGCAGTTCATTAACCAGCCTCTCATGTTGTACACGATCAAACGCCTTCGACATATCAATCATAACCAAACCGGTGTACTTGCGCTCGGATTTCGCTAATAGCCAGCGATTCACTGCTAGTACCAATGCATCTTCTGTTGAATGGCGGGGTCGATATGCAAATTGAGTCATCGGGTATAAATCATTGCTGTACAGATATTCTGTCAGCTGTCTCTTCACAAACTGCTCTAGGATACGCGAAACGATAGGGAGTAAGGATACATGTCTGTAGTTGCGGGCTGATGAGCGGTCTCCGGCTTTATGCAGGGGACTGATGTGGGAGTGCTTGAACGTGGTGGGCACAACACCACTCTGTAGTGAACTATTAATGATACAGGAAAGTGGAGGAGCAAGCACATTTGCACATTGCCGCAGGACAATTCCAGGTACAGAGTCACTGCCGGCAGCTTTGAATGGATCCACAGCTTTAAGACACTTTTCGACATCTGCAACACTTACAGGTTTGAAGACGTGAAGACTGTTGGCTGGCATTGGCCCAAGTGGCGGGTGCAGATTCTGTGGTCTGCTTGGGTCATTGACAATTTCACCGAAGACATGGCCGAGATCCTCAACAGAAACCTGAGGTATTTGACGTTCCTTCCGTCGCCCTGTGACTGTGTTCATTGCTGACCAAAGTTTCCGCTGATCAGGTGTGTTGCACTGGTTTACGAAGTACAGGTTACGAAGCTTTCGGTTAAGCTTCCTGGCAAAAGCTCTGGCGAGCCGATGTTGCTCACGAAGCACCTCATTGGCTTGATCCTTCATGAGTCGATGGTGTAGCCTGTTGCGGTGCCGTACTGCAGATACCAACTCCTCAGTTAACCAAGGACAGATCCGGCGACCACGCTTGCGCCTCGCCACCAAGGGGGCGTGCTCATCTAGTGTTTCCAAATAGCAGACGTGAATGCACCTGTCATGTCATTTATCGTGCCGTTCCGAGGGAACTGATGAAAGTGGACACACAGATCAGTCTGAAACTTCTCCCAGTCGATGGTGTGGATACGGCGACTCTGTCCGGGTTGTGATGTTCGGTTTACCCCTGTCTGGTTTACAGGCAAGTGTGCAAGGATGGCGAAATGGTCGCTAATATCTCCGTAAATCGTTTCACAGGCACCAGAAATGGGTGTATTTGACAGAAACAGATCTATGGTTGAAGCCGTGTGGCTCGTGACACGAGTTGGTGAGGTGACATAATTCCGAAGATTACTACTGGATAGTACTCGGTGCAGATGTTGTGCGTTCGGAGAGTTCTCACAGCTGTAATCAATGTTGAAGTCTCCAATGATAACGGTAGATGCCTGAGGGCCTTCCATAGCAGTTTCTATGTTCTCTTGAAGAGAGTCCCAGTACGGCACTGGCTTGTCTGGAGGACGGTATCCACACCCGACAAGGAGAGTATCACCAGGACATCTGACTTCCAGCCATACAATCTCTAGCTCAGCAGCTTCCAAATCCATTCGTCTTCGGACAACCACAGACTCATAGCAGTAAATGCCGACGCCACCACCTTGCTGGATGGGGCGGTCCTTCCTGAAAGGTTTATAATGAGGAATCGCCAATTCTCCATCACCAACATCGGGTTTCAGCCAGGTTTCTGACATACCAAAGATGTGCACTCCTCTGGCCGACAGGAACTCCTTCACCTCATCCACTTTCCGTCTGATGCTGCAAACATTCAGAAATGAGATTGTCAGCATTGACCTTTAGATTTGCTGCGGGTAAGCACTCCATCGTTGAGATCGCTGGTCGCTGACTGATCTTTTGGTCCGTCAGGCTTCTGCATATCCACTGAGTTCCCAGATCCAGGGTACTTGTCGAAGTTCCATTTTCCACTGTAGTACGGAGATGGCCAAAATTCCTTTGTATTTACAAGTTCAATACTCGTTCTGTTGAGAATGAGTCGGGCTGAGTGACCTTTCTCCTTGGGAAATAGCGTGCAATCATGGATTTGCACCTTCACGCCAACCTCTTGCGCCCTTTGTTGTACGTATTGACAAAGGGTATCTGCATCGCAATCCTTCCGGAGGTTGCCCACAAACAGAACAGCCTTCCTTCCTGTTGGCTTCTTGGTGCAGATCAGCTGCCATAAATTGCTGCCTTCCGCATCCTCTTCAAAAGTAGGGAGCATTCTGGAAAGTCCTTGTTTGCCAGGTTTTGCATCAGTTGGAGCATCTGGGTCCATTTGATGCACCCTGGACGCTTCAGTCATGCCGGTATCTTGTTGTTCGGTACGTACAACTGAGGAGCATGGTTCAACCGAATCTCGTACTAGTTCCTTTTGAGGACAGCCAGCTACGGGTACGGGTACGCCAGGGCTGGAAGCTGCAACTCGCTTCTGTTTCTTCTGGGATGATTTTTGCACCGAGGGAGATCCTTGGCGTCTTTGGCCGTCATCTCGTTTGTGAGCGCTTCTACCTTCCGCGTAAGGTGGTCGATACGATTTAGAAGTCGTTTCTCCCTATCCTCAGCTGCACTGCGGTCTAGCTCCAGTATCTCAACGATCTTCAGAAAGTAAGATTTCTCCATACTAGTACTCTGGTTTGAACTTGCCGATTCGAAGGTGGGGGACACCAGATCTGCCGGACGCTCGACATCTATTGGCACGCCTGTCGCCATAGCCCAGGACAGTGTTGTACCTGGCATCGGACAGTCTCTACACAGGTAAAAAAGCCCAAAAACACAGGAGCGTGGGAAACTGCTTCCGACCTACACTGTAAAAAAAAGGCTTGGGGTTAGGGTTAGGGTTAATGTTTTTGATCGTTTTCGCCCGCATTGGTTCAGGACTAGGCTTAGAATTACAACTCCGTTCCTAATAACCTTTGGTTTAGGGCTAGTGCTAGAGTTAGGGCTAGGGTTAGGGTTAGATTAGGATTAGGGTTTGGGTTAGGGTTAGGGTTAGGGTTAGGGTTAGCGTTTTGTTTTTGCGTTTGCACCAGCATTCGCATTGCCTGTTTCTTAGAATTGCAATTAGGTGTATGCCTTGGTATTAGATTTTGGTTTAGGATTAGGGTTAGGCTTGGGGTTAGGGTTAGGGTTAATGTTTTTTATCGTTTTTTGATCGTTTTCGCCAGCATTGGTTCAGGATAAGGCTTAGAATTGCAATTAGCTGTACCCCTTACTAAAAGCCTTTGGTTTAGGGCTAGGTCTAGAGTTAGGGTTAGGGTTAGGGTTAGGGTTAATGTTTTTTGTCGTTATTTTACTCGTTTTCAATAGCATTAGTTCAAGGCCAGGCTTAGAATTGGAAATAAATGGAAGCTTAAGGTATTAGATTTGGTTCAGGGCTAGAGTCATTGTTTGGGTTAGGGTTAGGGTTAGGGTTAGGGTTAGCGTTTGATTTTGCGTTGGCACCAGCATTCGCATTGCCTGTGTCATAGAATTGCAATTAGCTGTATGCCTTGGTATTAGATTTTGGTTTAGGATTAGGGTTAGGGTTGGGGCTAGGGTTAGGGTTAGGGTTAGGGTTATCTATCATCTCCGGCAACCTCCCAACTGCCATTGAACATGCTCAGTTTGTACAACAACAAATTGCTGACCGGGTCCGACGTGACGAATCGGCCGGTCCTTTCTCGGTCCAGCCTTTCCACCCATTTGTATGCTCTCCGCTCGGCGTAGTGCCCAAGAACAACGGGAAATTCCGCCTCATTCACCACCTGTCTTACCCTGACCGTATGTCTGTCAATGATGGAATAAACAAGGATTCGTTCTCCCTACATTATGTCACAGTGGACGATGCCATTGAGCGTCTGCAACGTCAAGGTACCGGTGCCTTGATGGCGAAGCTCGACATACGCAATGCATTTCGACTGGTCCCGGTCGCACCCACTGCATACCATTTGTTGGGTTTCCAGTGGCAGGGCCAATTCTACTATGACAAAGTACTGCCATTCGGGCTGAGGTCCGCACCCTACTTGTTTAACTGCATTGCGGACGCACTTTGCCAGATAAGCTGTGAACTGTTCCAGGTTCCCCACCTCCTGCACCTTCTGGACGACTTCTGGCTCTGTGGCCCTGCAAACTCAACGCTATGTGCGCAGCGTCTGAACGTAGTCCTCTCCGTATTCCGCTACCTGGGAGTTCCCATTGCCGACGAAAAGACAGTCGGCCCAACCTCCTGTCTCACCTTCCTGGGCATCGAACTGGACTCCGTCCAGAAAGTGGCTCGTCTCCCACAGGACAAGGCTGACGACATCCGCTCCAGACTATTGGCCTTTCGCCAACGCCAATCCTGCCGTCTACGGGAGCTTGAACAGCTGTTGGGCAAGCTGAACTTTGCCAGCCGCGTCATCACGCCGGGCCGTACATTCATGCGCCGACTGTACGATGCCACGCGCAACGTTTCCAAGCCCTACCACCGCATCCGTCTCTCCCCAGAATGTCATCTGGACCTTCTTTGGTGGTCTCACCTACTCGATGGCTGGAATGGCAAGTCATTCTTCCTCGATCTGCAGGAGACTCTGGCCAGCGACATCCTGATAGAAACTGACGCATCTGGCGCCATTGGGCATGGCGCAGTTTACGGCACGCATTGGTTCGCCGACACCTGGTCACCACAACACACTCCGCTCTGCATTACGTTCAAGGAGCTGTACCCCATCTGCATTGCATGTGCTACGTGGGGCCACCAGTGGTGTCGCAAGCGTATCCGCTTCCATACCGACAACGAAGCTGTCGCCGCTGTTCTCAAGTCTGGCACCAGTCGCTGCCCTAATGTGATGTCACTCCTACGGCAGCTCTTCTTCATCTGCGCCAAGGGTAATTTTATGGTCACCGCCCGTCACATACCGGGAACTACCAACATCCTTGCTGACGCTCTCTCCAGGCAAGATTTCAAGCGATTCCATTCGTGCCACCCTACCGCCGCTCACATGCCCACTCCCGTGCGTGCTCTTACGTCCATTCCTGGGGAGACTTCGGCCGTGCCTTGCACAGCCGAGTGACGGAAGCCCACATGCAAACTGCCATGAAAGCTGGCAGCACCGGTCCTGGGTAAGCGCTGATGGGACAGACTGAGCCCACTTATTGTGGGTGCCAGAGCATAACCGAATGCCACCTATGTACCGACTGTACACTCAGTAACTCAATATCACTCTACTATTGTCCACAATCTGTGGCACCCCCTCTACAGTTAACAGTGAATAGGAGGTTCTCTATTTGGGGAGTCAACCTTGCTTACCAGGCTCCTCATACGGCTCATTCAGCCTCTCACACTCAGACGGCTCACTCAGCCTCGGCTCACTCAGCCTCTCAATACGGCTCACTCAGCCTCCGCAGCCGGGCCCTGCCCGGCTGCCTCCATACGGCTCACTCAGCCTCCGCAGCAGGGCCCTGCCCAGCTGCCATACACACACATTCACACAGCTCTAAGCTGTCACTCACTCGGAGCCTGGCAAAGCAATTGACAAACCCTCCTATTCCCCAAACTGGTTGCTCGTTGTGTGAGTGCGGCATGCAGATGCTTGTGTTAATGTTTTTTATCGTTTTTTGATCTTTTTCGCCAGCATTGGTTCATGATTGGGCTTAGAATTGCAATTAGCTGTACCCCTTCCTAATAGCCTTTGGTTTAGAGCTAGGGCTAGAGTTAGGGCAAGGGTTGGAATTAGAATTAAGGTTAGGGTTAGGGTTGGGGTTAGGGTTAGCGTTTGGTTTTGCGTTTGCACCAGCATTCGCATTGCCTGTGTCTTAGATTTGCAATTAGCTGTATGCCTTGGAATTAGATTTTGGTTTAGGATAAGGGTTAGGGTTAGGGTTAGGGTTAATGTGTTTTATCGTTTTTTGATCGTTTTCGCCAGCATTGGTTCAGGATTAGGCTTAGTATTGCAATTAGCTGTACCCATTACTAATAGCCTTTGGTTCAGGGCTAGGGCTAGAGTTAGGGTTAGGGTTAGGGTTAGGGGTAGGGTTACGGTTAGGGTTAATGTTTTTTTGTCGTTTTTTTACTGGTTTTCAACATCATTAGTTCTGGGCCAGGCTTTAGAATTGCAAATAAATGTATGCTTGGGTATTAGATTTTGTTTAGGGCTAGGGCTAGAGTTAGGGTTAGGGTTAGGGTTAGGGTTAGGGTTAATGTTTTTTTGTCGTTTTCTTTACTCGTTTTCAACAGCATTTTTTGATCGTTTTCGCAAGCATTGGTTCAGGATTAGGCTTAGTATTTCAATTAGCTGTACCCCTTCCTAATAGCCTTTGGTTTAGGGCTAGGGCTAGAGTTAGGGTTAGGGTTAGGGTTAGGGTTAAGGTAAGGGTTAGGGTTAATGTTTTTTTGTCGTTTTTTATTCCTTTTCAACAGCATTAGTTCAAGGCCAGGCTTAGAATTGCAAATAAATGGAAGCTTAAGGTGTTATATTTGGTTCAGGGCTAGGGTCAGTGTTTGGGTTAGGGTTAGGGTTAGGGTTAGGGTTAGGGTTAGGGTTAGGGTTAGGGTTAGCTTTCGGTTTTGCGTTTGCACCAGCATTCGCATTGCCTGTGGCTTAGAATTGCAATTAACTGTATGGCTTGGTATTATATTTTGGTTCAGGATTAGGGTTAGGGTTGGGGTTAGGGTTAGGGTTAGGGTTAGGGTTAAGGTTAGGGTTAGGGTTAGGGTTAATGTTTTTTATCGTTTTTTGATCGTTTTCGCCAGCATTGGTTCAGGATTAGGCTTAGAATTGCAATTAGCTGTACTCCTTGCTAATAGCCATTGGTTTAGGGCTAGGGCTAGAGTTAGGGCCAGGGTTAGGGTTAGGGTTAGGGTTAGGGTTAGGGTTAGGGCTAGCGTTTGGTTTTGCGTTTGCACCAGCATTCGCATTGCCTGTTTCTTAGAATTGCAATTAGGTGTATGCCTTGGTATTAGATTTTGGTTTAGGATTAGGGTTAGTGTTGGGGTTAGGGTTAGGGTTAGGGTTAGGGTTAATGGTTTTCATCGTTTTTTGATCGTTTTCGCCATCATTGGTTCAGGATTAGGCTTAGAATTGCAATTAGCTGTACCGCTTCCTAATAGCCTTTGGTTTAGGGCTAGGTCTAGAGTTAGGGTCAGGGTTAGGGTTAGGGTTAGGGTTAGGGTCAGGGTTAATGTTTTTGATCGTTTTCGCCAGCATTGGTTCAGGATTAGGCTTAGAATTGCAATTAGCTGTACCCCTTGCTAATAGCCTTTAGTTTAGGGCTAGGGCTAGAGGTAGGGCTAGGGTTAGGGTTAGGGTTAGGGTCAGGGTTAATGTTTTTGATCGTTTTCGCCAGCATTGGTTCAGGATTAGGCTTAGAATTGCAATTAGCTGTACCCCTTGCTAATAGCCTTTAGTTTAGGGCTAGGGCTAGAGGTAGGGCTAGGGTTAGGGTTAGGGTTAGGGTTAGGGTTAGGGTTTGGGTTAGCATTTAGTTTTGCGTTTGCATCAGCTTCGCATTGCCTGTTTCTTAGAATTGCAATAAGCTGTATGGCTTGATATTATATTTTGGTTTAGGATTAGGGTTAGGGTTGGGGTTAGGGTTAGGGCTAGGGTTAATGTTTTTTTATCGTTTTTTGATCGTTTTCGCCAGCATTGGTTCAGGATTAGGCTTAGAATTGCAATTAGCTGTACCCCTTGCTAATAGCCTTTAGTTTAGGGCTAAGGCTAGAGTTAGGGCTAGGGTTAGGGTTAGGGTTAGGGTTAGGGTTAGGGTTAGGGTTAGGGTTAGTGTTAGGGTTTGGGTTTGCGTTTAGTTTTGCGTTTGCACCAGCTTCGCATTGCATGTTTCTTAGAATTGCAATTAGCTGTATGGCTTGATATTATATTTCTGTTTAGGATTAGGGTTAGGGCTAGGGTTAAAGTTTGTTATCGTTTTTTGATCGTTTTCGCCAGCATTGGTTCAGGATGAGGCTTAGAATTGCAATTAGCTGTACCCCTTGCTAATAGCCTTTGGGTTAGGGCTAGGGCTAGAGTTAGGGCTAGGGTTAGGGTTAGGGTTAGGGTTAGGGTTAGCGTTTGGTTTTGCGTTTGCACCAGCATTAGCATTGCCTGTTTCTTAGAATTGCAATTAGGTGTATGCCTTGGTATTAGATTTTGGTTTAGGATTAGTGTTGCGAACAAATGTAAGCTTGGGTATTAGATTTGGTTTAGGGCTAGGGCTAGAGTTAGGGTTAGGGTTAGGGTTAGGGTTAATGTTGTTGTTTTCGTTTTTTACTCGTTTCCAACAGCGTTAGTTCAAGGCCAGGATTAGAATTGCAAATAATTGAAAGCTTTGGTATTAGATTTGGTTCAGCGCTAGGGTCAGTGTTTGGGTTAGGGTTAGGGTTAGGGTAAGGGTTAGGGTTAGCGTTAGCGTTCGGGTTTGCGTTTGCACCTGCATTCGCATTGCCTGTGGCTTAGACATCCAATAAGCTGGATGCCTTGGTATTATATTTTGCTTTAGGATTAGGGTTAGGGAGTAGGGTTAGGGTTAGGGTTAGGGTTTATGTTTTTTATCGTGTTTTGATCGTTTTCGCCAGCATTGGTTCTGGATTAGGCTTAGAATTGTAATTAGCTGTACCCCTTCCTAATAGCCTTTGGTTTAGGGCTAAGTCTAAAGTTAGGGTTAGGGTTACGGTTAGGGTTAGGGTGAGGGTTAATGGTTTTTGTCGTTTTTTTCTCGTTTTCACCAGCATTAGTTCAAGGCCACGCTTAGAATTGCAAACAAATGTAAGCTTTGTATTATATTTTGCTTTAGGATTAGGGTTAGGGTAAGGGTTAGGGGTAGGGTTAGGGTTAGGGTTAGGGTTAATGTTTTTGATCGTTTTCGCCAGCATTGGTTCAGGATTAGCCTAAGAATTGCAATTAGCTGTACCCCTTGATAATAGCCTTTAGTTTAGGGCTAGGGCTAGAGTTAGGGCTAGGGTTAGGGTTAGGATTAAGGTTAGGGTTAGGGTTAGGGTTAATGTTTTTTTGTCGTTTTTTACTCGTTTTCAACAGCATTAGTTCAAGGCCAGGCTTAGAATTTCAAATAAATGTAAGCTTGGGTATTAGATTTGGTTTAGGGCTAGGGCTAGAGTCAGGATTAGGGTTAGGGTTAGGGTTAGGGTTAGGGTTAGTGTTAGGGTTAGGGTTAATGTTGTTTTTTCGGTTTTTTTACTCGTTTTCAACAGCATAAGTTCAAGGCCAGGCTTAGAAATTCAAATAAATGGAAGCTTAAGGTATTAGATTTGGTTCAGGGCTAGGGTCAGTATTTGGGTTAGGGTTAGGGTTAGTGTTAGGGTTAGGTTTAGGGTTAGCGTTTGATTTTGCGTTTGCACCAGCATTCGCATTGTATGTGTCTTAGAATTGCAATTAGCTGTATGGCTTGATATTATACTTTGGTTTAGGATTAGGATTAGGGTTGGGGTTAGGGTTTGGGCTCGGGTTGATGTGTTTTATCGTTTTTTGATCGTTTTCGCCAGCATTGGTTCAGGATTAGGCTTAGAATTGCAATTAGCTGTACCCCTTGCTAATAGCCTTTGGGTTAGGGCTAGGGCTAGAGTTAGGGCTAGGGTTAGGAATAGGGTTAGGGTTAGGGTTAGCGTTTGGTTTTGCGTTTGCACCAGCATTCGCATTGCCTGTTTCTTAGAATTGCTATTAGGTGTATGCCTTGGTATTAGATTTTCGTTTAGGATTAGTGTTAGGGTTGGGGTTAGGGTAAGGGTTAGGGTTAGGGTGAATGTTTTTTATCGTTTTTTGATCGTTTTCGCCAGCATTGGTTCAGGATTTGGCTTAGAATTGCAATTAGCTGTACCCTTCCTAATAGCCTTTGGTTAGGGCTAGGTCTAGAGTTAGGGTTAGGGTTAGGGTTAGGGTTAGGGTTAGGGTTAATGTTTTTTTGTGGTTTTTTTACTCGTCTTCAACAGCATTAGTTCAAGGCCACGCTTAGAATTGCAAACCAATGTAAGCTTGGGTATTAGATTTGGTTTAGGGCTAGGGCTAGAGTTAGGGTGAGGGTTAGGGTTAGGGTTAGGGTTAGGGTTAGTGTTAATGTTTTTGTCGTTTTTTACTCGTTTTCAACAGCGTTAGTTCAAGGCCAGGCTTAGAATTGCAAATAAATGAAAACTTCGGTATTAGATTTGGCTCAGCGCTAGGGTCAGTGTTTGCTTTAGGGTTAGGGTTAGGGTAAGGGTTATGGTTAGGGTTAGCGTTCGGTTTTGCGTTTGCACCTGCATTCGCATTTCCTGTGGGTTAGAATTGCAGTAAGCTGGATGCCTTGGTATTATATTTTGGTTTAGGATTAGGGTTAGGGTTAGGACTCGCCATAATCTGATGGTGTTAGGTGACAATTGGCAGAAATTTTCTGGGGTTGGCAGATATAATTTGGGGTTGGCATATCAGAAAAATGTATTGGCAGACCCTTTATATTAAAAAGTTCCTAAAAAAACCAAATTACTAGTGGATACACGAAAAATAAGATCCCACCTTCCTGCCATAATTTGGCTACTTTCCTGCCTAAATTTGCTACCTTCCTGCCATAATTTGCTACTTTCCTGCCATAATATTTTGGCATGCCATAATTTACTTTCCTGCCATAATTTGGCTACTTTCCTGCCATAATTTGCTACTTTCCTGCCATAATATTTTGGCATTTTTTCATTATGCATAATCATACTTAGGGTTAGGGTTAGGGTTAATATTATGATTATATTAATGTTTAGGGTTAGGGATAGGGTTAGGGTTAGGTTTACGCTTATATTTAGGGTTAGGGTTAGGGTTAGGGTTAGGTTTAGGCTTCTATTTAGGGTTAGGGTTAGGGTTAGGGTTATATATAATAATATCATGCCACAATCAGTAATACAAGCTGGATCGACATTTGTGTACACTGTATTCATGTATTGTAAAACTGTGGACACAATGTGCAATAAAACGATGAAAAATGTGAAGAAATTGTGTAGAGAAAGAAAGGGATTCAAACAAGTTTTCGTACAACACTCATCAGGAATCGTCGTTGTACTAAAGGACACTGAAACAAAAATTGAACTATTATAGAAAATCTAAGTTAGAGAAATAACACTAAGAGCAACAACAGTGAAATTTACAAGTGTGAATTTTAACAATCAAAGCGAGAAATGAACAAAGGAGAAAGGAAGGAAAGACAACGTGATAACACATAACAGCAGTACATTAAACCTAGAACATTAACGGCCAAGCTTGGCCGCACTAAACACGACACGTTACTTGAACAATTTCAACCCAATTATACTATCTTTCTGTACACACAAATTAGGCTTGTACAGACGCTGATAGATAGCTTCCAACACTTTTAACTGTAGTCCATAACCATGACGACCACGGCGCAATACAGTGAACGAAGAGTCGGAATACGCACCGCAACAATCAGGACTAGCCAGCAGATGATTGTACACTGAAGACTTGCTACCACGAAACCTACGCACAACACTAACACTCTCACCGGCACTCTCACCACCACTCCCATCACCGCTCTCCGACTCACTGCTCCCTCCACCGTCCGTTCCATCCTCCGCTTCCTCTGTACTCTCTCTGTCTCGTCCATCCCGCCTGGACGGGTCCATTGAACTCAACTCGGCCGTCCCCCTGCTATCACGTCCCTCCTTTCGCCCTCGTCCGCTGAGTGCGTAGCTTCTGTTGTAGTTGGCTGTTGATCGTCTTGGTCTTTCAATTATGGGCTTGGATGGTGGATTAGTTGTAGTTGCTGTAGATTGCGTTGTTGGTGTTGGCGTGGGAGTTACTGATATGCAAGGTGGGTCTTTTTGAGTCGGCATTTGTAGTGTTAATGCAGCTGTCAGTGTTGCTCGCGGTCTGCCACTGGCAAGCTCCACCGCCGCAAGAACCGATGGCGGAGGATCAGGAGGAGGCAGTGGGACCGGGACCGCAAGCGGCACCGCCCCAGCCAAAGCCGCCGGGGGCACTGACGAGGGAACCACCGACGGCCGGAGCAAAGGCGGCGACACAAGCCGACCCGATGAGCCACCACGCCCATTCTCCTCCACCACCGCCACCAACGACGGCGGAGCAAGCACCGTCTGAGAGCCAGGATCCGCGGGTTGTGTAGGCAACGGCTGTGTGGTTAATGGTTGTTTTCTAGGTCGCCCTCGCTTCGGTCTTTGTTGTTGTGCGCAAGGTGGAAGTATGTGACGTGGTGTGTGTTGTTTGATGCGTGCGTTCAGGTGCTGAACAGTCCTACCAACATACCGACTAGCGCATTGTCGGCATTCAAAGTTGTAAATAAGATGACTAAGGTGAAGGGCTGGTAGGACATCCTTCCGCACCGTAAACGCACGCATCGTCGTAAAAACTGGCACAAAGTGTACTGCATAGTATGTTCGACGAACAACGGACTTGACTGCACTACAAACTTTAGTCGACTCCTGTCCTTTCCAAGGCAAACATAAATAGACGGGACAACGAGCAGGACCAAACAAAGGAGCCTTAGTTCTGACAACCGTTTATCGTAAGCCGACGTTTACTGGTCAGTACATTGTATATGACTCTTATTGTTCGTCTCAATATAAAGTAAACTTAGTGCGTAACCTTGTAGACCGTGCGAAGCGTATTTGTTCGTCCTGTAAGCTGCAGGAAGAGCTTGACTTTCTCCGGTCAGTTTTCGTTAAGAACGGGTACCCTGAGTTTTTGCTGCAGAAGTTGTTGAAAGTCGAACAAACTACTAAGGCTCCTTTGTTTGGTCCTGCTCGTTGTCCCGTCTATTAATGTTTGCCTTGGAAAGGACAGGAGTCGACTAATGTTTGTAGTGCAGTCAAGTCCGTTGTTCGTCCAACATACTATGCAGTACACTTTGTGCCAGTTTTTACGACGATGCGTGCGTTTACGGTGCGGAAGGATGTCCTACCAGCCCTTCACCTTAGTCATCTTATTTACAACTTTGAATGCCGACAATGCGCTAGTCGGTATGTTGGTAGGACTGTTCAGCACCTGAACGCACGCATCAAACAACACACAACACGTCACATACTTCCACCTTGCGCACAACAACAGAGACCGAAGCGAGGGCGACCTAGAAAACAACCATTAACCACACAGTCGTTGCCTACACAACCCGCGGATCCTGGCTCTCAGACTGTGCTTGCTCCGCCGTCGTTGGTGGCGGTGGTGGAGGAGAATGGGCGTGGTGGCTCATCGGGTCGGCTTGTGTCGCCGCCTTTGCTCCGGCCGTCGGTGGTTCCCTCGTCAGTGCCCCCGGCGGCTTTGGCTGGGGCGGTGCCGCTTGCGGTCCCGGTCCCACTGCCTCCTCCTGATCCTCCGCCATCGGTTCTTGCGGCGGTGGAGCTTGCCAGTGGCAGACCGCGAGCAACACTGACAGCTGCATTAACACTACAAATGCCGACTCAAAAAGACCCACCTTGCATATCAGTAACTCCCACGCCAACACCAACAACGCAATCTACAGCAACTACAACTAATCCACCATCCAAGCCCATAATTGAAAGACCAAGACGATCAACAGCCAACTACAACAGAAGCTACGCACTCAGCGGACGAGGGCGAAAGGAGGGACGTGATAGCAGGGGGACGGCCGAGTTGAGTTCAATGGACCCGGTCAGGCGTGATGGACGAGACAGAGAGAGTACAGAGGAAGCGGAGGATGGAACGGACGGCGGAGGGAGCAGTGAGTCGGAGAGCGGTGATGGGAGTGGTGGTGAGAGTGCCGGTGAGAGTGTTAGTGTTGTGCGTAGGTTTCGTGGTAGCAAGTCTTCAGTGTACAATCATCTGCTGGCTAGTCCTGATTGTTGCGGTGCGTATTCCGACTCTTCGTTCACTGTATTGTGCCGTGGTCGTCATGGTTATGGACTACAGTTAAAAGTGTTGGAAGCTATCTATCAGCGTCTGTACAAGCCTAATTTGTGTGTACAGAAAGATAGTATAATTGGGTTGAAATTGTTCAAATAACGTGTCGTGTTTAGTGCGGCCAAGCTTAGCCGTTAATGTTCTAGGTTTAATGTACTGCTGTTATGTGTTATCACGTTGTCTTTCCTTCCTTTCTCCTTTGTTCATTTCTCGCTTTGATTGTTAAAATTCACACTTGTAAATTTCACTGTTGGTGCTCTTAGTGTTATTTCTCTAACTTAGATTTTCTATAATAGTTCAATTTTTGTTTCAGTGTCCTTTAGTACAACGACGATTCCTGATGAGTGTTGTACGAAAACTTGTTTGAATCCCTTTCTTTCTCTACACAATTTCTTCACATTTTTCATCGTTTTATTGCACATTGTCTCCACAGTTTTACAATACATGAATACAGTGTACACAAATGTCGATCCAGCTTGTATTACTGATTGCGGTTATCAATTTGTTGTCTCCTCGCCGTTTGTTCAAATATCATGCCACTTCTACTTTCCTGCCATAATTTATTACCTTCCTGCCATAATATGTATGTATATGTAAAAGTGTTGTGTTTATGTCAAAATGGAAAATGAAATTTATTATTATTATGTGCTTGTGCTTGTTCGCGTAGACATCAGCATGGCCTGCAGCTGCATTAATGGGCATGCGAATCATGCAAACCAGCCAAAAATGTTCGCATAAGCCACTTCGAATAGATACAAAAGACCATAACAGTTTAAAAAAAAAGAAATATGCGAAAAGAAGACAAAAACTAGGGTGCCGACACCACTCGGGCACAGATGCCCACCCAACCGCTTCGGTCAGCAGCAAGGGCACGGAACGCCTCCAGATCGACTTTGCTTGACAAGGAAAATCCAATCCGCTTGGCATCATCTTGTAGTAGCGTCGGTAGTGTGTGTCTTGGTCGTCCCCTCCAGCCCGCTGGACGAGGCTCTGCGAAGTACGCTCCCATGGCCAGGGATGGTGGGGAGTCAGCCGGGAGCCGGAGGACGTGCCCAAAGAGCCTCCACCTAGCTCTCAAGATGATAATGCGGAGAGGAACCGCGCAAGGCGAAATACGTAGAGTAATATTCAACATACGCTTTATATTATGCAATTGTAAAATTTAAATAAATCCAAAAAAAATCCATGCCATTCTACTTTCCTGCCATAAATTGTTACTTTCCTGCCATAATATTTTGGAAATTTTGGCAAGTTTTTTGTTTCTTCCTTTTTTGGAAAATCATTTATTTTAGCGTACGATTGATCACTAGGCGACCGTTATGCAATTAAAAAAAATTCAAAAATTCCAACCTTTGTCCTCAAATTATGGCAGGAAAGTCGAAATTATGGCAGGAAGGTAGAATATTATGGCGAAAGTAAAATCATGCCAAAAAATTATGGCGAAGGTTAGGGTTAGGGGTAGGGTTAGGGTTAGGGTTAATGTTTTTTATCGTGTTTTGATCGTTTTCGCCAGCATTGGTTCAGGATTAGGCTTAGAATTGCAATTAGCTGTACACCTTGCTAATAGCCTTTAGTTTAGGGCTAGGGCTAGAGTTAGGGCTAGGGTTAGGGTTAGGGTTAGGTTTAGGGTTAGGGTTAGGGTTAGGGTTAGGGTTAGGGTTAGGGTTAGGGTTTGGGTTAGCGTTTAGTTTGCGTTTGCACCAGCTTCGCATTGCCTGTTTCTTAGAATTGCAATTAGCTGTATGGCTTGATATTATATTTTGGTTTAGGATTAGGGTTAGGGTTGGGGTTAGGGTTAGGGCTAGGGTTAATGTTTTTATCGTTTTTGGATCGTTTTCTCCAGCATTGGTTCAGGATTAGGCTTAGAATTGCAATTAGCTGTACCCCTTGCTAATAGCCTTTGGGTTAGGGCTAGGGCTAGAGTTAGGGTTAGGGTTAGGGTTAGGGTTAGGGTTAGGGTTAGGGTTAGCGTTTGGTTTTGCGTTTGCAGCAGCATTCGCATTGCCTGTTTCTTAGAATTGGAATTAGGTGTATGCCTTGGTATTAGATTTTGATTTAGGATTAGCGTGAGGGTTAGGGTTAGGGTTAGGGTTAGGGTAAGGATAAGGGTTAATTTTTTTAATCGTTTTTTGATCGTTTTCGCCAGCATTAGTTCAGGATTAGGCTTAGAATTGCAATTAGCTGTACCCCTTCCTAATATCCTTTGGTTTATGGCTAGGGCTAGAGTTAGGGTTAGGGTTAGGGTTAGGGTTAGGGTTAGATGTAATGTTTTTCATCGTTTTTTGATCGTTTTCGCCAGCATTGGTTCAGGATTAGGCTAAGAATTGCAATTAGCGGCACGCCTTGCTAATAGCCTTTGGTTTATGGCTAGGGCTAGAGTTAGGGTTAGGGTTAGGGTTAGGGTTAGGGTTAGCGTGAGGGTTAATGTTTTTTGTCGTTTTTTTACTCGATTTCAACAGCATTAGTTCAAGGCCAGGCTTAGAATTGCAAATAAATGTAAGCTTGGGTATTATATTTGGTTCAGGGCTACGGTCAGTGTTTTGGTTAGGGTTAGCGTTAGGGTTAGGGTTAGGGTTAGGGTTAGCGTTCGGTTTTGCGTTTGCACCAGCATTCCCATTCCCTGCGGCTTAGAATTGCAAATAGCTGTATGCCTTGGTATTAGATTTTGGTTTAGGATTAGGGTTAGGTTTGTGGTTAGGGTTAGGGTTAGGGTTAGGGTTAGGGTTAATGTTTTTTGTCGTTTTTTTACTCGTTTTTAACAGCATTAGTTCAAGGCCAGGGTAATGTCAGTGTTTGGGTTAGGGTTAGGGTTAGGGTTAGGGTTAGCGTTTGGTTTTGCGTTTCCATGCCTTGGTATTAGATTTTGGTTTAGGATTAGGGTTAGGGTTGGGGTTTCCATGCCTTGGTATTAGATTTTGGTTTAGGATTGGGGTTAGGGTTGGGGTTAGGGTTAGGGTTAGGGTTAGGGTTAATGTTTTATTATCGTTTTTTGATCGTTTTCGCCAGCATTAGTTCAGGATTAGGCTTAGAATTGCAATTAGCTGTAACCCTCGCTAATAGCCTTTGGTTTAGGGCTAGGGCTAGAGTTAGGGCTATGGTTAAGGTTAGGGTTAGGGTTAGGGTTAGGGTTAGGGTTAGGGTAATGTTTTTTGTCGTTTTTTTACTGGTTTTCATCAGCATCAGTTCAAGGCCAGGCTTAGAATTGCAAAGAAATGGAAGCTTAAGGTGTTAGATTTCGTTCAGGGCCAGGGTCAGTGTTTAGGTTAGGGTTACGGTTAGGTTAGGGTTAGCGTTCGGTTTTGCGTTTGCAACAACATTCGCATTACCTGTGGATTAGAATTGCAATTAGCTGTATGCCTTGGTATTAGATTTTGGTTTAGGATTAGGGTGAGGGTTAGGGTTAGGGTTAAGGTTAATGTTTTTAATCGTTTTTTGACCGTTTTCGCCAGCATTAGTTCAGGATTAGGCTTAGAATTGCAAGTAGCTGTACCCCTTCCTAATAGCCTTTGGTTTAGGGCTAGGGCTAGAGTTAGGGATAGTGTTATTATTATTATTATTATTATTATTATTATTATTATTAATTCAACATCTCCTGGCTCGTCAGAAGACTGCCAATATATATGAGAAGTCGGGTGGTAGCCAACCACGGCGAACTGAATAATAAGGAGAGAATCAAAGAGAGTACTGCAAGGGGAGGCATGACGAAAATGGTGAGATTATTTAGGACGAAGAAGCTGAAGCTTGAACTCCTTAATGTCTGTGCATGCTTTAAGGCTAGTTGGCAGGGAAGACCAGAGAGTGTACGCAGAGAAGATAGGAGATTTCAGAAACAGGGAGGTATTGGCACGGGGTAATGAGAAGGAATGACGTGTTGATCTGGTGGACACAAACCAGTTATACTTAGCAAAGTGTTTGGGAGCCAGGTCTAACAAGATCATGTGTACAAGGATGCAAAGATGTTGCTGGTGTCGCTCTAAGAGGGGAGATACTGAAGCTAAACTGTAGAGACGTTGGGAGGAGAATGTTTGATTTTTGCGAAACAGGATTTTTAGAAGCAGACGCTGGTGTATTTCCAGAGTTTGAACAAGGGCCTGAGACAGACCGCACCACGCTGTGTCACAGTAATCAAATATAGGTAGAATATACGACGTAAAGAACAATTTTCGGCAATGGTCATTTAAATGGTGGCAGTGAGGTTGCAACATGCCAAGGGAGGAGCTAGCTCGCTTGCATACTGACTGGACCTGTGGGGACCAGGACATATGGCTGTCGAATATAACACCAAGGTGTTTGTGTTCATGAACAATTTTAACGTTAGCATTGGCTCCTGGAAAGTGCAACGGCTGAGTAGGCGGCGATGGGCTGATGAACATTGCTTCGGTCTTCGCGATGTTGGGCCTCAGCTTCCAAGCTTCCATCCATGCTATGGTGGAGTTAATGCCGGTCTGCATGGAGGTAACGAGGTTGGACGGCGAACTGTCAGAGCACAACAGTGCAGTGTCATCAGCAAAAAGGCTGACGTCTGGAACTAGAGAGGGCAGATCGTTCACATAAGTTAGGAAAAGGAGTGGACCCAGTATGGACCCCTGTGGAACACCAGACACTACAGGTAAAGGATCGGACAAGGAAGCAGCGACACGGACAGTTTGATGACGGGACGACAAATATGACGACAGCCACTGCAGAGCTGTACCACGTACTAGGAACATGTGCTCAAGCTTTGCAAGTAGGCCTCGATGCCAGACTGTATCAAACGCTTTTGACAGATCAAAAAAGACAAGACCTACATGCTTCTTCAGGTTACGATGTCCGTAAATATCCTGGATTAAGCGTGTCAATTGCAAAGTAGTTGAGTCGCCACGACAGAAGCCGGATTGTGCAGAGGAGAGGGCAGGGGTGACATGGTGGTAGAGAGATTCATAGAAGATGCGTTCACAGACCTTGGATACAGTTGGTAGGAGGGAGATGGGCCTGTAATTAACAGCTTGGGAGCGTTATCCTTTCTTAAAGATCGGGACAACAATAGCAGATTTCCACGCAGATGGGAAGACTCCTGCACGATATGACAAGTTGAAGAGCAAGCACAGGGGATACGACAAGAAAGGCACCAGCAGTTTAAGGACTTCATTTGGAATACCATCTTTTCCAGGAGACTTGCAGCTCTTAAGACGTTTCAGTTGTTTGCGGACCACACCAGTTGTTGTAAAGACCTCCAGAAGTGGAGCGCGCAGCTCTGGAGCTGGGTGCAGGGGCGGGATAACCCAGTTCGGATCGTCGGGAAGGCCGGGAGAGACAAACTGTTTGTTCAGAGTGTCCGCAATGGACTTTGCCTCAGACTGACGGTTGCCATCAGGATCAATCAAGCACTGAATTCGGGCGCGAGAGACACTGGGACGCTGGGTGCGAATGAACTGATAGAGTTAGGGTTAGGGTTAGGGTTAGAGTTAATGTTTTTTATCGTTTTTTTATCGTTTTCGCCAGCATTGGTTCAGGATTAGGCTTAGAATTGCAATAAGCAGTACGCCTGGCTAATAGCCTTTGGTTTATGGCTAGGGCTAGAGTTAGGGTTAGGGTTAGGGTTAGGATTAGGGTTAGGGTTTATGTTTTTTGTCGTTTTTTTACTCGTTTTCAACAGCATTAGTTCAAGGCCAGGCTTAGAATTGCAAACAAATATAAGCTTGGGTATTATATTTGGTTCAGGGCTACGGTCAGTGTTTAGGTCAGAGTTAGGGTTAGGGTTAGGGTTCGGTTTTGCGTTTGCACCAGCATTCCCATTGCCTGCGGCTTAGAATTGCAAATAGCTGTATGCCTTGGTATTAGATTTTGGTTTAGGATTAGGGTCAGGGTTGTGGTTAGGGTTAGGGTTAGGGTTAATGTTTCTTTATCATTTTTTGATCGTTTTCGCCAGCATTAGTTCAGGATTAGGCTTAGCCATTAGCTGTACCCCTTGCTTATAGCCTTTGGTTTAGGGCTAGGGTTAGGGTTAGGCATAGGCTCAGGGTTAGGGCTTGGGTTAGGGTAATGGTTAGAGTTAGCGTTTGGTTTTGCGTTTGCACCAGCATTCGCATTGCCTGTGTCTTAGAATTGCAATTAGCTGTATGCCCTGGTATTAGATTTTCGTTTAGGATTAGGGTTAGGGTTAGGGTTAGGGTTAGGGTTAATGTTTTTTTGTCGTTTTTTTATTCCTTTTCAACGGCATTAGTTCAAGGCCAGGCTTAGAATTGCAGAGCTACGTCTCGTGACGGCCTGAATGCTATTTCATTTTTGGCAGCAGACAGATGGAACATGCTTCCACCTGGATGTCGTCAAGCTAAGCCCCTTTCTGCATTTGTCACAAGCACCAAGTCATTCCTAGGGCTCCCAGTAAAAGGGCAACGCCTGTTGGGAGTTCCCTAGTAAAATAATAAATTCTACTACTACTACTACTACTACTAAATAAATGGAAGCTTTTAAAAGAGAGCATGTCTGAGAATACCAAAGTATGTGTGCAAGTGGATCTCTCCGATTTCGCTCCAAATTTGCAGGTAGGCTCCCTTTGGGGTGTGGATCGATTGTGCAAAGCCCTTGAACAAGTTTCTGAAGGGAACCTTGAAATTTGCATACCCCTCAAAAATGGCCGAAATATCACATTATTTATGGGTCTAGAAACGAGTCACACCACAGCGTATACGAACAAGCTATGAACAAAACTCCATCAAGCCAACATTGCCTCACCTTAGAAGAGTTCCTGGAGTAGTACCGCTTATCCACGCCAGCATCCCAGAAGACGAGGTCCATCACCCCCTGACGCCACAAATGATCGTCTTGAAAATAGCCAATTTACAAGCGCTGGCAAAACAGCCAGCTTCGTCCTCAATTGGCCAGAACTATACACCGGCAGATAGTAGAACACCTCTTCTAGCGCTGAGGACATGTTCTCCATCTTCCTTTTGGGGTTTTCTTGAAATATTTTTATTTATTTTTTCCACTCGACCATGCTGAAATACGGCCAAAGTCATACCTGCGCAGGAAAGCTCGCCCCTCCGCGACGTCTCCTCAGCAATTTCTACTCCAACACTACTCCCAAGGCCGCAGAACAAAGTGTAGTGTTGACTCTGACAAGGAAAAGCAGCGGTGATCACTTGTCACTCCAAACGACAAGCTTCTCCTTGCGCCACCAATAATTTTTTGTGCGACTGTTGATGCAAAAGTGACTGAAGGCCTGAGCGCAGTTTTTGAATTTTATTGCAAGATGCACGGTGAAATCACGTGCCTTGTGACGCAAGAATGCCAAGTCGCGTGGCCCACGGCTCACGAGATTTCAGAGATACCTTTGTCAAGTGCGCTTGTTACTCGCCTTGAACGCCCGTTGGTCTGGAAGTGATCACACTTGTGTTGTTACTGCGCTCAAGAACACGCTGACCGTGTTGTAGGCCTACGAACCGGGACTTTCCCTGACCATGTAGGTCGAAGACCAGTGAAATGATGATGACATGACATTCTTTATGACGTAAGAAATCTCTCATGCAGTTCACGCGACAAGTGCGTGCAGCCAGTGCTGCTCGCGTGCCAGTCAACACAAAGGGACCGAGCTAGCCGCTTTTGTCGAGCATCGACATGAAAACAAGGGACTTTTACTGTTGGACTATGTTCGGGATTGCAGGAGGTAAGTTTGAAAGACGAATAACTCTCCATGCTGTACGGGGCATATTTCAACGGCTTGCTGCCATTGCAACACTCCTAGGACAGTTTGTGGGGGTTCTCAGCAGTTCAAGCAGGAAATGAAGCTCATTCTTACCTCTGCCATCATCAGATCATGGTCTGGTCCGAGTAGCGTTCCAGGCACATTCGCGATCGATGGCCGCGTATCGTGATGCAGGAAGCGTCATCCTACGTCACAGAGCACGCGATCTCACCGTGCATCTGGCAATAAAAATAAAAAACTGCGCCCAGGCCTTCAGTCACTTTTGCATCAACAGTCGCACAAAAATTATTGGTGGCACAAGGAGAAGCTTGTCGTTTGGAGTGACAAGTGATCACCGCTGCTTTTCCTTGTCAGAGTCAACACTGCACTTTGTTCTGCGGCCTTGGGAGTAGTGTTGGAGTAGAAATTGCTGAGGAGACGTCGCGGAGTGGCGAGCTTTCCTGCGCAGGTATGACTTTGGCCGTATTTCAGCATGGTCGAGTTTAAAACTTCAAAAATGTTTATATCAAGAAAACCCCAAAAGGAAGATGGGGGACATGTCCTCAGCGCTAGAAGAGGTGTTCTACTATCTGCCGGTGTATAGTTCTGGCCAATTGAGAACGTAGATGGCTGTTTTGCCATCGCTTGTAAATTAGCTATTTTCAAGACGATCATTTGTGGCGTCAGGGGGTGATGGACCTCGTCTTCTGGGATGCTGGCGTGGCTAAGCGGTACTGCTCCTGGAACTCTTCTAAGGCGAGGCAATGTTGGCTTGATGGAGTTTTGTTCATAGCTTGTTGGTATACGCTGTGGCGTGACTCGTTCTAGACCCATAAATAATGTGATATTTCGGCCATTTTGAGGGGTATGCAAATTTCAAGGTTCCCTTCAGAAACTTTTTCAAGGGCTTTGCACAATCGATCCACACCCCAAAGGGAACCTACCTGGAAATGTTTGAGCGAAATCGGAGAGATCCACTTGCACACATACTTTGGTATTCTCAGACATGCTCTCTTAAGGTGTTAGATTTGGTTCAGGGCTAGGGTCAGTGTTTGGGTTAGGGTTAGGGTTAGGGTTAGCGTTGAGGTTTTGCGTTTGCACCAGCATTCGAATTGCCTGTGGCTTAGAATTGCAATTAGCTGTATGCCTTGGTATTATATTTTGGTTTAGGATTAGGGTTAGGGTTGGGGTTAGGGTTAGGGTTAATGTTTTTTATCGTTTTTTGATCGTTTTCGCCAGCATTGGTTCAGGATTAGGCTTAGAATTGCAATTAGCTGTACCCCTTCCTATTAGCCTTTGGTTTACGGCTAGGGCTAGAGTTAGGGTTAGGGTTAGGGTTAAGGTTAGGGTTAGGGTTAGGGTTAGGGTAAGGGTTAGGGTTAATATTTTGTTGTGTTTTTTTTTACTCGTTTTCAACAGCATTAGTTCAAGGCCAGGCTTAGAATTGAATATAAATGGAAGCTTAAGGTATTATATTTGGTTCAGGGCTAGGGTCAGTGTTTGGGTTAGGGTTAGGGTTATCGTTTGACTTTGCGTTTGCACCAGCATTCGCATTGCCTGTGTCTTAGAATTGCAATTAGCTGTATGCCTTGGTATTATATTTTGGTTTAGGATTAGGGTTAGGGTTTGGGTTAGGGTTAGGGTTAGGGTTAGGGTTAATGTTTTTTTGGTTTGTTTTTTTACTCGTTTTCAACAGCATTAGCTCAAGGCCAGGTTTAGAATTGCAAATATTCATTTCCCCTCTTCCTCCCCTCTTCATGGTTTTACTGCATTATGGCGCGCTTTATCTGCGTAGACGCCGAGACCTTTGAGGTCGGCAGAGCAGCCTGGCCCCGCCACCACTTCTCGCACATATTCGGGAATATAGTGGACTTTCGTATCAAAAAAAATATAAAAAATAAAAAAATAAATAAATGGAACCCCAGTCAAGAAAATGAGCAGTTGGTATTGTAAAAAAGGAAAGAAAAAAAGGAGAAAAGGAAAACACAAAAACTCTTTTTTTGGTATTCATTGTACTTATACAATGAATACCAAAAAAAGATTTTATCAATTTTATCATTCACGGAGCCTGTGGAATTTCGTTTTTTCATGATGGGATTTGTGATTTCTTGGATAAGACTTCTCACATTTCTCACAGACAACTCTTTCATTGGCATATTGTCTGATTTTCTTGTGATTATCTTGATACCACTCTGATGCTGATCTTCCAGGCTTGTTTTTATTCACGGTATCCAGTTTTTCGATCCAGTATCGTTCTCTCCTCTTAAGCTCATCTTCATCAAACATTGACAGAGAGTCGATCTGGACAATTTCTACATGTCCGAGATCAAGCAGAATGAATGAGGTCATAAAACCCCGTTCACCTTTTTGGTAGGCTTTGTAAGCTGATCGGTGACAGTACATCCGATTTTTCAGTGGTAGACAAGTGGACCCCACATATACCTGATCGGTGTGTTGGCTCACAAGTTTGTAAATCCTACAAGGAGAAGTCATCTTTGCTGATAGAAAATCTTTGAAATTCTCATCGGTATACTTCTACGTAACAGGATTCAAATAATCGTTTATGATGACAATTCGGTGTACTTGAAGTAGAAAAAAAGAAGAGAGTTGGTCTCTGTTACAGACCCTTGCACATGAATTCACAATTATTGTATTTGCTCGTTCGAATTTATTTGTATTTTGTCTCTCTCACCTTTCACTATTCCTGAGTTGATCACGTACCTGCGTGCTCCACTCTGCTGCAGTTAGAGGCAGCTACTCTACATGCAGTCGAGTCGATTCTATTGTGTATCTGCATGTCTCCTTGATAATTCCTGTCCAGCTCTAAATAATTAGAATTAAATTCCTGCTCTCTTCTCTCTCGCTTCTTCTCTTCAATTTATTTATTTTCGCTTCTCTCAGTTATTTTTGTTTTGTTTGTACTTTGTACGCTATCGCTCTATCTGCATGACGCGATGCAGTTTATGGATGTCGTCACTCCTTGGGGCGCCGTGCCTGCACCTTGGCTTTAGGGCGCAGTGCACCGGATGCGCAGTGACCTCTACGATGTACGCCAGAGCTAGGCATGTTTTTGGCTGCATGTTTCCTTTTGCGCTGCGAGCTTTTCTGCTTGAGGCTACATGTATGCGTGTCACGCTTTGCTTTTCAGAACTCTTTGAGATTCAGTTTGATTCCACTTTGTAAAGAACAAGAACAAGTAATGGTTCGAAGGAAATCTTGTCTACCATGGCCACAGGGCCGCAACATGGTCCTTCGAGCCGGATGAGCAGTTCTAAAGAAATATACAGTCTTCAGATTACAGAAACACATGTACACAGCAATGTTGCTGCGAAATCGTAGAGGTAAGGGCGAAACGGATATGGCCGATGTCGCCGAGCAGGCTGCTGAGCTGGAGTTGCCAGCATCCCCTGCCTCACTCGCCTCATCGATGAGATCGTCCTCCTCTGTGAAACGGCAAAAAGCGGAGGCCAATTTGGAGATGGCACGACGTTTGATGGCAATTGAGGAGGCGGATGCGCAAGAACGACTGGATAGGCAGAGGCGTTTGCTTCAATTGGAGTTGGAGGCGCGCCATGCCCAAATCGACAGCACCTCGTCCTCTCGTTCGCGACGATCGTCTCGTCCTGCATCCAGTGCGCCGACTCAGCATTTGAGGCCGTTGTTGGCATCGTCGACTACCCGATCAGCAGCGTCGTTGATCAGCTCTGGCCAGGAGAATAAAGTAGAAGTAAGCTCATCTCAGCCCCGATTAGAAACAGTGTGTAAACTTCCGGGAAAGTCCGCCTTGACCGCTACTAGGCATTGGGTAGAGACCCAGAAACCCGGCACTGCACACGCCACACTTGCGGCAGGGACAACAGCAACAAAGCCAGCTCAGGAGAGTCCTGAGGCTGGAGGCCTGCACCCAGCGCAAGCAGCAAACGGCATGCAGAAGTTTCTGATCCGACAGACGGTTGGTCGTGACTTGCCGGCGTTCTCTGGCGACTCGGAGGAGTGGCCCATATTCGCCTCGACCTACCAGAGGACGTCAGACGAGTGTGGGTTTTCGCCATCGGAAAATGTAATTCGTCTGCAACGTTGCCTAAAAGGCCCAGCCAAGGCTGCCGTCGGAGCGATGCTCACCGTGCCGGAGAACCTGCCGACGGTACTCCAGGTCCTGGAAAGCCGGTTTGGTCGACCGGATGCTGTGATTGCTGCCATGATCGGGAAAGCCAAGGCCATTGGACAGGTCAAGCCAGGAGACTTTGATAGTCTTATCAACCTGTCCACTGCTGTGACGACTCTAGTTACTACCATGGAGCACCTTCGAAGTGAAGGTCACATGTATAACCCTCAGCTACGTCAAGAGCTTGTTGGTAGGTTGCCAACATCCCTGCGACTGCAGTGGGGAGAAGTACTTGTGCGTCAGGGTAGCCATGACATCAGCTTGCGAGTGTTTTCTTTGTGGCTGGCGGACAAGGCTGAAGCAGCTGTGCGCGTCGTGGATCTGCTGGGTACCCGAACCGACAAGACACAGCGGGTGTACAGTCACCAGGAAGTTTCGACAGTACACAGCACAGCAGCAGCGACGGCACCAGCAAGTGCAACCAGTAAAACTCAGTCAGCCTGCCTTTGCTACAAACAAGTGCAGCATGCCCTCAGTAAGTGTTCAACATTCACGAAGCTTGGCCAGAAAGCCCGTTTTGAGCTGGTAAAACGTCATCGTCTTTGCTTTTCTTGCCTGGCCAGTGGACACGCTACCAGGGAGTGTGGCAGCAGGAAGCAGTGCAGTGAGCCTGACTGCAAGTACCACCATCATGTGCTCCTGCACAAGGGCAAGGCCGCAGAGAAGCCAGTCGACACTTGTGGGCACACTGGTATTCCTGGTACAACCCGAGTGTTGCTGAGAGTGTTGCCAGTGACGGTTAGTGGCCCAAAGGGCTGTGTGGAGACACTTGCTCTGCTGGACGAAGCCTCAACTGTCACGCTAATGGACAAGGCCTTAGCGGATGACATAGGTGCTGTTGGACAGTCGGATCCCCTGCATATGGCATGGACGAATTCGACGACGCACACGGACAACTCATCATGCAGAGTCTCTGTATTGGTCAATTGCAGCGATGGCACCCAGCATCAAATGGATGATGTGAGAACAGCCAAGGACCTCAAGTTGCATTCGCAGTCAATAGATGGCAGAGGGCTGGCGAGTCGATGGCCTCATTTAGATGACTCCAGAGTGGCGTCGTACCCAGCAGTACAACCACGGATGCTCATTGGGCAAGACAATGGACACCTCACAGTGGCACGTGAAGTCGTCGAAGGCCCGCCAAATGCACCTATGCTGACGAGAACCCTTCTTGGTTGGGTAGTGCACGGTCGCATTGGAGCCCGGGCTCACCAAGATCAACTCGAACCGGAGGCGATCTACCACATCTCGCAGCCAACGTCGGATAAGTGCATCGACACGACCGAAGTGAAGAAGGAGTTCGTTGCGGCGACAACATCTCCGCCAAGGCCCCAGCAAATTGCCGAAGCGCTGCCTGACGTCAACCGATTCTCGTCATGGAAACGTCTCATCTGCACAACCGCGTATGTTGCCAGGTTCATCGCAAACACACGGGCCAGAGTTCGCGGCCAAACTGTCGAATCAACCGCAGCCATCTCAGCCAAGGAAATGGATGCGGCCGAGCAGCTCTGGATGAAATCTGTGCAGGCAGAGTGTTTTGCCGAAGAAGTGGCTTTGTTGAGCGATGGCCAGCCTGTCAGCACCAGCAGTCGTCTACGACAGCTAGCGCCAGCCATTGATGAGGACGGGATCCTGCGGGTTCAGGGTCGCCTCACACATGCGACGGAAATGACGTACAGTGCGAAACATCCGGCTATCCTGTGTCCGAAGCATAGGTACACACAGCTCCTAGTCCATGAATACCATCTGCGTTCTGGCCATCATGGACACGAGAGGACATTGAATGAGCTTCGCCAGCAGTACTGGGTGACGGCAGGTCGAGCAGCTGTGAAGCGAGCATGGTCTGAGTGTCAATACTGCAAGAACCAACGAGCCAATCCCAAGCCACCTGTAATGGGAAATCTACCTGTCCAGCGCTTGACCCCGTTCCTGCGACCATTCACGTTCACCGGGCTGGACTATTTCGGGCCGTTGCACATCAAGATCGGGAGGCGCCGCGAACTACGCTACGGTGCGTTGTTCACATGTCTGAGTACTCGCGCTGTACATTTGGAAGTGGCTCACTCTCTGAACACTGATAGTGCCATCATGGCAATCAGGCGAATGTGCGCCCGGCGAGGTTGCCCCCAAGAAATCCACTCGGATAATGGAACCAATTTCCGAGGAGCTGACAGGGAGCTGAAGGCGGCATTGGAAGATTTCCGCCAAGACCGACTAGCTGCTGAGTGTTCCAGTAAGGGCATCTCATGGCACTTCAACCCGCCACTTGCTCCCCACATGGGTGGAAGCTGGGAGCGCCTCGTCAGAGCAGTGAAGATCGCTATGAAGTCCGTCATGAAGGAGCGTGTCGTGACAGAAGAAGTACTAGCCACAGTCTTCGCTGAAGCCGAGCAACTCGTGAATAGTCGGCCGCTGACTCATGTCTCAGTAGATCCTGATGATGACGAGTCCCTCACACCCAACCACTTCCTCATTGGGTCCAGTAGTGCAACTAGTCGGCCAGGCGTGTTTGTAGATGCTGATTTGTGCCTGAGGAAGCACTGGCGGATTGCACAGAAGATCACCGACGAATTCTGGAAGAGGTGGATCTTGGAATACCGGCCAGAACTCACCAGGCGGAGGAAGTGGCAGGACGGCACACCGTCACTGGCTGTAGGTGATGTTGTGGTGGTCGTCGACAGCAACCAGCCACGAGGGCAGTGGCCTCGGGGCCGACTAGAGGCTGTACACCCGGGCAGTGATGGCGTTGTGCGGGTGGCAGATGTGCGCACCAAGTCTGGACTGTACCGGCGCCCAGTCGTTAAGCTTGCCAAGCTGGACGTGCTGCGCTAACTTTGTTTGTGACTTGTAACAGGTCATCGGTTCCCTGTTACCAGGGGGGAGAATGTTACAGACCCTTGCACATGAATTCACAATTATTGTATTTGCTCGTTCGAATTTATTTGTATTTTGTCTCTCTCACCTTTCACTATTCCTGAGTTGATCACGTACCTGCGTGCTCCACTCTGCTGCAGTTAGAGGCAGCTACTCTACATGCAGTCGAGTCGATTCTATTGTGTATCTGCATGTCTCCTTGATAATTCCTGTCCAGCTCTAAATAATTAGAATTAAATTCCTGCTCTCTTCTCTCTCGCTTCTTCTCTTCAATTTATTTATTTTCGCTTCTCTCAGTTATTTTTGTTTTGTTTGTACTTTGTACGCTATCGCTCTATCTGCATGACGCGATGCAGTTTATGGATGTCGTCACTCCTTGGGGCGCCGTGCCTGCACCTTGGCTTTAGGGCGCAGTGCACCGGATGCGCAGTGACCTCTACAATGTACGCCAGAGCTAGGCATGTTTTTGGCTGCATGTTTCCTTTTGCGCTGCGAGCTTTTCTGCTTGAGGCTACATGTATGCGTGTCACGCTTTGCTTTTCAGAACTCTTTGAGATTCAGTTTGATTCCACTTTGTAAAGAACAAGAACAAGTAATGGTTCGAAGGAAATCTTGTCTACCATGGCCACAGGGCCGCAACAGTCTCCTTTCTCTTCTCTTTTCTTTCTCTCTTTTCTTTCTCTCTTTTCTTTCTCTCTTCTATTTTTCTCACAAATATTCATCAAGAATTTCCTGAACCATCTCTGACAGACGATTGTTGGAGTAGGAACTCGAGAGTACTACATACTTTTTTTCACAAATTCTCAGGAAAATGCTTGGGATGATATTCATTTCTTCATCAAGAGCATTTTCATACACATCATCAAAGAAATCACTGAACAGTGAAGGACTATCTACCATTATTCTATCATTCATCTCATCCCAAGCCGCGGGATCATCCCTTGGATCACCATACCAAACCGCGGCATCCTCCCTTGGATCACCACAATCAGGAGTATCAGGTTCAGAGTGGAAGTCATCATAGGAGAAATAGTCACTTGGAAAAGACGCAGCCATCGTTGTAGGTAATTGATTTCACAAATTCTATCAAACTTGTTGGATCTTACCATAAAACGTGTACAGTTTAGATAAAAATAATTGGTGATATGTGTGGAAAGAAAAAAAGATAGATAGACAAACATGAAAATGTACCACATAATCTGCCGTGGGACAGTTGGGTTTGGATACTCTCTCTCCAACATTCCACAGTTCCGTGACAATATTCTGGGGGTGAGTTTGGAACTCACGAAAGATGATCAGGAGCATGACACGATCAACATCCACATATATACCAATAATCCATTTTTATGTCATTGACAAAAGCAGAGCTTGACAAGATGGATAATGGAAATTTCAGACTTGTTTATGATGAAAAGATTGACGAGAGCATGGAAGATCACTGTGAAAATATGGGATTGTTGGTACATCTTTGTATCCATGAGAAATAAAAAAGTAGATAGATAGATAAAGATGAATGTTCATTGCCTGTCGTGTAAGAAAAAGCAACAGATGAGGGGAATACAAGGAGAAGTCACATCAACTGGTCAACCATATGTCAAGGGTAAATGCTCAGTATGTGGTCGATCATGTTCACAATTTATTAAGAAATCGGAAATCAGAGAAGTTTGGATTCCTGTCCGGTTTGTTCAAGGTTTAGGAGTAAAAAAAAGATAGATACGAAATGGACGGACGATCTGGCTGATGAGTTACACAAGCCCAAGCGTGTGAATTTCACAAGGAGACAAGTGACTGTAAGTGAGATTGATGAAATCTGGTCTCCCGATCTCGTGGACATGACAGCTTTTCGTAAATACAATGATGAAATCAAATTTCTGCTTACTGTCATTGATCTGTTCAGCCGATATGCTTGGGTTGTCCCGCTCGAATGCAAGAAAGGTGTTGACATCCAATCAGCATTTCGATTCCGGATCACCGATATTCTCCCGACCAGACCCACTACGTACTCTGTCAAGGACCTCGATGGTGAATCCGTTGACGGGTCGTTCTATGAACAAGAGCTCCAGAAAACTACTCAAGAAATCTACCGGATCGAGAAAGTGCTCCGAAAGGACAACAAGAAGAAACAAGCCCTTGTGAGGTGGAAAGGCTACTCGGCAAGATTCGACAGCTGGGTCCCGTTTGATCAACTCAGCTGGTTGTGAAAAAGCTCCGACTCGGAAACTGAAAAATATGTGAGCTCTGAAAAAGCTCCGACTCCGAAACTGAAAAATTATTATGTGAGCTCTGAAAAAGTCCCGACTCGGAAACTGAAAAATATGTGAGCTCTGAAAAAGCTCCGACTCGGAAACTGAAAAATTATTATGTGAGCTCTGAAAAAGTCCCGACTCGGAAACTGAAAAATATGTGAGCTCTGAAAAAGCTCCGACTCCGAAACTGAAAAATTATTATGTGAGCTCTGAAAAAGTCCCGACTCGGAAACTGAAAAATATGTGAGCTCTGAAAAAGTCCCGACTCGGAAACTGAAAAATATGTGAGCTCTGAAAAAGCTCAGACTCGGAAACTGAAAAACTCCGAGAAAGGTCAAATCTCACAGTGACGTCAGCTGATGATGACTGTGTCTCCAATCACAAGATCGTGGGTTCGAATCTAGGTTTGGACACCCCGTTCTTTTTTTCTTTCTTTCTAGGATGTAGATTAATGTACATTAGAGGGTAGTGATTATACAGTAATGCTATCACTGATCGAAAAAATCCTTGTGTAGTGTAAAGATGGAATTTGACCTGAGCAAACTCACTATCACCTATGATGGGAAGAAACTCAAGACTGAGAAACAACTCCAGTGGATTCACAAAAAATTAGAGCAAAGAAAGAATCGGGAACTTCTCAAGAAACGGATTCGGAAGAATCGGGAGAATCGGAAGAGGAAACCGATTGTCACACCACCGTTCACAGTCTCAAAGTCAGTACCCAAAGGGATTCTGAAATCGTTCATCTATGAACCGAAAGAGAATCATCCAGATCTGTATATTCTTTGATAGTATCAACATCCCACTGAGAACATTGATACAGAAAGAACTGGAAAATCTCAAGGGTGTGAAAGTCAGTCTGACATTACAAGTAGAAATGGAGAAAGGAGATGACATAACAACCACAGACACACCATACTTCAGGAGTGGACCAATGACAGTCACAACATCTCATGAGATTGATAACGGTATTCAAACGGCACACACACAAATTCATACAAATATCGATAAGTGGATACAGAATGGATCAAACTGGCACATCAATCACATCACCAGATTTAATGTTGATGTAGCAGCATATCAGCCAATGAGAGGTAAATCCTACATTGATTTACCGAACGAGCTCAAGAAAAAGAAGGCAATCATCAATGTCAAGAATAAGGATGATAAATGTCTGATGTGGGCACTGCTCTCAGCTCTGTATCCAGCAAAGAAAAGTAGTGACAGGGTAACTCAGTATACAGACTATAGCAACAAACTTGATCTGTTCGGAATCGATTTTCCAACACCACTGAGTCAGATTTCCAAAGTCGAGAAGCAAAACAACCTAGCTATCAATGTCTTTGGGTATGAGGATAACGTGATCTATCCACTACTGCTGACAAAGAAAAGAGGTGAGGAAGTGATCAATCTTCTACTATACCAAAAAGAAGATCAGAATCACTACTGTTGGATCAAAGATTTCAGCAGATTGTGCTACGATCAGTCAAAGCATAAAGCCAGGAAATTCTTCTGTACAAGATGTCTCCAACCACACAACACAGAGAAATCCCTGAGCAATCATCAGGAGTATTGTGATAATGTCACTGGATTATCAGCACACATGGTACTACCAGAACCAGACGAAGATGGAAATCCACCAACACTGAAGTTCATTAATCATCACAAAATGCTACAATGTTCCTATGTCATCTATGCTGACACTGAGGCACTGATCAAGAAAATTGAGGGAGTGAAAAGCCAACAAACCAGCCGGGATTCACAACATGTTCCTTGTGGTTTTGGTTATGTCGTGGTACGTTCTGACGGAGTGATGACAAGTCAGTGTTTCTACCGGGGTGCTGATGCCATGGATGTATTCTTTGATAAACTCAAAGATGAGGAGAAGAAAATCCAATCAGCACTCAATAATCCAGCACCGATGGATCTCACTAAGGAACAAGAAGAATTGTTCAGAGAGACAGAAGACTGTTGGATTTGTAGAAAGAAACTTGGTGAGGACAGAGTCCGTGATCACGACCACATCACTGGTGATTTCCGCGGTGCCGCACACAATGACTGTAACATCAAACTCAGAATTTATCCATACAAGCAGCACATCCCTGTGGTTTTTCACAACCTGAAAGGCTATGACAGTCATCATCTCATCGGAGCAATCGGAAAGACAGATGTTGAGACCGTCACATACACGGATAAGGACGGTGTGTGTAAGAGTAAAACTGTGGGTGAGATATCAGTCATTCCCAACAACATGGAGAAATTCATCTCATTCACATGGAGACAGTTCCGGTTCATCGACAGCTGCGAGTTTCTCAATGCGTCACTCGATAGACTTGTGAAAACGACACCAGATGAGTCATTCACTCACACCAAGACGTTGCCAAACCATCAGCTGTTGATGAGGAAAGGAGTATACCCCTATGAGTACATGAACAGCTTCTCCAGGTTCGATGAGACTCAGCTACCAGCACAGAGTAAGTTCTATTCTTCACTGTCTGATGAGGGGGTGAGTGACGATGACTACAAACATGCTGAGACAATGTGGATGAAATTCGACTGTCAGACTCTTGGTGATTATCACGACTTGTATCTCAAGACCGACGTGTTTCTCTTGGCTGACATCTTTGAGAATTTCAGAGTAGAAGCTGTCAGAACGTATCAGCTGGATCCAGCAAATTACTACACTCTGCCTGGATTTGCCTGGGATGCTCTGTTGATGTACTCAGGTGTGTCCTTGGAATTACTAACAGACTATGATCAGCACTTGTTTGTAGAATCAGGAATGAGAGGCGGTGTGTCGATGGTCTCACAACGATATGCTGCTGCTAATAATCACTATCAGGAGAAATTTGATGCTGATCAGCCATCGTCATTTATCCAGTATCTCGATGCCAACAATCTCTATGGTTGGGCAATGTCACAACATCTCCCAGTGTCTGATTTTCGGTGGGAGAAACCATCAGAGAAACTCCTGAACAAGATACTGAATACTCAAGATGATTCCTCACCGGGGTATATCGTCGAGTGTGATCTGGAATATCCACACGAACTTCATGAGAAGCACAACGATTATCCAGTTGCTCCGGAACGTCTTTCCGTCAATGAGGACATGCTATCTCCATACCAGCAGGAGCTTGTTGATAAGCTCAATTCTTCCGGAGTAGATGCTCTCAAACTTGTACCAAACTTGAGGGACAAGACAAAGTACGTTCTCCATTACCGAAACTTGAAACTCTACACTCAGCTCGGACTACGTTGTGTCAAAATTCATCGTGCTCTGAAATTTACTCAGACACCGTGGATGAGAAACTACATCGAGAAGAATACAGACCTCCGGAAGAAGGCAAAGGATGATTTCTCTAAGGACTTCTGTAAACTGATGAACAATGCGGTGTTTGGGAAAACTATGGAGAACGTTCGGAGGAGAGTCAACATAAAATTGTTGAGAAGTCGTGAGGAGAAAAAAATCAAACAGCTTGTTGCCAAACCAACGTACAACCGCCATGTGATCTTCAACGATGACCTGGTCGGGGTACAAAGTAACAGGACAAAGGTCGTCCTCAACAAGCCCATATATGTTGGGATGTCGATTTTGGATCTCTCAAAGACACTCATGTATGACTTTTACTACAATCACCTGAAAGTGATGTATGGCTCTGATGTGAGACTCTTGTACACCGATACAGACAGCTTGGTTCTTCATTTCTTTACTGATGATCTGTTTGATGACATGAGTGAGTTTCTTGAGAAGTATGATACAAGCAATTATGATCAATCACATCCGTTATATTCCGAGAAAAACAAGAAAGTTGTTGGTCTGTTCAAAGATGAACTCGGTGGGAAACTGATCACTGAGTTTGTAGGACTTCGTTCCAAGATGTACAGTTACTCTGGTGAGGAAAGTGGAAAAAGAGCAAAGGGGGTGAAAAAAGCAGTGCTCAAGAAAACTATCACACATGATGATTTCCGAAATTGTCTCTTGGATCAATCCGTGTTCCATCGAGAAATGACAACACTCCGGAGTCATAGTCACGTTATTTTCGGAGAAACGGTTAAAGGGGAAGTTAAGGCAAAAATTAAAATTTCACCAGTTGTAGTCTTCGGGGTGCTGAGTCGAATGGTCGTGGTCCGAGAAAGCTGAGACGCTCCCTTCCTACTTGAATCCCAATCGAACTCGCGCACTTCCACCGAAACTGGGTGACTGCGCCCTACTAGATGGGGATTTGTATGCAAAATGTCACTAAAAGCGCCATTTCGTTCTTATAAAAGCACAGCTGACCGCGATTGGCCCATATGTTGTAGTCTTTTGGACGCTGAGTCGACTGGTCTTGGTCCGAAAAGGCTGCGATGCAGCGTTCGCCCCTAATTCCCAATCGAACATGGTTGAACAAGCGGTCACGTGCTCCTGCGTACACCAGTCACCTGGTCACCGTGCCTTCAGGGTACAACTTACAGCCTGTTTTGACCTTTTTTGGGTGCAGTCCTGTCACTCGAGTTGAACCTTGTTGTGAAAGTTGTCGCCTGCTGGCGTGGTGACCAGGTGATTTTGGCACCCAGGAGCACGTGACTGCTTCTTCAACCATGTTCGATTGGGAATAAATGAGGAACGCTGCATCGCAGCCTTTTCGGACCAAAACCAGTCGACTCAGCGTCCAAAAGACTACAACATATGGGCCAATCGCGGTCATCCGTGCTTTTATAAGAACGAAATGGCGCTTTTAGTGACATTTTGCATACAAATCCCCATCTAGTAGGGCGCAGTCACCCAGTTTCGGTGGAAGTGCGCGAGTTCGATTGGGATTCAAGTAGGAAGGGATCGTCTCAGCTTCCTCGGACCAAGACCATTCGACTCAGCACCCCGAAGACTACAACTGGTGAAATTTTAATTTTTGCCTTAACTTCCCCTTTAATAAGATAGCCTTATCACCATTGGACACAAAAGGATACATCATAGAAGATGGATGTAGCACGTTAGCGTTCGGACACCATGAAATACCAAGATATCTGGCTGAGGAGGGGTTTGATAGTAGCATTTCATTCATGAGTTATGCTCCGGATATGATGAAGCAGTTCGTCCAGTGATCATGAGAAAGAAAAAAAAGGAAAAAAAAGGAAAAAGAAAGAAAGACATTTTTTTACTTTTTCTTACACATTCGATTTTCTATAATCCTCCCATATAGCATCAAGTCTTTGTTGTGACGTTTTACACTTTGGGATGAATGGTTTGATCTTGATCACATCATCTTCATCATCAATGAGTTTCGAAAGTAAGTTAGGAATGGATTTTTTCTTTGACTTTTTGACTTTTTTCTCTTTATTTGCTACTACCTTGATCCGCTGAATTTCATCAACAAGATTGTTGAATGGGGTTTTGCTAAGATATTTTGGTAAACCAACCTTGTTCAGGGTTATCTCCAACCTTGTTTCGATTCCTGTTCTGGTTTTGGATTTGTCTATTTCTTCGAAGAAAGATGTGGTATCATACAGATCATTTTTCTTCATCTCATACACCTCAAGATCCTCTGGAGTTACTTCATTTTCCAAAATCATCAATTCTATATCTGTAGGAAACCATTCCTGGTTTCTATAGTCAATGTAGTCCGCTATCATCTTATCTTTCCTGGTAGAGTGTTCATCATCTATCCCTGTATCCATCACTTCTTCTTCTTTGTTTGTGGAGTAGTCAACTGCCAAGCCTCTTATACGGGCAAAATAAACACAATTACGAGTGCAACCTCAACAGCACCGGCAGAAAAACGAGCAAAAAATGGCTGTGAAGACAGTCGAGAGAGCAAAAAATTAATGGCTGTGAAAACAGTCGAGAGAGCAAAAAAAGGCTGAGAGCAAAAATGGCTGTGAAAACAGTCTAGTACGGAGCCTCGGGAGGGAGCTTTAACCGATGCTGCTCATGGCAACCGCAAATCGGGCCGAGTCATTTGCATCTGTGGGCACGCGGTGCCGATGGCCTCGCAGACTGGCAACAGCCGCACGGATGAGGGCAAAGCTGAGCTTACATCGGATGTAGGACATTGTGGCAGCGTACGGCTCCTGCTTCTTATCGGCGAGCATCGATGCCAGCCGAGCATAGAGTGCTGTCGCAACTTTGCCATACCCTCCAGTGCAGGACAAGACAACTGGTGAGAAGGAGGCGTGCTCGACGTTGGTGATCCGTTCCTCGTAGCGGCGACGCTTCTCCTGCTCATGTCGCTTGTACACAGCGGGCAAGGCAAACTTGGCGTTGGTGGGGGCGTGGGGGTTGAAAACCCGGACATCAAAGTACGAACGCTCGTACCGACCTCCCCAGACTCCACTGGCACCGATGTCTAGGCGGGCGTTGTCTTCAGTTGAAGCTGACCGTAGCGTCATCCTCTCACCTGTCAGCGGCTCTAGCAGCGGTTCCACCACAACTTGGTGCGCAACTTCCTTCATGATGGATGCTGTGAGGTCGCGTACCTCGTTGTGGCGGAGGCTAGGGTAGCCGCCGGTTGAGCAGGAGAGAGCATGGGCCACGGTGAATGATTTACCACAGCTGCAAGCAGAGGGCAAACGCTTCAGAAGCCAGCCATATCGCAATGAAACCGCATCGTGAAATGCGCCCTTCGATAGCGTGAAGCCAAACATCTTCAGTGGTTTGCATGTCAGCCACGACGAGGCACCCTTCTCCGCCGCCAGCTCCCTGGACCGCTTTAAGTCCGAAGCGATGCTCTCTTCCACAGCGACTAGGGTCTCCTTCTCCCTTACGGAGTGGATCCTGCGCACCTTCGCCTTCTCTGCCTTCATGGTGTGGTGAACATCACCTAGGTCCGTGTTTTGCACGATGATCCGCTCCACCAATGGCTGCGTGATGGTCCTGGAGTCATCCAACTGGCTGGCGAGATCGCACGGGTTGATTAGACCCATGCCCCCTAGGCGACAAGGCAGAGCGAGGAGAGTGCGGGTGGTCTGATCAGGAGCGGGGTGTCCTGTGAGCGCCGGGATAAACTCGCCGTGGATAATCTCCTCCAGTGGCTGGAAATTCTCCGTCGCTTCTGGCATGGTGCGAGCGAGGAATGTCCACTTGCCCTTCAGCCCTTGCGTGAACGCCGTGTACGCTGCTTGTGGTTGCGATTGGGCGTACCTGGTGAGGACTTTCAGTTCCTTCACCCATTCCATGACCTTCGCTGCAACAAACTGCTTGCAGAAAGTAGCAGTGCCCAGTCCCGCACCCAGGTGACGGCAACCATCTTGCATGATCGCGATGTTAGTCCCATGGAACACTTCCTCCGCGGTTTTGGCAAACTGTGGTTTCACCAGGAGAGTGGACTTGGAACCATTGATGAAGTATCCGTACTTGTGGCCCTCCTCCTCGAGCGTGTTCCACCATACACGCAGCGCACGCATACGGCCTGCTGCTGTGGAATCATCCGCAAACCAGATGTGCTTTGCATGAGTGGGAGGAGCCCAATGGCATACATGGGCATTGCCATCGGGTCTCCCTGGGTGGTGCCCTCCTCAGAAAGAAGACACTCCCCATCGACGAACAGCCGTGCGGGATGCCGGTAGGTGTTGGTGACGGCACCCGCGATGGCCGGACAGAGGTGACGGATGTTGTGCAAGCACACACTGCGGTTCAGCCTGTTGAACGCATTGCTCGCGTCTGCTAGGAGGACTGCTTCGGTCTCATCCTCATTCCATAGGTGCCGCATTGCGTGGATTGCTGCTTCCACACCACATTCTTGGCCGCCACACAGCTGAAGCGACCCGACCGCCTGTTGGATCTGCTCTCCGATTATGGTGAGGATGGCTTTGCCTACTATCCTTCTGAGGACTTCACATATGCCGATTGGGCGCACCCCGGGCTTCTTATCCAGAGGCACCAAGCGACATGCCGTGAATGACTCGAGGGAAATTGGGTTGATGATGGAGTAGTCGTCATCAAACCAGTCATCCATGATTTCACTTCTAAAAAAATATTTTTTGCTTTTTGTTTTTGTGGATTGTTTGACTATTTTTACAAATCGTTTGCTGAGAATTTCACTTCTTCTTTCTGGAAATGCTTTATAGCAACAACAACAAGTTTGAGACTGAGAGTGTCATCGGTCTTGTCTTTGTAAACCCACTTCAGGTGAACGATACCATTGACGGTGTCACCTTGCTTGATCTTGTTGGTTTTTGATGGTTTGTTGTCCTCATCAAAGGTTGTACAATCAGGAGAAATCTGGAGAAACAGTATTGGGTGGTCACACTTTGCTGTGTTAATTCTGCTTCTAACCACATTTCCTTCGGATTCTATCTGCTTCTCGATCCGACGGATGGATTTACAAATGTCACTGTCAGTAGAAAATTTCAGAGAGTCCTCTTGTCCTTTCTTCACAACATTCATGATATTTGTCTCATCAGTGAATTTTATGTATGGTTCCTTATCATTGATTGTCAGTGATCCACATTTATTCCCATCCTTGATTGTAATTCGACAATCAATGGAGTCAGTGAGAATAGCAGCTGTGTCAAACGGGGTTGGTTTCTTGCTTATCATCTTGGAAAGTTTGTGTAGAATCGTTGGTTATACCTATGGCAACCGTTCCTCTAATACAGAATAATTAGGATCATCATCCAAAGCTGAAAAACCTGAAGTTGGCTCAGAAACCGACCCCACATCAGTCCTCGAAGTGAGCCAAGATGGGGTAAGTGAAGAAGCTGAAGTTGCCTCAGAAACCGATCCCACATCAGTCCTCGAAGTGAGCCAAGATGGGGTAAGTGAAAAAGCTGAAGTTGGCTCACTTCCGATTTTCTCGGAGACAGCAAGTTGACTCACTTTTCTGGAACTGGGTTGAGCCAACATGGGATCAGTGGTTGGAGTTGTAAAACTAGTACTTGGAGGTGTACAATTAGTACTTGGAGTTGTAATATTAGTACTTGGGTGTCTATCCTTTAGCATAGTAGTATAGTGGGAGGGGGAGACTTTCAAGAGCGGCCCCGAAGGGCCGATCGAGAAATTCGATTTTGGCTCACCTGGAAGGTGAGCCAGAACCCCCTCCTCCTATACTACTTAGGGTTCGGGTTAGGGTTAGGGTTAATATTTTTCATCGTTTTTGGATCGTTCTCGCCAGCATTGGTTCAGGATTAGGCTTAGAATTGCAATTAGCTGTATCCTTCCTAATAGCCTTTGGTCTAGGGCTAGGTCTAGAGTTAGGGTTAGGGTTAGGGTTAGGGTTAGGGTTAGGGTTAATGTTTTTGATCTATTCCGCCAGCATTGGTTCAGGATTAGGCTTAGTATTGCAATTAGCTGTACCCCTTGCTAATAGCCTTTAGTTAAGGGCTAGGGCTAGAGTTAGGGCTAGGGTTAAGGTTAGGGTTAGGGTTAGGGTTAGGGTTAGGGTTAGGGTTAGGGTTAGGGTTAGGGTTAGGGTTAGGGTTAGGGTTAGGGGTAATGTTTTTTGTCGTTTTTTAACTCGTCTTCAACAGCATTAGTTCAAGGCCAGGCTTAGAATTGCAAATATATGAAAGCTTGGGTATTAGATTTGGTTCAGCGCTAGGGTCAGTGTTTGAGTTAGGGTTAGGGTTAGGGTTAGGGTTAGGGTTAGGGTTAGCGTTAGCGTTCGGTTTTGTGTTTGCACCTGCATTCGCATTGCCTGTGGCTTAGAATTGCAATACGCCGGATGCCTTGGTATTATATTTTGCTTTATGATTAGGGTTAGGGTTAGGGTTAGGGGTAGGGTTAGGGTTAGGGTTAGGGTAAGGGTTAGGGTTTATGTTTTTATCGTGTTTTGATCGTTTTCGCCAGCATTGGTTCTGGATTAGGCTTAGAATTGCAATTAGCTGTGCCCCTTCCTAATAGCCTTTGGTTTAGGGCTAGGTCTAGAGTTAGGGTTAGGGTTAGGGTTAGGGTTATGGTTAATGTTTTTTGCCGTTTTTTTACTCGTTTTCAACAGCATCAGTTCAAGGCCACGCTTAGAATTGCAAACAAATGTAAGCTTGGGTATTAGATTTGGTTTAGGGCTAGGGCTAGAGTTAGGGTTAGGGTTAGGGTTAGGGTTAGGGTTAGGGTTAATGTTTTTTGTCGTTTTTCACTCGTTTTCAACAGCATTAGTTCAAGGCCAGGCTTAGAATTGCAAATAAATGTAAGCTTGGGTATTAGATTTGGTTCAGCGCTAGGGTCAGTGTTTGGGTTAGGGTTAGGGTTAGGGTTAGGGTTAGGGTTAGGGTTAGGGTTAGGGTTAGCGTTCGGTTTTGCGTTTGCACCTGCATTCGCATTGCCTGTGGCTTAGAATTGCAATTAGCTGATTGATTTTATTTTACTTCGCAAGTTCAAACGGGTTCCTGGCCCAGTTATATGAAAGCGAAGGATAGAATTTGCCAAAATCCTAATGAGCAACAGCATAGGCAATATTATCATAGAAGTGGAGTACTATGCGAGCGAGAATACTGAGAAGAAAGGAACATGTCAAAACCTGACGAAACACAACCTATTTCAGGCATACATAAGGAAGGCAGGCTAGCTTAAAATCTTGCAATCTGGATACGGTGCGCACCTCTCTAGGCAAACTGTTCCACAGCAATGCTCCTGCGGTGGCGAATCTCGTTTGGCCACACCGACTGCGAGCTGGCTGGCTGAGCAGACCATTGGCATGCTGATGGCGCGTACTTCTGCCGCTGCATGCTGCTGGTTTGAGAAGCTGGGCTAGAGCAAGGCTAGTGGAGTCATTTAGACAACGCCAGATGAAGATCAGGAGTTTTTGTTTGAAAAGTTCAGTGACGCGGTAAATCGAGTTGGCAGCCAGGAGGGGCTGCATCGCGGAACATGGCGGGCTGCCATCAATGCATCGGATCGCCCGGTTTTGCATGGTTAGCTGGTTGCCTTGGTATTATATTTTGCTTTAGGATTAGGGTTAGGGTTAGGGTTAATGTTTTTGATCGTTTTCGGCAGCATTGGTTCAGGATTAGGCTTAGAATTGCAATTAGCTGTACCCCTTGCTAATAGCCTTTAGTTTAGGGCTAGGGCTAGAGTTAGGGCTAGGGTTAGGGTTAGGGTTAGGGTTAGGGTTAGGGTTAATGTTTTTTTGTCTTTTATTACTCGTTTTCAACAGCATTAGTTCAAGGCCAGGCTTAGAATTGCAAATAAATGTAAGCTTGGGTATTAGATTTGGTTTAGGGCTAGGGCTAGAGTCAGGGTTAGGGTTAGGGTTAGGGTTAGGGGTAGGGTTAGGGTTAGGGTTAGGGTTAGGGTTAGGGTTAGGGTTAGGGTTAATGTTTTTTTGTTGGTTTTTTTACTCGTTTCCAACAGCATAAGTTCAAGGCCAGGCTTAGAAATTCAAATAAATGGAAGCTTAATGTATTCGATTTGTTTCAGGGGTAGGGTCATGGAAAACATGGATGCAGTGAATGGGACTTTCGGTCTTTGACCACTTGCTGGTGAGCTGATCTACTCACCTCCCACCGCTTTAGGAGCTGCATCTGCGCCTTGATCCTTGAAGGTAGGTGGCGTTCCTACGGATGCGGAAAACCCGGCTTCCAGCCGAGTCTCACGCGAACCGTTAATTTTTTTTTTTTTTTAGGGTCAGTATTTGGGTTAGGGTTAGGGTTAGTGTTAGGGTTAGGTTTAGGGTTAGCGTTTAATTTTGCGTTTGCACCAGCATTCGCATTGCCTGTGTCTTAGAATTGCAATTAGCTGTATGGCTTGGTATTATATTTTGGTTTAGGATTAGGGTTAGGGTTGGGGTTAGGGTTAGGGCTAGGGTTAGAGTTAATGTTTCTCATCGTTTTTTGATCGTTTTCGCCAGCATTTGTTCAGGATTAGGCTTAGAATTGCAATTAGCTGTATCCCTTGCTAATAGCCTTTGGGTTAGGGCCAGGGCTAGAGTTAGGGCTAGGGTTAGGGTTAGGGTTAGGGTTAGGGTTAGGGTTAGGGTTAGTGTTTGGTTTTGCGTTTATACCAGCATTCGCATTGCCTGTTTCTTAGAATTGCAAGTAGGTGTATGCCTTGGTATTAGATTTTGGTTTAGGATTAGGGTTAGGGTTGGGGTTAGGGTAAGGGTTAGGGTTAGAGTTAATGTTTTTTATCGTTTTTTGATCGTTTTCGCCAGCATTGGTTCAGGATTAGGCTTAGAATTGCAATTAGCTGTACCCCTTCCTAATAGCCTTTGGTTAGGGCTAGGTCTAGAGTTAGGGTTAGGGTTAGGGTTAGGGTTAGGGTTAGGGCTAATGTTTTTTGTCGTTTTTTTACTCGTCTTCAAGAGCATTAGTTCAACGCCACGCTTAGAATTGCAAACAAATGTAAGCTTGGGTATTAGATTTGGTTTAGGGCTATAGCTAGAGTTAGGGTTAGGGTTAGGGTTAGGGTTAATGTTTTTTGTCGTTTTTTTCTCGTTTTAAACAGCGTTAGTTCAAGGCCAGGCTTAGAATTGCAAATAAATGAAAGCTTGGGTATTAGATTTGGTTCAGCGCTAGAGTCAGTGTTTGGGTTAGGGTTAGGGTTAGGGTTAGGGTTAGGGTTAGGGTTAGGGTTAGGGTTAGGGTTAGGGTTAGGGTTAGGGTTAGCGTCCGGTTTTGCGTTTGCAACTGCATTCGCGTTGCCTGTAGCTTAGAATTGCAATAAGCTGGATGCCTTGGTATTATATTTTGCTTTAGGATTAGGGTTTGGGTTAGGGTTAGGGTTAGGGTTAGGGTTAGGGTTAGGGTTAATGTTTTTGATCTATTTCGCCAGCATTGGTTCAGGATTAGGCTTAGTATTGCAATTAGCTGTACCCCTTGCTAATAGCCTTTAGTTTAGGGCTAGGGCTAGAGATAGGGCTAGGGTTAGGGTTAGGGTTAGGGTTAGGGTTAGGGTTAGGGTTACGGTTAGGGTTAGGGTTACGGTTAGGGTTAGGGTTAGGGTTAGGGTTAGGGTTAGGGTTAGGGTTAGGGTTAGGGTTAGGGTTAGGGTTAGGGTTGGGGTTAGGGTTTGGGTTAGCGTTTAGTTTTGCGTTGGCACCAGCTTCGCATTGCCTGTTTCTTAGAATTGCAATACGCTGTATGGCATGATATTATATTTTGGTTTAGGATTAGGGTTAGGGTTGGAGTTAGGCTTAGGGCTAGGGTTAATGTTTTTTATCGTTTTTTGATCGTTCTCGCCAGCATTGGTTCAGGATTAGGCTTAGAATTGCAATTAACTGTACCCCTTCCTAATAGCCTTTGGTTTAGGGCTAGGTCTAGAATTAGGGTTAGGGTTAGGCTTAGGGCTAGGGTTAATGTTTTTGATCGTTTTTTGATCGTTCTCGCCAGCATTGGTTCAGGATTAGGCTTAGAAGTGCTATTAACTGTACCCCTTCCTAATAGCCTTTGGTTTAGGGCTAGGTCTAGAATTAGGGTTAGGGTTAGGGTAAGGGTTAGGGTTAATGTTTTTTGTCGTTTTTCACTCGTTTTCAACAGCATCAGTTCAAGGCCAGGCTTAGAATTGCAAATAAATGTAAGCTTGGGTATTAGATTTGGTTCAGCGCTAGGGTCAGTGTTTGGGTTAGGGTTAGGGTTAGGGTTAGGGTTAGGGTTAGGGTAAGGGTTAGCGTTCGGTTTTGCGTTTGCACCTGCATTCTCATTGCTGTGGCTTAGAATTGCAATTAGCTGGATGCCTTGGTATTATATTTTTATGGCTAGGGTTAGGGTTAGGGTTAGGGTTAGGGTTAGGGTTAGGGTTAGGGTTAGGGTTAGGGTTAGGGTTAGGGTTAGGGTTTGGGTTAGCGTTTAGTTTTGCGTTTGCACCAGCTTCGCATTGCCTGTTTCTTAGAATTGCAATTAGCTGTATGGCTTGATATTGTATTTTGGTTTAGGATTAGGGTTAGGGTTGGGATTAGGGTTAGGGCTAGGGTTAATGTTTCTTATCGTTTTTTGATCGTTTTCGCCAGCATTGGTTCAGGATTAGGCTTAGAATTGCAATTAGCTGTACCCCTTGGTAATAGCCTTTGGGTTAGGGCTAGGGCTAGAGTTAGGGCTAGGGTTAGGGTTAGGGTTAGGGTTAGGGTTAGGGTTAGTGTTTGGTTTTGCGTTTATACCAGCATTCGCATTGCCTGTTTCTTAGAATTGCAAGTAGGTGTATGCCTTGGTATTAGATTTTGGTTTAGGATTAGGGTTAGGGTTGGGGTTAGGGTAAGGGTTAGGGTTAGAGTTAATGTTTTTTATCGTTTTTTGATCGTTTTCGCCAGCATTGGTTCAGGATTAGGCTTAGAATTGCAATTAGCTGTACCCCTTCTTAATAGCCTTTGGTTAGGGCTAGGTCGAGAGTTAGAGTTAGGGTTAGGGTTAGGGTTAGGGTTAGGGTTAATGTTTTTTGTCGTTTTTTTACTCGTCTTCAACAGCATTAGTTCAACGCCACGCTTAGAATTGCAAACAAATGTAAGCTTGGGTATTAGATTTGGTTTAGGGCTAGGGCTAGAGTTAGGGTTAGGGTTAGGGTTCGGGTTAATGTTTTTTTGTCGTTTTTACTCGTTTTCAACAGCGTTAGTTCAAGGCCAGGCTTAGAATTGCAAATAAAGGAAAGCTTGGGTATTAGATTTGGTTCAGCGCTAGGGTCAGTGTTTGGGTTAGGGTTAGGGTTAGGGTTAGGGTTAGGGTTAGGGTTAGGGTTAGGGTTAGGGTTAGCGTTCGGTTTTGCGTTTCCACCTGCATTCGCATTGCCTGTAGCTTAGAATTGCAATAAGCTGGATGCCTTGGTATTATATTTTGCTTTAGGATTAGGGTTAGGGTTAGGGTTAGGGTTAGGGTTAGGGTTAGGGTTAGGGTTAATGTTTTTGATCTATTTCGCCAGCATTGGTTCAGGATTAGGCTTAGTATTGCAATTAGCTGTACCCCTTGCTAATAGCCTTTAGTTTAGGGCTAGGGCTGGAGTTAGGGCTAGGGTTAGGGTTAGGGTTAGGGTTAGGGTTAGGGTTAGGGTTAGGGTTAGGGTTAGGGTTAGGGTTAGGGTTAGGGTTTGGGTTAGCGTTTAGTTTTGCGTTTGCACCAGCTTCGCATTGCCTGTTTCTTAGAATTTCAATAAGCATTAAGGCATGATATTATATTTTGGTTTAGGATTAGGGTTAGGGTTGGGGTTAGGGTTAGGGCTAGGGTTAATGTTTTTGATCGTTTTTTGATCGTTTTCGCCAGCATTGGTTCAGGATTAGGCTTAGAATTGCAATTAGCTGTACCCCTTGCTAATAGCCTTTGGGTTGGGGCTAGGGCTAGAGTTAGGGCTAGGGTTAGGGTTAGGGTTAGGGTTAGGGTTAGGGTTAGGGTTAGGGTTAGCCTGTTTCTTAGAATTGCAATTAGCTGTATAGCTTGATATTATATTTTGGTTTAGGATTAGGGTTAGGGTTGGGGTTAGGGTTAGGGCTAGGGTTAATGTTTTTTATCGTTTTTTGATCGTTTTCGCCAGCATTGGTTCAGGATTAGGCTTAGAATTGCAATTTGCTGTACCCCTTGCTAATAGCCTTTGGGTTAGGGCTAGGGCTAGAGTTAGGGCTAGGGTTAGGGTTAGGGTTAGGGTTAGGGTTAGGGTTAGGGTTAGCGTTTGGTTTTGCGTTTGCACCAGCATTCACATTGCCTGTTTCTTAGAATTGCAATTAGGTGTATGCCTTGGTATTAGATTTTGGTTTAGGATTAGGGTTAGGGTTGGGGTTAGGGTAAGGGTTAGGGTTAGGGTTAATGTTTTTTTATCGTTTTTTTATCGTTTTCGCCAGCATTGGTTCAGGATTAGGCTTAGAATTGCAATTAGCTGTACCCCTTCCTAATAGCCTTTGGTTAGGGCTAGGTCTAGAGTTAGGGTTAGGGTTAGGGTTAGGGTTAGGGTTAGGGTTAGGGGTAATGTTTTTTGTCGTTTTTTTACTCGTCTTCAAAAGCATTAGTTCAAGGCCAGGCTTAGAATTGCAAATAAATGAAAGCTTGGGTAATAGATTTGGTTCAGCGCTAGGGTCAGTGTTTGGGTTAGGGTTAGGGTTAGGGTTAGGGTTAGGGTTAGGGTTAGGGTTAGCGTTCGGTTTTGTGTTTGCACCTGCATTCGCATTGCCTGTGGCTTAGAATTGCAATAAGCTGGATGCCTTGGTATTATATTTTGCTTTAGGATTAGGGTTAGGATTAGGGTTAGGGTTAGGGGTAGGGTTAGGGTTAGGGTAAGGGTTAGGGTTTATGTTTTTATCATGTTTTGATCGTTTTCGCCAGCATTGGTTCTGGATTAGGCTTAGAATTGAAATTAGCTGTGCCCCTTCCTAATAGCCTTTGGTTTAGGGCTAGGTCTAGAGTTAGGGTTAGGGTTGGGGTTAGGGTTAGGGTTAATGCTTTTTGGCGTTTTTTTACTCGTTTTCAACAGCATCAGTTCAAGGCCACGCTTAGAATTGCAAACAAATGTAAGCTTGGGTATTAGATTTGGTTTAGGGCTAGGGCTAGAGTTAGGGTTAGGGTTAGGGTTAGGGTTAGGGTTAGGGTTAGAGTTAGGGTTAGGGTTAGGGTTAGGGTTAATGTTTTTTGTCGTTTTTCACTCGTTTTCGACAGCGTCAGTTCAAGGCCAGGCTTAGAATTGCAAATAAATGTAAGCTTGGGTATTAGATTGGGTTCAGCGCTAGTGTCAGTGTTTGGGTTAGGGTTAGGGTTAGGGTTAGGGTTAGGGTTAGGGTTAGGGTTAGGGTTAGCGTTCGGTTTTGCGTTTGCACCTGCATTCTCATTGCTATGGCTTAGAATTGCAATTAGCTGGATGCCTTGGTATTATATTTTATCTTTAGGATTAGGGTTAGGGTTAGGGTTAGGGTTAGGGTTAGGGTTAGGGTTAGGTTAGGGTTAGGGTTAGGGTTAGGGTAAATGTTTTTGATCGTTTTCGGCAGCATTGGTTCAGGATTAGGCTTAGAATTGCAATTAGCTGTACCCCTTGCTAATGGCCTTTAGTTTAGGGCTAGGGCTAGAGTTAGGGCTAGGGTTAGGGTTAGGGTTAGTGTTAGGGTTAGGGTTAGGGTTAGGGTTAGGGTTAGGGTTAATGTTTTTTTGTCGGTTTTTTACTCGTTTCCAACAGCATAAGTTTAAGGCCAGGCTTAGAAATTCAAAAAAATGGAAGCTTAAGGTATTAGATTTGTTTCAGGGCTAGGGTCATGGAAAACATGGATGCAGTGAATGGGACTTTCGGTCTTTGACCACTTGCTGCAGAGCTGATCTACTCACCTCCCACCGCTTTAGGAGCTGCATCTGCGCCTTGATCCTTGAAGGGTGGTGGCATTCCTACGGATGCGGAAAACCCGGCTTCCAGCCGAGTCTCACGCGAACCGTTATTATTATTTATTTTTTAGGGTCAGTATTTGGGTTAGGGTTAGGGTTAGAGTTAGTGTTAGGTTTAGGGTTAGCGTTTCATTTTCCGTTTGCACCAGCATTCGCATTGCCTGTGTCTTAGAATTGCAATTAGCTGTATGGCTTGGTATTATAATTTGGTTTAGGATTAGGGTTAGGGTTGGGGTTAGGGTTAGGGCTAGGGTTAATGTTTTTTTATCGTTTTTTGATCGTTTTCGCAAGCATTGGTTCAGGATTAGGCTTAGAATTGCAATTAGCTGTACCCCTTCCTAATAGCCTTTGGTTTAGGGCTAGGTCTAGAATTAGGGTTAGGGTTAGGGTTAGGGTTAGGGTTAATGTTTTTGATCGTTTTCGCCAGCGTTGGTTCAGGATTAGGCTTAGAATTTCAATTATCTGTACCCCTTGCTAATAGCCTTTAGTTTAGGGCTAGGGCTAGAGTTAGGGCTAGGGTTAGGGTTAGGGTTAGGGTTAGGGTTAGGGTTAGGGTTAGGGTTAGGGTTAGGGTTTGGGTTAGCGTTTAGTTTTGCGTTTGCACCAGCTTCGCATTGCCTGTTTCTTAGAATTGCAATTAGTTGTATGGCTTGATATTATATTTTGGTTTAGGATTCGGGTTAGGGTTGGGATTAGGGTTAGGGCTAGGGTTAATGTTTCTTATCGTTTTTTGATCGTTTTCGCCAAAATTGCTTCAGGATTAGGCTTAGAATTGCAATTAGCTGTACCCCTTGCTAATAGCCTTTGGGTTAGGGCTAGGGCAAGAGTTAGGGCTAGGGTTAGGGTTAGGGTTAGGGTTAGGGTTAGCGTTAGGGTTAGCGTTTGCTTTTGCGTTAGCACCAGCATTCGCATTGCCTGTTTCTTAGAATTGCAAGGTGTATGCCTTGGTATTAGATTTTGGTTTAGGATTAGGGTTAGGGTTGGGGTTAGGGTTAGGGTTAGGGTTAGAGTTAATGTTTTTTATCGTTTTTTGATCGTTTTCGCCAGCATTGGTTCAGGATTAGGCTTAGAATTGCAATTAGCTGTACCCCTTCTTAATAGCCTTTGGTTAGGGCTAGGTCTAGAGTTAGGGTTAGGGTTAGGGTTAGGGTTAGGGTTAGGGTTAATGTTTTTTGTCGTTTTTTTACTCGTCTTCAACAGCATTAGTTCAACGCCACGCTTAGAATTGCAAACAAATGTAAGCTTGGGTATTAGATTTGGTTTAGGGCTAGGGCTAGAGTTAGGGTTAGGGTTAGGGTTAGGGTTAATGTTTTTTTGTCGTTTTTTACTGGTTTTCAACAGCGTTAGTTCAAGGCCAGGCTTAGAATTGCAAATAAATGAAAGCTTGGGTATTAGATTTAGTTCAGCGCTAGGGTCAGTGTTTGGGTTAGGGTTAGGGTTAGGGTTAGGGTTAGGGTTAGGGTTAGCGTTCGGTTTTGCGTTTGCACCTGCATTCGCATTGCCTGTAGCTTAGAATTGCAATAAGCTGGATGCCTTGGTATTATATTTTGCTTTAGGGTTAGGGTTAGGGTTAGGGTTAGGGTTAGGGTTAGGGTTAGGGTTAGGGTTAGGGTTAATGTTTTTGATCTATTTCGCCAGCATTGGTTCAGGATTAGGCTTAGTATTGCAATTAGTTGTACCCCTTGCTAATAGCCTTTAGTTTAGGGCTAGGGCTAGAGTTAGGGCTAGGGTTAGGGTTAGGGTTAGGGTTAGGGTTAGGGTTAGGGTTAGGGTTGGGGTTAGGGTTAGGGTTAGGGTTAGGGTTAGGGTTGGGGTTAGGGTTTGGGTTAGCGTTTAGTTTTGCGTTTGCACCAGCTTCGCATTGCCTGTTTCTTAGAATTGCAATAAGCTGTATGGCATGATATTATATTTTGGTTTAGGATTAGGGTTAGGGTTGGGGTTAGGGTTAGGCCTAGGGTTAATGTTTTTGATCGTTTTTTGATCGTTTTCGCCAGCATTGGTTGAGGATTAGGCTTAGAATTGCAAATAGCTGTACCCCTTGCTAATAGCCTTTGGGTTAGGGCTAGGGCTAGAGTTAGGGCAGGGTCAGGGTTAGGGTTAGGGTTAGGGTTAGGGTTAGGGTTAGCCTGTTTCTTAGAATTGCAATTAGCTGTATAGCTTGATATTATATTTTGGTTTAGGATTAGCGTTAGGGTTGGGGTTAGGGTTAAGGCTAGGGTTAATGTTTTTTATCGTTTTTTGATCGTTTTCGCCAGCATTGGTTCAGGATTAGGCTTAGAATTGCAATTAGCTGTACCCCTTCCTAATAGCCTTTGGTTAGGGCTAGGTCTAGAGTTAGGGTTAGGGTTAGGGTTAGGGTTAGGGGTAGGGTTAGGGTTAGGGGTAAAGTTTTTGTCGTTTTTTTAATTGTCTTCAAAAGCATTAGTTCAAGGCCAGGCTTAGAATTGCAAATAAATGAAAGCTTGGGTATTAGATTTGGTTCAGCGCTAGGGTCAGTGTTTGCGTTAGGGTTAGGGTTAGGGTTAGGGTTAGGGTTAGGGTTAGCGTTAGCGTTCGGTTTTGTGTTTGCACCTGCATTCGCATTGCCTGTGGCTTAGAATTGCAATAAGCTGGATGCCTTGGTATTATATTTTGCTTTAGGATTAGGGTTAGGGTTAGGGTTAGGGGTAGGGTAAGGGTTAGGGTAAGGGTTAGGGTTTATGTTTTTATCGTGTTTTGATCGTTTTCGCCAGCATTGGTTCTGGATTAGGCTTAGAATTGCAATTAGCTGTGCCCATTCCTAATAGCCTTTGGTTTAGGGCTAGGTCTAGAGTTAGGGTTAGGGTTAGGGTTAGGGTTAGGGGTAGGGTTAATATTTTTTGTCGTTTTTTTACTCGTTTTCAACAGCATCAGTTCAAGGCCACGCTTAGAATTGCAAACAAATGTAAGCTTGGGTATTAGATTTGGTTTAGGGCTAGGGCTAGAGTTAGGGTTAGGGTTAGGGTTAGGGTTAGGGTTAGGGTTAGGGTTAATGTTTTTAGTCGTTTTTCACTCGTTTTCAACAGCATCAGTTCAAGGCCAGGCTTAGAATTGCAAATAAATGTAAGCTTGGGTATTAGATTTGGTTCAGCGCTAGGGTCAGTGTTTGGGTTAGGGTTAGGGTTAGGGTTAGGGTTAAGGTTAGGGTTAGGGTTAGGGTTAGCGTTCGGTTTTGCGTTTGCACCTGCATTCTCATTGCTGTGGCTTAGAATTGCAATTAGCTGGATGCCTTGGTATTATATTTTGCTTTAGGATTAGGGTTAGGGTTAGGGTTAGGGTTAGGGTTAGGGTTAATGTTTTTGATCGTTTGCGGCAGCATTGGTTCAGGATTAGGCTTAGAATTGCAATTAGCTGTACCCCTTGCTAATAGCCTTTAGTTTAGGGCTAGGGATAGAGTTAGGGCTAGGGTTAGGGTTAGGGTTAGTGTTACGGTTAGGGTTAGGGTTAGGGTTAGGGTTAGGGTTAATGTTTTTTTGTCGGTTTTTTTACTCGTTTCCAACAGCATAAGTTCAAGGCCAGGCTTAGAAATTCAAATAAATGGAAGCTTAAGGTATTAGATTTGTTTCAGGGCTAGGGTCATGGAAAACATGGATGCAGTGAATGGGACTTTCGGTCTTTGACCACTTGCTGGTGAGCTGATCTACTCACCTCCCACCGCTTTAGGAGCTGCATCTGCGCCTTGATCCTTGAAGGGTGGTGGCGTTCCTACGGATCCGGAAAACCCGGCTTCCAGCCGAGTCTCACGCGAAGCGTTATTATTATTTTTTTTAGGGTCAGTATTTGGGTTAGGGTTAGGGTTAGTGTTAGGGTTAGGTTTAGGGTTAGCGTTTGATTTTGCGTTTGCACCAGCATTCGCATTGCCTGTGTCTTAGAATTGCAATTAGCTGTATGGCTTGGTATTATATTTTGGTTGAGGATTAGGGTTAGGGTTGGGGTTAGGGTTAGGGCTAGGGTTAATGTTTTTTATCGTTTTTTGATCGTTTTCGCCAGCATTGGTTCTGGATTAGGCTTAGAATTGCAATTAGCTGTACCCCTTCCTAATAGCCTTTGGTTTAGGGCTAGGTCTAGAGTTAGGGTTAGGGTTAGGGTTAGGGTTAGGGTTAATGTTTTTGATCGTTTTCGCCAGCGTTGGTTCAGGATCAGGCTTAGAATTTCAATTAGCTGTACCCCTTGCTAATAGCCTTTAGTTTAGGGCTAGGGCTAGAGTTAGGGCTAGGGTTAGGGTTAGGGTTAGGGTTAGGGTTAGGGTTAGGGTTAGGGTTAGGGTTTGGGTTAGCGTTTAGTTTTGCGTTTGCACCAGCTTCGCATTGCCTGTTTCTTAGAATTGCAATTAGCTGTATGGCTTGATATTGTATTTTGGTTTAGGATTAGGGTTAGGGTTGGGATTAGGGTTAGGGCTAGGGTTAATGTTTCTTATCGTTTTTTGATCGTTTTCGCCAGCATTGGTTCAGGATTAGGCTTAGAATTGCAATTAGCTGTACCCCTTGCTAATAGCCTTTGGGTTAGGGCTAGGGCTAGAGTTAGGGCTAGGATTAGGGTTAGGGTTAGGGTTAGGGTTAGGGTTAGGGTTAGTGTTTGGTTTTGCGTTTATACCAGCATTCGCATTGCCTGTTTCTTAGAATTGCAAGTAGGTGTATGCCTTGGTATTAGATTTTGGTTTAGGATTAGGGTTAGGGTTGGGGTTAGGGTAAGGGTTAGGGTTAGAGTTAATGTTTTTTATCGTTTTTTTGATCGTTTTCGCCAGCATTGGTTCAGGATTAGGCTTAGAATTGCAATTAGCTGTACCCCTTCTTAATAGCCTTTGGTTAGGGCTAGGTCTAGAGTTAGGGTTAGGGTTGGGGTTAGGGTTAGGGTTAATGTTTTTTTGTCGTTTTTTTACTCGTCTTCAACAGCATTAGTTCACCGCCACGCTTAGAATTGCAAACAAATGTCAGCTTGGGTATTAGATTTGGTTTAGGGCTAGGGCTAGAGTTAGGGTTAGGGTTAGGGTTAGGGTTAATGTTTTTTTGTCGTTTTTTACTCGTTTTCAACAGCGTTAGTTCAAGGCCAGGCTTAGAATTGCAAATAAATGAAAGCTTAGGTATTAGATTTGGTTCAGCGCTAGGGTCAGTGTTTGGGTTAGGGTTAGGGTTAGGGTTAGGGTTAGGGTTAGGGTTAGGGTTAACGTTCGGTTTTGCGTTTGCACCTGCATTCGCATTGCCTGTAGCTTAGAATTGCAATAAGCTGGATGCCTTGGTATTATATTTTGCTTTAGGATTAGGGTTAGGGTTAGGGTTAGGGTTAGGGTTAGGGTTAGGGTTAGGGTTAATGTTTTTGATCTATTTCGCCAGCATTGGTTCAGGATTAGGCTTAGTATTGCAATTAGCTGTACCCCTTGCTAATAGCCTTTAGTTTAGGGCTAGGGCTAGAGTTAGGGCTAGGGTTAGGGTTAGGGTTAGGGTTAGGGTTAGGGTTAGGGTTAGGGTTAGGGTTAGGGTTGGGGTTAGGGTTAGGGTTAGGGTTAGGGTTAGGGTTGGGGTTAGGGTTTGGGTTAGCGTTTAGTTTTGCGTTTGCACCAGCTTCGCATTGCCTGTTTCTTAGAATTGCAATAAGCTGTATGGCATGATATTATATTTTGGTTTAGGATTAGGGTTAGGGTTGAGGTTAGGGTTAGGGCTAGGGTTAATGTTTTTGATCGTTTTTTTGATCGTTTTCGCCAGCATAGGTTCAGGATTAGGCTTAGAATTGCAAATAGCTGTACCCCTTACTATTAGCCTTTGGGTTAGGGCTAGGGCTAGAGTTAGGGCTAGGGTCAGGGTTAGGGTTAGGGTTAGGGTTAGGGTTAGGGTTAGCCTGTTTCTTAGAATTGCAATTAGCTGTATAGCTTGATATTATATTTTGGTTTAGGATTAGCGTTAGGGTTGGGGTTAGGGTTAAGGCTAGGGTTAATGTTTTTTATCGTTTTTTGATCGTTTTCGCCAGCATTGGTTCAGGATTAGGCTTAGAATTGCAATTTGCTGTACCCCTTTCTAATAGCCTTTGGGTTAGGGCTAGGGCTAGAGTTAGGGCTAGGGTTAGGGTTAGGGTTAGGGTTAGGGTTAGGGTTAGGGTTAGGGTTAGGGTTAGGGTTAGCGTTTGGTTTTGCGTTTGCACCAGCAACGGCATTGCCTGTTTCTTAGAATTGCAATTAGGTGTATGCCTTGGTATTAGATTTTGGTTTAGGATTAGGGTTAGGGTTGGGGTTAGGGTAAGGGTTAGGGTTAGGGTTAATGTTTTTTATCGTTTTTTGATCGTTTTCGCCAGCATTGGTTCAGGATTAAGCTTAGAATTGCAATAAGCTGTACCCCTTCCTAATAGCCTTTGGTTAGGGCTAGGTCTAGAGTTAGGGTTAGGGTTAGGGTTAGGGTTAGGGGTAGGGTTAGGGTTAGGGGTAAAGTTTTTGTCGTTTTTTTAATCGTCTTCAAAAGCATTAGTTCAAGGCCAGGCTTAGAATTGCAAATAAATGAAAGCTTGGGTATTAGATTTGGTTCAGCGCTAGGGTCAGTGTTTGCGTTAGGGTTAGGGTTAGGGTTAGGGTTAGGGTTAGGGTTAGCGTTAGCGTTCGGTTTTGTGTTTGCACCTGCATTCGCATTGCCTGTGGCTTAGAATTGCAATAAGCTGGATGCCTTGGTATTATATTTTGCTTTAGGATTAGGGTTAGGGTTAGGGTTAGGGGTAGGGTAAGGGTTAGGGTAAGGGTTAGGGTTTATGTTTTTATCGTGTTTTGATCGTTTTCGCCAGCATTGGTTCTGGATTAGGCTTAGAATTGCAATTAGCTGTGCCCATTCCTAATAGCCTTTGGTTTAGAGCTAGGTCTAGAGTTAGGGTTAGGGTTAGGGTTAGGGTTAGGGGTAGGGTTAATGTTTTTTGTCGTTTTTTTACTCGTTTTCAACAGCATCAGTTCAAGGCCACGCTTAGAATTGCAAACAAATGTAAGCTTGGGTATTAGATTTGGTTTAGGGCTAGGGCTAGAGTTAGGGTTAGGGTTAGGGTTAGGGTTAGGGTTAGGGTTAATGTTTTTTGTCGTTTTTCACTCGTTTTCAACAGCATCAGTTCAAGGCCAGGCTTAGAATTGCAAATAAATGTAAGCTTGGGTATTAGATTTGGTTCAGCGCTAGGGTCAGTGTTTGGGTTAGGGTTAGGGTTAGGGTTAGGGTTAAGGTTAGGGTTAGGGTTAGGGTTAGCGTTCGGTTTTGCGTTTGCACCTGCATTCTCATTGCTGTGGCTTAGAATTGCAATTAGCTGGATGCCTTGGTATTATATTTTGCTTTAGGATTAGGGTTAGGGTTAGGGTTAGGGTTAGGGTTAGGGTTAGGGTTAATGTTTTTGATAGTTTTCGGCAGCATTGGTTCAGGATTAGACTTAGAATTGCAATTAGCTGTACCCATTCCTAATAGCCTTTGGTTTAGGGCTAGGTCTAGAGTTAGGGTTAGGGTTAGGGTTAGGGTTAGGGTTAATGTTTTTGATCGTTTCCGCAGCGTTGGTTCAGGTTTAGGCTTAGAATTTCAATTAGTTGTACCCCTTGCTAATAGCCTTTAGTTTAGGGCTAGGGCTAGAGTTAGGGCTAGGGTTAGGGTTAGGGTTAGGGTTAGGGTTAGGGTTAGGGTTAGGGTTAGGGTTTGGGTTAGCGTTTAGTTTTGCGTTTGCACCAGCTTCGCATTGCCTGTTTCTTAGAATTGCAATTAGCTGTATGGCTTGATATTGTATTTTGGTTTAGGATTAGGGTTAGGGTTGGGATTAGGGTTAGGGCTAGGGTTAATGTTTCTTATCGTTTTTTGATCGTTTTCGCCAGCATTGGTTCAGGATTAGGCTTAGAATTGCAATTAGCTGTACCCCTTGCTAATAGCCTTTGGGTTAGGGCTAGGGCTAGAGTTAGGGCTAGGATTAGGGTTAGGGTTAGGGTTAGGGTTAGGGTTAGTGTTTGGTTTTGCGTTTATACCAGCATTCGCATTGCCTGTTTCTTAGAATTGCAAGTAGGTGTATGCCTTGGTATTATATTTTGGTTTAGGATTAGGGTTAGGGTTGGGGTTAGGGTAAGGGTTAGGGTTAGAGTTAATGTTTTTTATCGTTTTTTGATCGTTTTCGCCAGCATTGGTTCAGGATTAGGCTTAGAATTGCAATTAGCTGTACTCCTTCTTAATAGCCTTTGGTTAGGGCTAGGTCTAGAGTTAGGGTTAGGGTTAGGGTTAGGGTTAGGATTAATGTTTTTTGTCGTTTTTTTACTCGTCTTCAACAGCATTAGTTCAACGCCACGCTTAGAATTGCAAACAAATGTAAGCTTGGGTATTAGATTTGGTTTAGGGCTAGGGCTAGAGTTAGGGTTAGGGTTAGGGTTAGGGTTAATGTTTTTTTGTCGTTTTTTACTCGTTTTCAACAGCGTTAGTTCAAGGCCAGGCTTAGAATTGCAAATAAATGAAAGCTTTGGTATTAGATTTGGTTCAGCGCTAGGGTCAGTGTTTGGGTTAGGGTTAGGGTTAGGGTTAGGGTTAGGGTTAGGGTTAGGGTTAGCGTTCGGTTTTGCGTTTGCACCTGCATTCGCATTGCCTGTAGCTTAGAATTGCAATAAGCTGGATGCCTTGGTATTATATTTTGCTTTAGGATTAGGGTTAGGGTTAGGGTTAGGGTTAGGGTTAGGGTTAGGGTTAGGGTTAATGTTTTTGATCTATTTCGCCAGCATTGGTTCAGGATTAGGCTTAGTATTGCAATTAGCTGTACCCCTTGCTAATAGCCTTTAGTTTAGGGCTAGGGCTAGAGTTAGGGCTAGGGTTAGGGTTAGGGTTAGGGTTAGGGTTAGGGTTAGGGTTAGGGTTAGGGTTGGGGTTAGGGTTAGGGTTAGGGTTAGGGTTAGGGTTAGGGTTGGGGTTAGGGTTTGGGTTAGCGTTTAGTTTTGCGTTTGCACCAGCTTCGCATTGCCTGTTTCTTAGAATTGCAATAAGCTGTATGGCATGATATTATATTTTGGTTTAGGATTAGGGTTAGGGCTAGGGTTAATGTTTTTGATCGTTTTTTTGATCGTTTTCGCCAGCATAGGTTCAGGATTAGGCTTAGAATTGCAAATAGCTGTACCCCTTACTATTAGCCTTTGGGTTAGGGCTAGGGCTAGAGTTAGGGCTAGGGTCAGGGTTAGGGTTAGGGTTAGGGTTAGGGTTAGGGTTAGCCTGTTTCTTAGAATTGCAATTAGCTGTATAGCTTGATATTATATTTTGGTTTAGGATTAGCGTTAGGGTTGGGGTTAGGGTTAAGGCTAGGGTTAATGTTTTTTATCGTTTTTTGATCGTTTTCGCCAGCATTGGTACAGCAAACGTACGCGATGGAGGCAGGAGCAAATTTTGGAGCTCCTGCTCCATCCATGTTTTGTTTCAAAGTATCGAAAGATTGGCCTTCTGACCATAAGTTTATACTGCAGGAACTGTCTGGCAATTCCTTAAACGTGAAAGAGTCTGTCAAGCAGATTGATCTGCATGGGAAACCTGGTTGGTGCCAAGTCACACTTTCAAGTAGAGCTCAGCGCGAGACGGTTTTGAGCAAGGGACTTTGCATACGAGGTGAGCAGTTGGAACTGCATCTCCCCGACGAGGGCTCCACTCAGCTCCATGTGTTTGGTTGCCCTGTCGGAATGCCTGATGGCCCACTTTCGGCATCTTTGTCGGTTTTCGGCAAGCTCATTGGTCCGCCATCACACGGCAAGATCAGCTTCGAAGGCACGTCCTTCAAGACAGGAATCAGGTACGTCAATATCGTACTGTCTAAACCCGTACCGTCGTGTGTGACCGTTGGGAAGAGAAAGTTGCGGGTGTGGCACAGGGGGCAGACCCAGACGTGCTGGCGCTGTGGCACAACGGGTCATGAAGCACGAGAGTGTAAAGTAAGGGTGGGCAGAGAGCCTGAAAGTTCAAGTCGTACTAACAGTAACTCTAGTTCTGAACCTTCAGATTCTGTACCTCAGTTGACCTGCGAACGTGGGAGTACCCGTACGAATTGCGTAGGTTCAAACTCTGAAGTGAACTCCAACACATCCCAGCACGGTGACAGTGTATCTAGCATGCCCACTACACGCACAAAAGCACAGCAACCTACATCCACGCTGAGTATGGCCAGTGCTACTGCGGGCCCAAGCACGGAGGACGTCATCCAGGTACCTGAGGCAGTGACAGTACGAGCTTCAGAACACCATGACACAGCCGTACCAGTCCCACCTGCCGCGGGAAACGTAACTGAACCCGGTGGTAAAGGAGACAACACAACTCCCCAGAAACCTTTTGTGGCTGCATCTTCTAACGACCACGTGCAACACAACAATAGCCTTGCGTCCAATACAAATGCAGTACATGTAACCGGTACTGAAGCAGCTGTAACTTCCACTCCAGCTCCTGGATCTTCTGTCCCTACCCCGGTGCAAGATTGGCACGTCGCAGGTGGAAAGTGTTCTACTTTTTCTCCAATAATCTTGCAACAAACCGCCTCCGCTTTTCCCTCTGTCGCGAACCGCTTTAGTGCGCTGGAGCACTCCATGGAGAGGAAGCGTAAGCGAGGAGCCAGGAGTGACGCATCATCCAGTGCCGACTTGTCCGCGAAGGCTGTCTGCCCGACCACCAAGACAGACGACTTCTATGGTACTGGGTCGGACTGGGAGGAAGAGTGTGAGGGTGACGACGGCCGCGGTAGGAGCCGTCATGAAGTGGTGCAGTGAACTGCACCTTGAAATAGTATGCTTGAACTGCCTGTGTATTTTTGTTTTAGGTTTTGGATTAGTTTCTAGATGTAGTTCTTCCTTATAGATCTATTAAATGAATCCACAATTACATAGAGCTACTGTCGGTCGACAGAAGTCTTGTAAACTTGCTTTTCTGAATGTATGCAGCCTTAGAAAGAAGTTAGGCGAAATCCAAAACTTCATAAACTACCACAATGTAGATATCTTCGGCATTGCTGAAACTTGGCTTGATTGTTCGATTTCTGACTCATCCATTCATATACCTCATTATAGACTCTTTAGGCGCGATCGCGGGCACAGACCTGGTGGCGGTATAGCTGTATACAGTCGAGATACCCTGGCTGTTTCCAGACACGCTGAACTCGAGAGTGACACAATCGAAAATCTGATACTCACCTTGAAGACAGAATCCGGTGAACCCATCACCCTCGCTACGTTCTACCTTCCGCCTTCCACTACTGCTGCAGTATGGCAAGACCTAGAAATCAGTCTGAACAATCTAACCTTGCGACGAAACAACCGCGTGGTCGCCATTGGTGACTTCAATGTGGACATGTGCTCGGGACACAGCCGGATGCACACCATGCTCCAGCGGTTTGATCTGGAAAACCACATCCGGACACCGACAAGAGTAACGGCATCAACTTCCACCCTAATAGATCTGCTCCTCGCCCCTAACTCTCTAGTTGGAACATGCACGGTCATCAAGTGTGACATCAGCGACCACTACGCATTTGTGGCCAACATTATCGTCGCCACCCGGCAGTCCGAACGAGTCGCATCTCGAAAGAGGCGAGTGTGGAGGATAAATTGGGAGCATTTTAACGCTGACTTGCAGGACTGCAATCTTGAGATTTTCAGCAAGTCGAATGATGTTGATGCAATGATAAGCGAATGGTACGCAAAGGTTTTTACTGCTCTAGATCGTCACGCCCCCTTACAACCTCCTCGTAAGCCGAGGCGCCGACCTTGCCCATGGTTGTGTCCTGAACTTGTATCTGCTGTGCGTCAACGAAACAAGGCCCACCGACTTCTTTCACGCTCTCCAAACGATGTCCGCCTGCGAGAGCAACACCGCACTCTCCGCGCAGCCGCGCGCAAGCTAGATCGGAGGCTAAGGGATCAGTATTTTCAAGCTCGCCTACAGTCGGCCGGAAAGGATGGACGGAAGCTCTGGAATACGATAAACGTGGTGACTGGACGAGCGAAAAGTTCAAGCCCACCACAAGTACCTGTTGGAATCCTCTCCCGAACTTTTGGCGAAGTTGTACATGACCCTGGACGACCAGACGCGCTGTGCGCCAACGCACCAGCCGAACGTGAAGCACCAGCATTCACGGAATTTGCGCCTGTTTCGACGGAGGACATTACGGCCCTTCTCCAGTCCGTTGACGCGTCAAAAGCAACTGGACATGATGACTTGCCGGGTATTGTCCTTAGAAACTCGGCATCAATACTGGCTCCCTCGCTCAGCATCATTTTCAATACTTCGTTATGTCAGGGGTGTGTTCCCCGTCAGTTTAAAATTGCTAATGTGTCGCCGCTATTCAAAGGTGGCGGCCTTGACCCTTGTCAGCCTACTGCCTATCGACCTATTTCTCTACTACCAGTCGTTTCTCGCCTCCTCGAGAAGATCGTCAAAGCTCAGCTTACATCCTTTCTGACCGATCACAGTATTCTCCCTGACTCGCAGTTCGCGTACAGGAAGAACCACAGTACGGAGGACGCTCTTGTGCTAGCTGTCAATCGCTGGCTGAAAGCGAAGTATGAGCGCAAACTCACAGGTGTGATATTCGTGGATATGTCGAAGGCTTTCGACTGTGTCAAACACACCATCTTGGCACAGGAGCTATCCGACATTGGGGTCGGCGGTACTGTCCAGATATGGTTCACTAGTTACCTGAGTGAGCGGCTTCAACGCGTAGTCGTGGGCGGAAATTGCTCGGAATACGTCGCATGCAGTCGAGGGGTGCCGCAAGGATCCGTCCTCGGCCCCCTCCTGTTCACACTATACATCCGTAACCTTCGATGCTGCTTGCCCCAGCAGGTCACAAACCAGGAATTTGCAGACGACATTGCAATTGAAGCCTCGGGCAGTTGCGAACAAGTGTGCTCTTCTCTAAGCACAGCCATCACTGGCCTGTCGCAGTGGTTGGAGGACCGCGGGCTAATGCTGAACCAAAAGAAAACGCAAGCTCTGTTGATTACCCCAAGAGGCCCAGCCCCTGACACAGATAACATTCGAATTCGCTGTGGGAATGCAGCCCTTGCAGTTGTGGAACAAGCGCGGTACCTGGGCGTAATGGTAGATGGGCAGCTCTCCTGGGAGCCTCACGTCAATCACACAATCCAGCAGGTGCGGAAGTCAGTAGGTGCGCTGTGGCGGAGCCGCCGAAGCCTCACCCTGGCGTCAAAGATCCTGTTTTACAGGTCGATGATCCAGGGTAGGTTGTCGTACGCTTCCAACGCCTTTTATCCGTCACTTCAAATTTGCAACATGGAGCCCCTCACACGTCTAACGAAGTGCGCTATCCGCGGCTTCTTCGGTCTGCCACCGTGGTCGCGCACGAGCCCGATCTTTGAACAGCTCCGCCTCACCACCCTGGAGGACATGTTTAACATTAAGCTCCTCATCTTTGTCCGTCGTTGTCTGTTCTCCCGAGCTAGCTCCCTCTTCACCAGCTTCTTCGTGAGAGTTACTGGTGACCGCACTCGGGGAGCAGCACATCACCTCGTTCGAGTACCATTTTGGCCCGGTCCTGCGGGTCGAGCGACCATGCAGTTCATCGGCGCAGTCCTGTGGAACCAGCTCCCGCCTGATCTCCGTTCCGAGCCCAGCCACCTTCAGTTCTGTGCCCTGCTAAAAGCGCATCATGGCTCCGTTTAAATGCTTTTCGGCTAGTGTGTTTCTGTGGTATAGCGGACTGAAGAATAGTAAACGTGTTTTGCAATATATGTATGAAGCTATTTTGTATATAGTATGTTCCCATTCCGTTTTTGCTTTGGTGTAGCCCTGAGGTTGATTGCTTATTTATTTCTACCCTTCCTCTCTCCATACTTCTGCCCCCCCCCCCCTCTCTCTCATTCCTTCTGTCGTCCACATGTATCAAAGGAGGCGAAATCGCCTGTTTGTGGTGCGACGTTAAATAAACTTCTACAACTACAACAACAACATTGGTTCAGGATTAGGCTTAGAATTGCAATTTGCTGTACCCCTTTCTAATAGCCTTTGGGTTAGGGCTAGGGCTAGAGTTAGGGCTAGGGTTAGGGTTAGGGTTAGGGTTAGGGTTAGGGTTAGGGTTAGGGTTAGGGTTAGGGTTAGGGTTAGGGTTAGCGTTTGGTTTTGCGTTTGCACCAGCATTCGCATTGCCTGTTTCTTAGAATTGCAATTAGGTGTATGCCTTGGTATTAGATTTTGGTTTAGGATTAGGGTTAGGGTTGGGGTTAGGGTAAGGGTTAGGGTTAGGGTTAATGTTTTTTATCGTTTTTTGATCGTTTTCGCCAGCATTGGTTCAGGATTAAGCTTAGAATTGCAATTAGCTGTACCCCTTCCTAATAGCCTTTGGTTAGGGCTAGGTCTAGAGTTAGGGTTAGGGTTAGGGTTAGGGTTAGGGGTAGGGTTAGGGTTAGGGGTAAAGTTTTTGTCGTTTTTTTAATCGTCTTCAAAAGCATTAGTTCAAGGCCAGGCTTAGAATTGCAAATAAATGAAAGCTTGGGTATTAGATTTGGTTCAGCGCTAGGGTCAGTGTTTGCGTTAGGGTTAGGGTTAGGGTTAGGGTTAGGGTTAGGGTTAGCGTTAGCGTTCGGTTTTGTGTTTGCACCTGCATTCGCATTGCCTGTGGCTTAGAATTGCAATAAGCTGGATGCCTTGGTATTATATTTTGCTTTAGGATTAGGGTTAGGGTTAGGGTTAGGGGTAGAGTAAGGGTTAGGGTAAGGGTTAGGGTTTATGTTTTTATCGTGTTTTGATCGTTTTCGCCAGCATTGGTTCTGGATTAGGCTTAGAATTGCAATTAGCTGTGCCCATTCCTAATAGCCTTTGGTTTAGGGCTAGGTCTAGAGTTAGGGTAAGGGTTAGGGTTAGGGGTAGGGTTAATGTTTTTTGTCGTTTTTTACTCGTTTTCAACAGCATCAGTTCAAGGCCACGCTTAGAATTGCAAACAAATGTAAGCTTGGGTATTAGATTTGGTTTAGGGCTAGGGCTAGAGTTAGGGTTAGGGTTAGGGTTAGGGTTAGGGTTAGGGTTAATGTTTTTTGTCGTTTTTCACTCGTTTTCAACAGCATCAGTTCAAGGCCAGGCTTAGAATTGCAAATAAATGTAAGCTTGGGTATTAGATTTGGTTCAGCGCTAGGGTCAGTGTTTGGGTTAGGGTTAGGGTTAGGGTTAGGGTTAAGGTTAGGGTTAGGGTTAGGGTTAGCGTTCGGTTTTGCGTTTGCACCTGCATTCTCATTGCTGTGGCTTAGAATTGCAATTAGCTGGATGCCTTGGTATTATATTTTGCTTTAGGATTAGGGTTAGGGTTAGGGTTAGGGTTAGGGTTAGGGTTAGGGTTAATGTTTTTGATAGTTTTCGGCAGCATTGGTTCAGGAATAGGCTTAGAATTGCAATTAGCTGTACCCCTTGCTAATAGCCTTTAGTTTAGGGCTAGGGCTAGAGTTAGGGCTAGGGTTAGGGTTAGGGTTAGTGTTACGGTTAGGGTTAGGGTTAGGGTTAGGGTTAGGGTGAATGTTTTTTTGTCGGTTTTTTTACTCGTTTCCAACAGCATAAGTTCAAGGCCAGGCTTAGAAATTAAAATAAATGGAAGCTTAAGGTATTAGATTTGTTTCAGGGCTAGGGTCATGGAAAACATGGATGCAGTGAATGGGACTTTCGGTCTTTGACCACTTGCTGGTGAGCTGATCTACTCACCTCCCACCGCTTTAGGAGCTGCATCTGCGCCTTGATCCTTGAAGGGTGGTGGCGTTCTTACGGATCCGGAAAACCCGGCTTCCAGCCGAGTCTCACGCGAAGCGTTATTATTATTTTTTTTTAGGGTCAGTATTTGGGTTAGGGTTAGGGTTAGTGTTAGGGTTAGGTTTAGGGTTAGCGTTTGATTTTGCGTTTGCACCAGCATTCGCATTGCCTGTGTCTTAGAATTGCAATTAGCTGTATGGCTTGGTATTATATTTTGGTTTAGGATTAGGGTTAGGGTTGGGGTTAGGGTTAGGGCTAGGGTTAATGTTTTTTATCGTTTTTTGATCGTTTTCGCCAGCATTGGTTCAGGATTAGGCTTAGAATTGCAATTTGCTGTACCCCTTGCTAATAGCCTTTGGGTTAGGGCTAGGGCTAGAGTTAGGGCTAGGGTTAGGGTTAGGGTTAGGGTTAGGGTTAATGTTTTTTGTCGTTTCTTCCTCGTCTTCAACAGCATTAGTTCAACGCCACGCTTAGAATTGCAAACAAATGTAAGCTTGGGTGTTAGATTTGGTTTAGGGCTAGGGCTAGAGTTAGGGTTAGGGTTAGGGTTAGGGTTAATGTTTTTTTGTCGTTTTTTACTCGTTTTCAATAGCGTTAGTTCAAGGCCAGGCTTAGAATTGCAAATAAATGAAAGCTTGGGTATTAGATTTGGTTCAGCGCTAGGGTCAGTGTTTGGGTTAGGGTTAGGGTTAGGGTTAGGGTTAGGGTTAGGGTTAGGGTTAGGGTTAGGGTTAGGGTTAGGGTTAGGGTTAGCGTTCGGTTTTGCGTTTGCACCTGCATTCGCATTGCCTGTAGCTTAGAATTGCAATAAGCTGGATGCCTTGGTATTATATTTTGCTTTAGGATTAGGGTTAGGGTTAGGGTTAGGGTTAGGGTTAGGGTTAGGGTTAATGTTTTTGATCTATTTCGCCAGCATTGGTTCAGGATTAGCCTTAGTATTGCAATTAGCTGTACCCCTTGCTAATAGCCTTTAGTTTAGGGCTAGGGCTAGAGTTAGGGCTAGGGTTAGGGTTAGGGTTAGGGTTAGGGTTAGGGTTAGGGTTAGGGTTAGGGTTAGGGTTAGGGTGAGGGTTGGGGTTAGGGTTTGGGTTAGCGTTTAGTTTTGCGTTTGCACCAGCTTCGCATTGCCTGTTTCTTAGAATTGCAATAAGCTGTATGGTATGATATTATATTTTGGTTTAGGATTAGGGTTAGGGTTGGGGTTAGGGTTAGGGCTAGGGTTAATGTTTTTTATCGTTTTTTGATCGTTTTCGCCAGCATTGGTTCAGGATTAGGCTTAGAATTGCAATTTGCTGTACCCCTTGCTAATAGCCTTTGGGTTAGGGCTAGGGCTAGAGTTAGGGCTAGGGTTAGGGTTAGGGTTAGGGTTAGGGTAAGGGTTAGGGTTAGGGTTAGGGTTAGCGTTTGGTTTTGCGTTTGCACCAGCATTCACATTGCCTGTTTCTTAGAATTGCAATTAGGTGTATGCCTTGGTATTAGATTTTGGTTTAGGATTAGGGTTAGGGTTGGGGTTAGGGTAAGGGTTAGGGTTAGGGTTAATGTTTTTTTATCGTTTTTTTATCGTTTTCGCCAGCATTGGTTCAGGATTAGGCTTAGAATTGCAATTAGCTGTACCCCTTCCTTATAGCCTTTGGTTAGGGCTAGGTCTAGAGTTAGGGTTAGGGTTAGGGTTAGGGTTAGGGTTAGGGTTAGGGGTAATGTTTTTTGTCGTTTTTTTACTCGTCTTCAAAAGCATTAGTTCAAGGCCAGGCTTAGAATTGCAAATAAATGAAAGCTTGGGTATTAGATTTGGTTCAGCGCTAGGGTCAGTGTTTAGGTTAGGGTTAGGGTTAGGGTTAGGGTTAGGGTTAGGGTTAGCGTTAGCGTTCGGTTTTGTGTTTGCACCTGCATTCGCATTGCCTGTGGCTTAGAATTGCAATAAGCTGGATACCTTGGTATTATATTTTGCTTTAGGATTAGGGTTAGGGTTAGGGTTAGGGTTAGGGGTAGGGTTAGGGTTAGGGTAAGGGTTAGGGTTTATGTTTTTATCGTGTTTTTATCGTTTTCGCCAGCAATGGTTCTGGATTAGGCTTAGAATTGCAATTAGCTGTGCCCCTTCCTAATAGCCTTTGGTTTAGGGCTAGGTCTAGAGTTAGGGTTAGGGTTAGGGTTAGGGTTAGGGTTAATGTTTTTTGTCGTTTTTTTACTCGTTTTCAACAGCATCAGTTCAAGGCCACGCTTAGAATTGCAAACAATTGTAAGCTTGGGTATTAGATTTGGTTTAGGGCTAGGGCTAGAGTTAGGGTTAGGGTTAGGGTTAGGGTTAGGGTTAGGGTTAATGTTTTTTGTCGTTTTTCACTCGTTTTCAACAGCATCAGTTCAAGGCCAGGCTTAGAATTGCAAATAAATGTAAGCTTGGGTATTAGATTTGGTTCAGCGCTAGTGTCAGTGTTTGGGTTAGGGTTAGGGTTAGGGTTAGGGTTAGGGTTAGGGTTAGGGTTAGGGTTAGGGTTAGGGTTAGGGTTAGGGTTAGCGTTCGGTTTTGCGTTTGCACCTGCATTCTCATTGCTGTGGCTTAGAATTGCAATTAGCTGGATGCCTTGGTATTATATTTTGCTTTAGGATTAGGGTTAGGGTTAGGGTTAGGGTTAGGGTTAGGGTTAGGGTTAGGGTTAGGGTTAGGGTTAGGGTAAGGGTTAATGTTTTTGATCGTTTTCGGCAGCATTGGTTCAGGATTAGGCTTAGAATTGCAATTACCTGTACCCCTTGCTAATAGCCTTTAGTTTAGGGCTAGGGCTAGAGTTAGGGCTAGGGTTAGGGTTAGGTTTAGTGTTAGGGTTAGGGTTAGGGTTAGGTTTAGTGTTAGGGTTAGGGTTAGGGTTAGGGTTAGGGTTAGGGTTAGGGTTAATGTTTTTTTGTCGTTTTTTTTACTCGTTTCCAACAGCATAAGTTCAAGGCCAGGCTTAGAAATTCAAATAAATAGAAGCTTAAGGTATTAGATTTGTTTCAGGGCTAGGGTCATGGAAAACATGGATGCAGTGAATGGGACTTTCGGTCTTTGACCACTTGCTGGTGAGCTGATCTACTCACCTCCCACCGCTTTAGGAGCTGCATCTGTGCCTTGATCCTTGAAGGGTGGTGGCGTTCCTACGGATGCGGAAAACCCGGCTTCCAGCCGAGTCTCACGCGAACCGTTATTATTATTTTTTTTTAGGGTCATTATTTGGGTTAGGGTTAGGGTTAGTGTTAGTGTTAGGTTTAGGGTTAGCGTTTGATTTTGCGTTTGCCCCAGCATTCGCATTGCCTGTGCCTTAGAATTGCAATTAGCTGTATGGCTTGGTATTATATTTTGGTTTAGGATTAGGGTTAGGGTTGGGGTTAGGGTTAGGGCTAGGGTTAATGTTTTTTATCGTTTTTTGATCGTTTTCGCCAGCATTGATTCAGGATTAGGCTTAGAATTGCAATTAGCTGTACCCCTTCCTAATAGCCTTTGGTTTAGGGCTAGGTCTAGAATTAGGGTTAGGGTTAGGGTTAGGGTTAGGGTTAATGTTTTTGATCGTTTTCGCCAGCGTTGGTTCAGGATTAGGCTTAGAATTTCAATTAGCTGTACCCCTTGCTAATAGCCTTTAGTTTAGGGCTAGGGCTAGAGTTAGGGCTAGGGTTAGGGTTAGGGTTAGGGTTAGGGTTAGGGTTAGGGTTAGGGTTTGGGTTAGCGTTTAGTTTTGCGTTTGCACCAGCTTCGCATTGCCTGTTTCTTAGAATTGCAATTAGCTGTATGGCTTGATATTATATTTTGGTTTAGGATTAGGGTTAGGGTTGGGATTAGGGTTAGGGCTAGGGTTAATGTTTCTTATCGTTTTTTGATCGTTTTCGCCAGCATTGGTTCAGGATTAGGCTTAGAATTGCAATTAGCTGTACCCCTTGCTCATAGCCTTTGGGTTAGGGCTAGGGCAAGAGTTAGGGCTAGGGTTAGGGTTAGGGTAAGGGTTAGGGTTAGGGTAAGCGTTTGCTTTTGCGTTTGTACCAGCATTCGCATTGCCTGTTTCTTAGAATTGCAAGTTGGTGTATGCCTTGGTATTAGATTTTGGTTTAGGATTAGGGTTAGGGTTGGGGTTAGGGTAAGGGTTAGGGTTAGAGTTAATGTTTTTTATCGTTTTTTGATCGTTTTCGCCAGCATTGGTTCAGGATTAGGCTTAGAATTGCAATTAGCTGTACCCCTTCTTAATAGCCTTTGGTTAGGGCTAGGTCTAGAGTTAGGGTTAGGGTTAGGGTTAGGGTTAGGGTTAGGGTTAGGGTTAATGTTTTTTGTCGTTATTTTACTCGTCTTCAACAGCATTAGTTCAACGCCACGCTTAGAATTGCAAACAAATGTAAGCTTGGGTATTAGATTTGGTTTAGGGCTAGGGCTAGAGTTAGGGTTAGGGTTAGGGTTAGGGTTAATGTTTTTTGTCGTTTTTTACTCGTTTTTAATAGCGTTAGTTCAAGGCCAGGCTTAGAATTGCAAATAAATGAAAGCTTGGGTATTAGATTTGGTTCAGCGCTAGGGTCAGTGTTTGGGTTAGGGTTAGGGTTAGGGTTAGGGTTAGGGTTAGGGTTAGGGTTAGGGTTAGGGTTAGGGTTAGCGTTCGGTTTTGCGTTTGCACCTGCATTCGCATTGCCTGTAGCTTAGAATTGCAATAAGCTGGATGCCTTGGTATTATATTTTGCTTTAGGATTAGGGTTAGGGTTAGGGTTAGGGTTAGGGTTAGGGTTAGGGTTAATGTTTTTGATCTATTTCGCCAGCATTGGTTCAGGATTAGGCTTAGTATTGCAATTAGCTGTACCCCTTGCTAATAGCCTTTAGTTTAGGGCTAGGGCTAGAGTTAGGGCTAGGGTTAGGGTTAGGGTTAGGGTTAGGGTTAGGGTTAGGGTTAGGGTTAGGGTTGCGGTTAGGGTTAGGGTTAGGGTTAGGGTTAGGGTTAGGGTTGGGGTTAGGGTTTGGGTTAGCGTTTAGTTTTGCGTTTGCACCAGCTTCGCATTGCCTGTTTCTTAGAATTAGAATAAGCTGTATGGCATGATATTATATTTTGGTTTAGGATTAGGGTTAGGGTTGGGGTTAGGGTTAGGGCTAGGGTTAATGTTTTTGATCGTTTTTGATCGTTTTCGCCAGCATTGGTTCAGGATTAGGCTTAGAATTGCAAATAGCTGTACCCCTTGCTAATAGCCTTTGGGTTAGGGTTAGGGCTAGAGTTAGGGCTAGGGTTAGGGTTAGGGTTTGGGTTAGGGTAAGGGTTAGGGTTAGCCTGTTTCTTAGAATTGCAATTATCTGTATAGCTTGATATTATATTTTGGTTTAGGATTAGGGTTAGGGTTGGGGTTAGGGTTAGGGCTAGGGTTAATGTTTTTTATCGTTTTTTGATCGGTTTCGCCAGCATTGGTTCAGGATTAGGCTTAGAATTGCAATTTGCTCTACCCCTTGCTAATAGCCTTTGGGTTAGGGCTAGGGCTAAAGTTAGGGCTAGGGTTAGGGTTAGGGTTAGGGTTAGGGTTAGGGTTAGGGTTAGGGTTAGGGTTTGGTTTTGCGTTTGCACCAGCATTCGCATTGCCTGTTTCTTAGAATATTGCAATTAGGTGTATGCCTTGGTATTAGATTTTGGTTTAGGATTAGGGTTAGGGTTGGGGTTAGGGTAAGGGTTAGGGTTAGGGTTAATGTTTTTTATCGTTTTTTGATCGTTTTCGCCAGCATTGGTTCAGGATTAGGCTTAGAATTGCAATTAGCTGTACCCCTTCCTAATAGCCTTTGGTTAGGGCTAGGTCTAGAGTTAGGGTTAGGGTTAAGGTTAGTGTTAGGGTTAGGGGTAATGTTTTTTGTTGTTTTTTCTCGTCTTCCACAGCATTAGTTCAAGGCCAGGCTTAGAATTGCAAATAAATGAAAGCTTGGGTATTAGATTTGGTTCAGCGCTAGGGTCAGTGTTTGGGTTAGGGTTAGGGTTAGGGTTAGGGTAAGGGTTAGGGTTAGGGTTAGCGTTAGCGTTCGGTTTTGTGTTTGCACCTGCACTCGCATTGCCTGTAGCTTAGAATTGCAATAAGCTGGATGCCTTGGTATTATATTTTGCTTTAGGATTAGGGTTAGGGTTAGGGTTAGTGTTAGGGGTAGGGTTAGGGTTTGGGTAAGGGTTAGGGTTTATGTTTTTATCGTGTTTTGATCGTTTTCGCCAGCATTGGTTCTGGATTAGGCTTAGAATTGCAATTAGCTGTGCCCCTTCCTAATAGCCTTTGGTTTAGGGCTAGGTCTAGAGTTAGGGTTAGGGTTAGGGTTAGGGTTAGGGTTAGGGTTAGGGTTAATGTTTTTTGTCGTTTTTTTACTCGTTTTCAACAGCATCAGTTCAAGGCCACGCTTAGAATTGCAAACAAATGTAAGCTTGGGTATTAGATTTGGTTTAGGGCTAGGGTTAGAGTTAGGGTTAGGGTTAGGGTTAGGGTTAGGGTTAATGTTTTTTGTCGTATTTCACTCGTTTTCAACAGCATCAGTTTAAGGCCAGGCTTAGACGTGCAAATAAATGTAAGCTTGGGTATTAGATTTGGTTCAGCGCTAGTGTCAGTGTTTGGGTTAGGGTTAGGGTTAGGGTTAGGGTTAGGGTTAGGGTTAGGGTTAGGGTTAGGGTTAGGGTTAGGGTTAGCGTTCGGTTTTGCGTTTGCACCTGCATTCTCATTGCTCTGGCTTAGAATTGCAATTAGCTGGATGCCTTGGTATTATATTTTGCTTTAGGATTAGGGTTAGGGTTAGGGTTAGGGTTAGGGTTAGGGTTAATGTTTTTGATCGTTTTCGGCAGCATTGGTTCAGGATTAGGCTTAGAATTGCAATTAGCTGTACCCCTTCCTAATAGCCTTTGGTTTAGGGCTAGGTAAAGAATTAGGGTTAGGGTTAGGGTTAGGGTTAGGGTTAATGTTTTTGATCGTTTTCGCCAGCGTTGGTTCAGGATTAGGCTTAGAATTTCAATTAGCTGTACCCCTTGCTAATAGCCTTTAGTTTAGGGCTAGGGCTAGAGTTAGGGCTAGGGTTAGGGTTAGGGTTAGGGTTAGGGTTAGGGTTAGGGTTAGGGTTAGGGTTTGGGTTAGCGTTTAGTTTTGCGTTTGCACCAGCTTCGCATTGCCTGTTTCTTAGAAGTGCAATTAGCTGTATGGCTTGATATTATATTTTGGTTTAGGATTAGGGTTAGGGTTGGGATTAGGGCTAGGGCTAGGGTTAATGTTTCTTATCGTTTTTTGATCGTTTTCGCCAGCATTGGTTCAGGATTAGGCTTAGAATTGCAATTAGCTGTACCCGTTGCTAATAGCCTTTGGGTGAGGGCTAGGGCAAGAGTTAGGGCTAGGGTTAGGGCTAGGGTTAGGGTTAGGGTTAGGGTTAGCGTTTGCTTTTGCGTTTGTACCAGCATTCGCATTGCCTGTTTCTTAGAATTGCAAGTAGGTGTATGCCTTGGTATTAGATTTTGGTTTAGGATTAGGGTTAGGGTTGGGGTTAGGGTAAGGGTTAGGGTTAGAGTTAATGTTTTTTATCGTTTTTTGATCGTTTTCGCCAGCATTGGTTCAGGATTAGGCTTAGAATTGCAATTAGCTGTACCCCTTCTTAATAGCCTTTGGTTAGGGCTAGGTCTAGAGTTAGGGTTAGGGTTAGGGTTAGGGTTAGGGTTAATGTTTTTTGTCGTTTTTTTACTCGTCTTCAACAGCATTAGTTCAACGCCACGCTTAGAATTGCAAACAAATGTAAGCTTGGGTATTATATTTGGTTTAGGGCTAGGGCTAGAGTTAGGGTTAGGGTTAGGGTTAGGGTTAATGTTTTTGTTTGTTTTTTTTACTCGTTTTCAACAGCGTTAGTTCAAGGCCAGGCTTAGAATTGCAAATAAATGAAAGCTTGGGTATTAGATTTGGTTCAGAGCTAGGGTCAGTGTTTGGGTTAGGGTTAGGGTTAGGGTTAGGGTTAGGGTTAGGGTTAGCGTTCGGTTTTGCGTTTGCACCTGCATTCGCATTGCCTGTAGCTTAGAATTGCAATAAGCTGGATGCCTTGGTAATATATTTTGCTTTAGGATTAGGGTTAGGGTTAGGGTTAGGGGTAGGGTTAGGGTTAGGGTAAGAGTAAGGGTTTATGTTTTTATCATGTTTCGATCGTTTTCACCAGCATTGGTTCTGGATTAGGCTTAGAATTGCAATTAGCTGTACCCCTTCCTAATAGCCTTTGGTTTAGGGCTGGGTCTAGAGTTAGGGTTAGGGTTAGGGTTAGAGTTAGGGTTAGGGTTAATGTTTTTTGTCGTTTTTTTCTCTTTTTCAACAGCATTGGTTCAAGGCCAGGCTTAGAATTGCAAACAAATGTAAGCTTGGGTATTAGATTTGGTTTAGGGCTAGGGCTAGAGTTAGGGTTAGGGTTAGGGTAAGGGTTAGGGTTAATGTTTTTTGTCGTTTTCCACTCGTTTTCAACAGCATTAGTTCAAGGCCAGGCTTAGAATTGCAAATAAATGTAAGCTTGGGTATTAGATTTGGTTCAGCGCTAGGCTCAGTGTTTGGGTTAGGGTTAGGGTTAGGGTTAGGGTAAGGGTTAGGGTAAGGGTTAGGGTTAGGGTTAGCGTTCGGTTTTGCGTTTGCGCCTGCATTCGCATTGCCTGTGGCTTAGAATTGCAATTAGCTGGATGCCTTGGTATTATATTTTGCTCTAGGATTAGGGTTAGAGTTAGGGTTAGGGTTAGCGGTAGGGTTAGGGTTAGGGTTAGGGTTAATGTTTTTGATCGTTTTCGCCAGCATTGGTTCAGGATTAGTTTAGGGCTAGGGCTAGAGTTAGGGCTAGGATTAGGGTTTGGATTAGGGCTAGGGTTAGGGTTAGGGTTTGGGTTAGCGTTTAGTTTTGCGTTTGCACCAGCTTCGCATTGCCTGTTTCTTAGAAGTGCAATTAGCTGTATGCCTTGCTACTAGATTTTCGTTTAGGATTAGGGTCAGGGTTGGGGTTAGGGTAGGGTTAGGGTTAGGGTTAGGGTTAATGTTTTTTATCGTTTTTTTATCGTCTCCGCCAGCATTGGTTCAGGATTAGGCTTAGAATTACAATTAGCTGTACCCCTTCCTGATAGCCTTTGGTTTAGGGCTAGGGCTACAGTTAGGGTTAGGGTTAGGGTAAGGGTTAGGGTTAATGTTTTTTTTTCGTTTTCCACTCGTTTTCAAAAGCATTAGTTCAAGGCCAGGCTTAGAATTGCAAATAAATGTAAGCCTGGGTATTAGATTTGGTTCAGTGCTAGGGTCAGTGTTTGGGTTAGGATTAGGGTTAGGGTTAGGGTTAGGGTTAGGGTTAGGGTTAGGGTTAGGGTTAGGGTTAGCGTTCGGTTTTGCGTTTGCGCCTGCATTCACATTGCCTGTGGCTTAGAATTGCAATTAGCTGGATGCCTTGGTATTATATTTTGCTTTAGGTTTAGGGTTATGGTTAGGGTTAGGGTTAGGGGTAGGGTTAGGGTTAGGGTTAGGGTTAGGGTTAATGTTTTTGATCGTTTTCGCCAGCAATGGTTCAGGATTAGGCTTAGAATTGCGATTAGCTGTACCCCTTGCTAATAGCCTTTAGTTTAGGGCTAGGGATAGAATTAGGGCTAGGATTAGGGTTAGGATTAGGGCTAGGGTTAGGGTTAGGGTTTAGGTTAGCGTTTAGTTTTGCGTTTGCACCAGCTTCGCATTGCCTGTTTCTTAGAAGTGCAATTAGCTGTATGCCTTGGTACTACATTTTCGTTTAGGATTAGGGTCAGGGTTGGAGTTAGGTAGGGTTAGGGTTAGGGTTAGGGTTAATGTTTTTTTATCGTTTTTTTATCGTCTCCGCCAGCATTGGTTCAGGATTCGGCTTAGAATTACAATTAGCTGTACCCCTTCCTGATAGCCTTTGGTTTAGGGCTAGGGCTACACTAAGGGTTAGGGTTAGGGTTAGGGTTAGGGTTATGGTTAGGGTTAGGGTTAGGGTTAATGTTTTTTTGTCTTTTTTTCTCTTTTTCGACAGCATAAGTTCAAGGCCAGGCTTAGAAATTCAAATAAATGGAAGCTTAAGGTATTAGATTTGGTTCAGGGCTAGGGTCAGTATTTGGGTTAGGGTTAGGGTTAGTGTTAGGGTTAGGGTTAGGGTTAGCGTTTGATTTTGCGTTTGCACCAGCATTCGCATTGCCTGTGGCTTAGAGTTGCAATTAGCACATTAGAGCTTGCGGTAATGTAGGTTAACACATTGCACAAGCCACCACTTCACACGCGCTCCAGCGGCTTCCAAAGAGCCCGCAGATCCCACGCTATTCATTGATGCATGTCAAGTAACACGTACATGCACGCTGTGGTGGCATGTAACATGCGTACGCCGGAACTCACCTGAACTCGCCAGCCAACCAGCCATATGCGGCTGCAGCACACATCGGAGCTTGAACCCGTAACGCATACACCATACTTCGCGCTGGCCGTATTGCTACTTCATATTTGCTTTGCTTGGGTAGTGAGAAGAACACCGGTTTGTTCCTTTCTCCTTTCTCACTCCCTTTCTCTCTCTTTCACCATGCCACGAGGCTCTGTACGAGGAAGCAGACGTGGACGCGGCCGCGGGTATGCCGTCGAGGTTACCCGTCGCCGCTCGGGTAGGGCTTCGACCTCGCCATACGCGCGGACTGACGGCATGCGCGCCTTCGCGCCTGATGCCTCCGACACACCGTCAGCAGCTAGTTCAGACTTCTGACCCCGCTCCAGGCACCGACGCTTCTATGCAGGACGAGCCCTCATTGCTCTCCCCGGACATCATTTCCTCAGCCGTTATGAAGATGAACGCCCTCCACTCTCTCCTCGAACGTGTGGAACGCCTGGAGAACAGACAGTGCTGAGTCTGATCTGGAAGCCGATCTCTCCCACGCGCGTGCTCCGCACCCGAAAGATCGCTCCCACGCTCCGAGCGTCAAGCTCCGGACCTATCCTGCCCGGAACTTCCAGTTCTATCGGAACCCCGACTTTGCCAGGACCTCCAGTTTTCTCCAAGCCCTCGGTTCTACCCACACCGCCACGTCGCGCGATTGAAAAAATCCAGCGCGGAGAGTTTGTGGAACTTGAGGAACTCTTGCCGGAAAATTTCAGCTCCCAGGGACAGGTGCCAATACAACTGGTTACAGCTGGCGGCGACATGGCTCAGCTCTCGCTCAACCTCAGCGCAAAGCACACGCGCGCGATCAACGACTTCTCGGCTTGGCTGGAGGCCTGGACGATCTACATGGGCATCGTCGTTCTTGCTCGTCCTGACCGAGCTCATGAGCTCGTCTGCTACCAGCACATACTTTGTACTGCGAACCAACAGTTCACGACGTCTGCTGTGCTGAACTATGATCGAGCATTTCGCCAACACACCGCCAGCATGGCACTGCGCTGCGACGTGATCAATCAGACGCTGTGGAGTATTCGCCTACTCCGCTCTCCCCGTCTGTCATGCAGACGTCTGCTGTGCTGAACTATGATCGAGCATTTCGCCAACACACCGCCAGCATGGCACTGCGCTGCGACGTGATCAATCAGACGCTGTGGAGTATTCGCCTACTCCGCTCTCCCCGTCTGTCATGCAGACGTCTCCTGTGCTGAACTATGATCGAGCATTTCGCCAACACACCGCCAGCATGGCACTGCGCTGGGACGTGATCAATCAGACGCTGTGGAGTATTCGCCTACTCCGCTCTCCCCGTCTGTCATGCACCAAATGCACGCTCCAAAACAGCCGCGACCGCTGCCTGCCCACATGCCGCAGCTCAACACGCGCAGCCCTTTCCATCAGTGGCGGGCAGCACCCGCCAAGTCTGTTTTAACTTCAACCGCGGCAGGCCCTGTTCCCGCACACCCTGCGACCGTCTTTACGCCTGCAGCTCATGTGAAGACAAAGGACATGCCGCCACATCCTGCACCAGCACCACCCGCTTCAGGTGGCAGCGCCCTGCAGATAGCCACGAGAAGACTTCGAAGCCCACTGAGAAAAAGTAAGCCGACTTCCACTCCCCTGAACACTGTCCGCTTTCACACATTACTGCCCTCCTCGGAATTGTGCTGGACACGGTGCGCATGGAAGCCCGTCTCCCAGACGACAAACCGACGGACCTCCGCGAGCTCCTCAGCGAGCTGTCACGCTGCACCCAGACCACGCAACGCAAACTCGATCACTTCCTGGGGAAACTCTCCTTTGCGTCGAGCGTCGTCGTACCAGGCAGAACATTTACGCGGCGCTTATGGGATATCAACAAGAGGTTTAGCCGCGCCAAGCCCTATTTCCGTATCACTCTGACAGGCATTCCAGCAGCTGGCACCATCGGCACAGCAAGCCCCGGACACTGCAATCCGCCTCCCTCTCCTGGACTGATGCAGGAGGTCGCCGACCTGGCAGCCATGGCAATCGCCCCGACAACACGGCGCACGTACGCCACTGGCGAAAGGAAATTTACGCAATTCTGTGCGTTGCAGAGATGGACGCCCATGCCGGCTACAGACACGATGCCCAGCTGCTTCGCAGCACACCTCACACAATCGGTTCAACCACAGACAATTCATGTCTACATGGCCGCAGTACGCAACATGCATCTCGAAGCCGGATTCCGAGATCCAACGATGAATGCATTGCTGCCGCCACGTGTTATGCGAGGCATCAAGAGGACGGCGACTGACCCGGCAATCCAGCGCACTCGCCTCCCAATCACCATTGATTTGCTGCGGAAGCTCCTCAACCAACTCAGCCTGGACCAACGGCGTCACCAGCAGGACAAGGGCATGCTCAAGGCGGCAATGGTGCTCGCCTTCTTCAGATCTCTTCGATGCGCTGAATTCACTGCGCCTCCAGCCGGGTTTGACCCTGCCACTCATGCCACGCGCCAGGATGTGACTCTGGATGTCACTTAAGGACGCACATATATCCGCTTCCACATCAAGCAATCGAAGACGGACCAACTTCGTCAGGGCCATGCAGATAATCGGTAGTACCACTTCACAACCTTGCCCGGTTGCCGCCCTCCTGGCATATTTTACAGTCTGTCCGTCTGACGCCACTGACGCACTCTTCCGCTACCGCCCTGGGAGACCGCTGACCAGGCAGGCACTGACAGAAAAGCTCCGACAGCTTCTCCCACTCACGGGAACACCCAATTCACGCGATTACGCTGGTCATTCGTTCCGCATCGGTGCCGCCACAACTGCAGCCATGGCGGGTACCCCGGACTGGCTAATCAGGGCAATGGGCCGATGGAGAAGCGACAGCGTCTTGCGCTATATCAGGACAACCGACACAGACATGGCGCAGTTGACCCAAAAGCTATCAGAGGTACAAGCGCATCACACAACGCATGGAGGTATGTAAGAACCCGCCACGCGGGCACGCAACTCGCACCCATGCACGTACCCACACGGCTGACCGTTTGGAACAGCACAGCAACTTGCTCTGCTAGGATTGTGCTGACAAACTGCGCTGATAGCAACAACGGTGTCATTCACGTGCATTGCAATGTGTCACAACTTAGCATGGAGGCTGGGCAACCATGGGCCAGCTATCTCCTCTCATCTGGCAATTATCACGGCCTTCGGCCATCACACTCATACTCCCACACTCCTGCCTCCTAACGGGCATTGCACTTCGTGCGTGGGCCGTCCACACTCCGTCCATTTCATGGGCGCCCATCTCATGGGCTGCACTTTGTGCGTGGACATACATACACACTATCATACAGGCCGTCCACACTCCGCCCAGTTCATGGGTGCCCATTCATGGGCTGCACCTCGTGTGCGTGGGCCGTCCACACTCCGTCCATTTCATGGGCGCCCATCTCATGGGCTGCACTTTGTGCGTGGACATACATACACACTATCATACAGGCCGTCCACACTCCGCCCAGTTCATGGGTGCCCATTTCATGGGCTGCACCTCGTGCGTGGACTATCCTACATGATTATCACATGCCAGATTCGGTTGCCCAGCACTCCATGAATCCTCCATATGATGTGTGCTCTCCACTGGTCTGCAATAGCGAGTGCATGCGTGTTAATAGCACATTAGAGCTTGCGGTAATGTAGGTTAACACATTGCACAAGCCACCACTTCACACGCGCTCCAGCGGCTTCCAAAGAGCCCGCAGATCCCACGCTATTCATTGATGCATGTCAAGTAACACGTACATGCACGCTGTGGTGGCATGTAACATGCGTACGCCGGAACTCACCTGAACTCGCCAGCCAACCAGCCATATGCGGCTGCAGCACACATCGGAGCTTGAACCCGTAACGCATACACCATACTTCGCGCTGGCCGTATTGCTACTTCATATTTGCTTTGCTTGGGTAGTGAGAAGAACACCGGTTTGTTCCTTTCTCACCCACCCACCTCTTCCCATCCATGAATAATATTGATATCCTTGATTCAACACAGGTATCATAATTCATACAAGACGAAAATAAATAGGAGTGCTGGGCCAGCTATCTCCTCTCATCTGGCAATTATCACGGCCTTCGGCCATCACACTCATACTCCCACACTCCTGCCTCCTAACGGGCATTGCACTTCGTGCGTGGGCCGTCCACACTCCGTCCATTTCATGGGCGCCCATCTCATGGGCTGCACTTTGTGCGTGGACATACATACACACTATCATACAGGCCGTCCACACTCCGCCCAGTTCATGGGTGCCCATTCATGGGCTGCACCTCGTGTGCGTGGGCCGTCCACACTCCGTCCATTTCATGGGCGCCCATCTCATGGGCTGCACTTTGTGCGTGGACATACATACACACTATCATACAGGCCGTTCACACTCCGCCCAGTTCATGGGTGCCCATTTCATGGGCTGCACCTCGTGCGTGGACTATCCTACATGATTATCACATGCCAGATTCGGTTGCCCAGCACTCCATGAATCCTCCATATGATGTGTGCTCTCCACTGGTCTGCAATAGCGAGTGCATGCGTGTTAATAGCTGTATGGCTTGGTATTAGATTTTGGTTTAGGAATAGGGTTAGGGTTGGGGTTAGGGTTAGGGCTAGGTTTAATGCTTTTTATCGTTTTTTGATCGTTTTTGCCAGCATTGGTTCAGGATTAGGCTTAGAATTTCAATTAGCTGTACCCCTTGCTAATAGCCATTGGTTTAGGGCTAGGGCTAGAGTTAGGGCTAGTGTTAGGGTTAGGGTTAGGGTTAGGGTTAGGGTTAGCGTTTGGTTTTGCGTTTGCACCAGCATTCGCATTGCCTTTTTCTTAGAATTGCAATTAGGTGTATGCCTTGGTATTAGATTTTGGTTTAGGATTAGGGTTAGGGTTGGGGTTTGGGTTAGGGTTAGGGTTAATGATCGTTTTTTGATCGTTTTCGCCAGCATTGGTTCAGGATTAGGCTTAGAATTGCAATTAGCTGTACCCCTTCCTAATAGCCTTTGGTTTAGGGCTAGGTCTAGAGTTAGGGTTAGGGTTAGGGTTAGGGTTAGGGTTAATGTTTTTTTGTCGTTTTTTTACTCGTCTTCAACAGCATTAGTTCAAGGCCACGCTTAGAATTGCAAACAAATGTAAGCTTGGGTAATAGATTTGGTTTAGGGCTAGGGCTAGAGTTAGGGTTAGGGTTAGGGTTAGGGTTAGGGTTTATGTTTTTTGTCGTTTTGTACTCGTTTACAACAGCATTAACGTTAGGTCAAGGCCAGGCTTAGAATTGCAAATAAATGGAAGCTGAAGGTTTTAGATTTGGTTCAGGGCTAGGGTCAGTGTTTGGGTTAGGGTTAGGGTTACGGTTAGGGTTACGGATGCGGAAAACCCGGCTTCCAGCCGAGTCTCACGCGAAGCGTTATTATTATTATTTTTTTAGGGGCAGTATTTGGGTTAGGGTTAGGGTTAGTGTTAGGGTTAGGGTTAGGGTTAGCGTTCTGTTTCGCGTTTGCACTAGCATTCGCATTGCCTGTGGCTTAGAATTGCAATTAGCTGTATGCCTTGGTATTTTATTTTGGTTTAGGATTAGGGTAAGGGTTGGGGTTAGGGTTAGGGTTAGGGCTAGGGTTAGTTTTAGGGTTAGGGTTAGGGTTAGCGTTTGGTTTTGCGTTTGCACCAGCATTCGCATTGCGAGTGTCTTAGAATTGCAATTAGCTGTATGCCTTGGTATTAGATTTTGGTTTAGGATTAGGGTTAGGGTTTGCGTTTGGGTTAGGGTAAGGGTTAGGGTTAATGTTTTTGTATCGTTTTTTAATCGTTTTCGCCAGCATTGGTTCAGGATTATAATTGCAATTAGCTGTACCCCTTCCTAATAGCCTTTGGTTTAGGGCTAGGGCTAGAGTTAGGGTTAGGGTAAGGGTTAGGGTTAGGGTTAGGGTTAATGTTTTTTGTCGTTATTTTACTCGTTGTCAACAGCATTAGTTCAAGGCCAGGCTTAGAATTGCAAATAAATGGAAGCTTAAGGTATTAGATTTGGTTCAGGGCCAGAGTCATTGTTTGGGTTAGGTTTAGGGTTAGGGTTAGGGTTAGCGTTCGATTTTGCGTTTGCACCAGCATTCGCATTGCGTGTATCTTAGAATTGCAATTAGCTGTATGCCTTGGTGTTAGATTTTGGTTTAGGATTAGGGTTAGGGTTGGGTCTAGGGCTAGGGTTAGGGTTAGGATTAGGGTTAATGTTTTTTATCGTTTTTTGATCTTTTTCCCCAGCATTGGTTCAGGATTAGGCTTAGAATTGCAATTAGCTGTACCCCTTCCTAATAGCCTTTGGTTTGGGGCTAGGGCTAGAGTTCGGGTTAGGGTTAGGGTTAGGGTTAGGGTTAGGGTTAGGGTTAGGGTTAGGGTTAATGTTTTTGTTGGCGTTTTTTTACTCGTTCTCAACATCATTAGTTCAAGGCCATGCTTAGAATTGCAAATAAATTTAAGCTTTGGTATTAGATTTGGTTCAGGGCTAGGGTGTTTGGGTTAGGTTTAGGGTTAGGGTTAGCGTTCGGTTTTGCATTTGCACCAGCATTCGCATTGCCTGTGGCTTAGAATTGCAATTAGCTGTATGCCTTGGTATTATATTTTGGCTTAGGATTAGGGTTAGGGTTGGGGTTAGGGTTGTTGTTGTTGTTGTTACTTTATTTTACTTCTCCAGAATTACAGGCAGTAGAATGCCTTCTCACTAGACCAGGTCTAGTTCTCACAAATGATGAAGAATGTGAATGAACATGCCAAAGCTAATGAAAAACAAGAAATAGAAAAAGATGAGAAAATCTTGTGTTATATATTTTATGACGGTATTTGTATGTGAGTGACAGTGATTAAATGACAAGGGAAAGAAAAGAAAAAGATAGAAAGAAAACAGTAAGGAATAAACGGAGCAGATGTATGAAATAGAAATAGAGAAGTTGAGGTATTTGAGGAGAAAAGTCAGTTTGTCGATTAGAGACCAAACCAAAAGATCAAAATGCACATGTCTGACGAATGAGTCAAGACAGAGAAAGCGTGTCAAGAACATCTGGGCACAGCAGGGATTTGAAACCCAGAATGGCAGGGCTTTGAAACCCAGAATGGCCACGTGTAACACGGCGTGTGCTTTGCTCAAGACCAGGTTCAGCGATCAACAGAAAGAAAGGCGAAAATAGCATGCTTGCATTGGAGGCAAGACATCTATGGACAAAAACAACAATCTTGAGCTTAAAATGTTGGATCAGTGGGGAAATATTTAATCTAGAAATAAGAGGTGCGGTCGGTGTTTGACGAGGGAGCTGAAACACAGCTCTGACTCCAGCCTTGCTGATCTTCCCCAAACGGTCGAGAAGCTGAGCTGTGAGGCTTGGGTAGAATGCTGCTGAAGCATAACACAGCTGGCTGTTTACCATACTGGTGTACCACGACCGTCGAGCTCTAAGCGTTAGTGAACGCCCGTGTCTCCACAATTGCCCTATGGTTTGTGCAGTTCTACGTGACACATAGTCGACATGTGGCCACCATGACAATTGGTCGTCAATGATCACACCAAGGTATTTTGCGGTGGCCGTCACCTCCAGTTGCTCGTTGTTGCAGAAAACATCGGGTGTGGCAATGGCTGCGCCACGAGGCTGAACGAACATGACCTGAGTCTTGCTGGCATTCATTACGAGGCCGATGTCTTCAAGCCATCGGGAGATATCAGTTACTGCTCTCGTCAGAGTTCTGCTAACAAAATCTAAGTCAGGATGGGAGAAATCAAGGATTATATCGTCAGCAAATTCTTGGTGATTGACAGTTGCAGGAAGTGCTGTGTGCAGATTACGGGTGTACAACACAAAGAGAATGGGTCTAAGAACGCTCCCTTGCGGAACACCACGCGTACAGCCAACAGAGCAAGACAAGCTGTCCAGCACCCTCACTTGCTGTGACCTGCCACTGAGGTAGTCACAGAACCAGTGTAGGGGTGCTCCTCCAATGCCTAGGGTGTGCAGTTCATTAACCAGCCTCTCATGTTGTACACGATCAAACGCCTTCGACATATCAATCATAACCAAACCGGTGTACTTGCGCTCGGATTTCGCTAATAGCCAGCGATTCACTGCTAGTACCAATGCATCTTCTGTTGAATGGCGGGGTCGATATGCAAATTGAGTCATCGGGTATAAATCATTGCTGTACAGATATTCTGTCAGCTGTCTCTTCACAAACTGCTCTAGGATACGCGAAACGATAGGGAGTAAGGATACATGTCTGTAGTTGCGGGCTGATGAGCGGTCTCCGGCTTTATGCAGGGGACTGATGTGGAAGTGCTTGAACGTGGTGGGCACAACACCACTCTGTAGTGAACTATTAATGATACAGGAAAGTGGAGGAGCAAGCACATTTGCACATTGCCGCAGGACAATTCCAGGTACAGAGTCACTGCCGGCAGCTTTGAATGGATCCACAGCTTTAAGACACTTTTCAACATCTGCAACACTTACAGGTTTGAAGACGTGAAGACTGTTGGCTGGCATTGGCCCAAGTGGCGGGTGCAGATTCTGTGGTCTGCTTGGGTCATTGACAATTTCACCGAAGACATGGCCGAGATCCTCAACAGAAACCTGAGGTATTTGACGTTCCTTCCGTCGCCCTGTGACTGTGTTCATTGCTGACCAAAGTTTCCGCTGATCAGGTGTGTTGCACTGGTTTACGAAGTACAGGTTACGAAGCTTTCGGTTAAGCTTCCTGGCAAAAGCTCTGGCGAGCCGATGTTGCTCACGAAGCACCTCATTGGCTTGATCCTTCATGAGTCGATGGTGTAGCCTGTTGCGGTGCCGTACTGCAGATACCAACTCCTCAGTTAACCAAGGACAGATCTGGCGACCACGCTTGCGCCTCGCCACCAAGGGGGCCTGCTCATCTAGTGTTTCCAAATAGCAGACGTGAATGCACCTGTCATGTCATTTATCGTGCCGTTCCGAGGGAACTGATGAAAGTGGACACACAGATCAGTCTGAAACTTCTCCCAGTCGATGGTGTGGATACGGCGACTCTGTCCGGGTTGTGATGTTCGGTTTACCCCTGTCTGGTTTACAGGCAAGTGTGCAAGTGTCGTATCCATACGATTGGCACGTGCCATTTAGGCCTCTACGGGACAAGTATGCCTTATTTAGTTGTTTTATTATTTATCTATCTCCCGTAAACGGGTTCATAATCTTCTTTATTTTATATCTTCACACGAGGCCTCCCTTATGTTGTCTACGCTGTTATTTTCCCCACATGGCTCCCGCTCTTCGTACACATATTTATTACGGTAATACGCTATTGCATGCGGGACCAGCAATCTCGTGGCCATGGATTTCCATGGCCACAACTAGATCATATTGCGATGACTTTCCTTCTCTCTCTCTCTCTCTTGCCTTCCGCCTTCAGGCGGAAGCTTCGGCTTTCGTCTGTCTTGCCTTGTGCTCTCATATCGTCTCTTGAACCAAGTTAGCTCCTTTTGAAGATGTGAGTCAACCTGAACGCTGCTGTGAGTGTACGTGTCTGTATATGCCTGAGTGTGTGTGTGAGAGTATGTCTAGGTATATGTGCGTGCGTGCGTAAGAGTAATTCTGTTGGTGGACTCTCTCCAAGTGGCCACCACTGCACGGCCTTGTAATGTGAAGGTTTATTAGTAAGTTAGTTCATGTCGACGACCGCAGCCTTGGGGTCTAACCCCGGGCCGTCCGGATACGACATTTGGCGCAGTGAACAGGATCCGACACCTTGTGTGCTGTCAACGAGAGAGACATTGATGAGTAAGACATTGTGATGCCCCGGTTGTTCGAATGGACGGGCAGTATGGAGTTTCCGCTGCCCGATCCGCGAATGACCGGACTTCTACGAGATCTCAAGGTTATCAAGAAGAAGGTATGGTTGTTCTTGGGCTGTTGCTCGTGATCGTAAGTTTGACGAAAATTCCACGTGGCGTCGTATATCCATTATTTTGGTTTGTGTCACTTGGTATGGACATTCGCATTCTGGAAACAGATGTGGAGCGCCGCCAAGTCAAGGGTTTGATCATGGCGTCAATGGAGAATTTGACTTGTATGACGAAGCCGGCACAGTGGCAGCAGTTTTCCTGCTGTCCTTGTGGTTTGTGTATTTTTTTTTGTGGTTTTGTGTTTGTGACCCTATGCCAGTTATGGTTCAGCAGGTGCTGTGAAAAAGAGTTGCTGTTGCCTCCTGCGCTGTCTCAGCAGCTGCTCATGCTCGTGCAGCTATTGTAGCTGAAGCCATTGCTGTAGGGTTTCTACCGCCCATCAGTGGGAGTGGAATCGACGCCCCTACAGTGCGATCCTCGCTGGTCCTCTGACCTTGCCGGTAAGGAAGAATTGGAAAAATACGCCAGTTTGTATTTGTTGCAAATTGACGCATTTGCAGCGCTTGCTAGCTCTGTGCATGTGGCTGATTGCAGACTGATTATTGCTGAGTCCTAGGCCTTGCGAGTTCCCAGAAGAAACCTATGAATTAGCCTCTGGGATGTAGCTGATGCTATTACCGCTCTTTAGAGATCGGATAGCTCTAGTCTTGTGCCCTTTTCTGTGGGTTCTCAGTCTGTGGGGGTACTTTCTCTGAGAGTTGTCATTATTAGCAAAAGAAGGGGGGTCGTTTGCATCTGCTTCTGTAGATTTTCCCGGGAAGTGGAACCCTCGGGTTGAAGTCAGTATCTGCAAAACTTAGACTACTACAGAAAACAATAGCCTGATCTATGTGTTCTGTCTTCATTGAACATGCGAGTGAGCGTGCGGACATGTTGGTGCCTGGAGCGGTGAATGGATGTCCAGTGGACGCTGTGATTGATACAGGATCCGCCGCTACATTGTTGTCAGAGGATTTTGCCGACCGCCTACCTAAGGAGCTGGAAAAGGAAACCTCTGACCACGGCCCGAAGTTGATTGGCCCCAACTGGCAACCACTAGAAGCCGTGGCATCAGCAATTTTTCAGGTGGAACTCGGAGATGCAACCTGTTGGCACCGGGTAAGAATTGTTAAGGGGTTGCCGCGTGATTGTATTGTTGGCCGGGACGTATTATCCCACATTCCTTGCACAATTTCTTCGGGACAAGGGCGAATGTTCTTCTCTACCTCCCCCGCCTCAATCGGTACTGTGGGTTCGGATTATGGAGTGTTGAAACTGAAATCTAAAGTGAAAGTCTTTGACCGCCTCTTGAAGGTAGATCTGCGGTTGAAGCCCAGTAAGTGTTTCTTGTTCCGCACAAGTGTTGAGTTCCTGGGCCACATTGTTACCCGGGAGGGGGTTAGGACCGACCCGGGTAAGATCGAGAAAGTCAGAAACTGGCCTACCCCTGAAGCAGTTGGTGAAGTGCGTGGTTTCTTGGGATTCTGTGGGTATTATAGGCGGTTTGCCCAAGATTTTGCCACCATTGCCCGCCCCCTTGTACAGCCTGACGAAAACTGGCCAAGTGTTTTTGTGGACTCCTGACTGTGAATCCGCTTTCCTGAATCTGAAGACAGTGTTGACAACCGCCCCAGTACTAGCTTACCCCAGGTTTGGACAAGATGCATCACCATTTCTGGTAGACGTAGATGCTAGTGGACTAGGGTTAGGAGCAGTGCTGTCTCAGGTTCAGGAAGGTCTGGAACGGCCGATAGCGTATGCTAGTCGACTTCTGGCCGATACAGAAACACGGTACGCATCCACGAAAAAGGAATTGTTGGGTTTGGTATGGGCTGTGCAACATTTTCGTTGCTACCTGCTTGGTAAACAATTTGTGATTCGTACTGATCATCGTTCTCTAGAACACTTGGCTAATTTCAAAAATCCACCGGCGATTGTGGCTCGCTGGCTGGAATTTTTGTCTGAATTTGAGTTCACCATATTGTACAGGGCAGGTCGATCGCACGCTAACGCTGATGCATTGTCACGCCGCCCTGACGCTTCGACGACGCTGTTCGTAGGGGCTGTGAGCAACGACGTTGGCAACATCCCCACACCCCTCATCCGCCGTTTCAACTGGCCGTGGTCAAGATGGGAAACGGAACAGGAGAAGGACCGAGATCTCGCCCAAGTAGTGTCCTGGCTAGGTATGGACTCTCCGCCTTGCCCACAGGACATGATGGGTAGCAGTCCTGAGGTACGTATTTTGTGGAAAAATCATGAAATGCTGGTTCATCATGAGGGGGTGTTGTGCCGTCGTTGGGAGGACCCTTGCCCCGGTAAGCCGTCTATCTTGCAAGTTGTTGTTCCCCGGCATTTACGTTCATTGGTTTTGCAAGAGTATCATGACCAGGGGGGACATACGGGTTCTACACGCCTGCAGAAGAAACTGACGCAACAATTTCACTGAGTAGGCATGAAGAAAGATGTCTTGGATTGGGTTGCAAGTTGTTCTTCCTGTAGCCAGTTGAAGCGTCCCGTTGGCAGAGGGTCTGGCGCTCCAATGCAGTCTTCCTGGACGGGGTATCCTTTTGAGCGAGTTGCAATGGATTTGATCCCCAATTTGCCGGAGACAGCGGAAGGGAACCGCCATATTTTGGTTGTAGTTGACTATTTCACTAAATGGGTGGAAGCTTTTCCGCTTTCGAGAATGGATGCTTCCACTATTGCTTTGGTGTTTGTTAATGAGTTTGTGTCACGTTTTGGTGCTCCTGATCGGTTGCATACCGATCAGGGCAAAAACTTTGATGGCTCTCTGTTTCGCAGTGTTTGCTTTCTGCTTGGCATAGATAAGACCAGGACAACTGCGTACCATCCACAGAGTGACGGTCTGGTTGAGAGATTCAACCAGACGCTTGAGCGTGGCCTGGCGCACTATGTCTGCCGGAATCATCGAGATTGGGACATCAAGTTGCCAGCCTTCTTGATGGGATACCGCTCGACGCCGCAGACTAGTACCGGCTACAGTCCAAGCTATCTGCTCTTTGGTCGGGAGCTATGCCTACCTCAAGACTTGGCATTTGGATTACCGCCAGGAGCAGCATCCGCAGTAGCGTCCCAGCCGGAATTCGTGAGTGCTCTCCGCTGACGCCTGGAGGACGCTCGTGCGCAGGTTCGGAAGCACTTGGGCAACGTGCACCGCTATCAAGCGCATATCCGTGATCGTAACGCTAAGGCCGTGTTTGCAGCTGGTGATGCAGTGTGGCTTCTGGTGCCGGCCATTCCGACGGGTACAACCGCCAAGTTTTCTAGACTGTGGCACGGACCGTACCTAGTCGAGGAGAAGCTCTCCGCCGTCACCTACCGCATCAAGCTGTCCGAGCCCACGGCACGTCGGCTGATAGTGCACGTCAACCGGCTGAAAAGTTGTCATCATCGACCGAGTCGGCTGCAGGAGGTTCACGAACAAGATGAGTCGGACCCACCGCAGCCCATGGCATCCACCCTGACTCCGTCCTACCAGCCTGATGCCACTGATGCCGCCGCCCGAGACGAGGAGGACACCGCTCGGGTATTCGACAGTGCTCCGCCAGTTGGCGTGATGGAAAGGCGAACCCCGCGTTCCCGCCATCCACCTCAGCTGTTTGGGAGTCCCGTCTGGCACGAGTAAGGATTTCAGTGGTATTGACTGGATTGGTTGTGGCCAATATTACAGCTAGTCTTTGAACAGTTTTTTGATCGGAACTCAAATTGTGACCTGCACTCGTTTAGTTAAATTGTTAGCCATAATCTTAGTTTAATTTATTACGTTACTTATAACACGAGGACGTGTTCTTTTCCGTGTAAGCGGGGGGATATGTCGTATCCATACGATTGGCACGTGCCATTTAGGCCTCTACGGGACAAGTATGCCTTATTTAGTTGTTTTATTATTTATCTATCTCCCGTAAACGGGTTCATAATCTTCTTTATTTTATATCTTCACACGAGGCCTCCCTTATGTTGTCTACGCTGTTATTTTCCCCACATGGCTCCCGCTCTTCGTACACATATTTATTACGGTAATACGCTATTGCATGCGGGACCAGCAATCTCGTGGCCATGGATTTCCATGGCCACAACTAGATCATATTGCGATGACTTTCCTTCTCTCTCTCTCTCTCTCTTGCCTTCCGCCTTCAGGCGGAAGCTTCGGCTTTCGTCTGTCTTGCCTTGTGCTCTCATATCGTCTCTTGAACCAAGTTAGCTCCTTTTGAAGATGTGAGTCAACCTGAACGCTGCTGTGAGTGTACGTGTCTGTATATGCCTGAGTGTGTGTGTGAGAGTATGTCTAGGTATATGTGCGTGCGTGCGTAAGAGTAATTCTGTTGGTGGACTCTCTCCAAGTGGCCACCACTGCACGGCCTTGTAATGTGAAGGTTTATTAGTAAGTTAGTTCATGTCGACGACCGCAGCCTTGGGGTCTAACCCCGGGCCGTCCGGATACGACACAAGGATGGCGAAATGGTCGCTAATATCTCCGTAAATCGTTTCACAGGCACCAGAAATGGGTGTATTTGACAGAAACAGATCTATGGTTGAAGCTGTGTGGCTCGTGACACGAGTTGGTGAGGTGACATAATTCCGAAGATTACTACTGGATAGTACTCGGTGCAGATGTTGTGCGTTCGGAGAGTTCTCACAGCTGTAATCAATGTTGAAGTCTCCAATGAGAACGGTAGATGCCTGAGGGCCTTCCATAGCAGTTTCTATGTTCTCTTGAAGAGAGTCCCAGTACGGCACTGGCTTGTCTGGAGGACGGTATCCACACCCGACAAGGAGAGTATCACCAGGACATCTGACTTCCAGCCATACAATCTCTAGCTCAGCAGCTTCCAAATCCATTCGTCTTCGGACAACCACAGACTCATGGCAGTAAATGCCGACGCCACCACCTTGCTGGATGGGGCGGTCCTTCCTGAAAAGTTTGTAATGAGGAATCGCCAATTCTCCATCACCAACATCGGGTTTCAGCCAGGTTTCTGACATACCAAAGATGTGCACTCCTCTGGCCGACAGGAACTCCTTCACCTCATCCACTTTCCGTCTGATGCTGCAAACATTCAGAAATGAGATTGTCAGCATTGACCTTTAGATTTGCTGCGGGTAAGCACTCCATCGTTGAGATCGCTGGTCGCTGACTGATCTTTTGGTCCGTCAGGCTTCTGCATATCCACTGAGTTCTCAGATCCAGGGTACTTGTCGAAGTTCCATTTTCCACTGTAGTACGGAGATGGCCAAAATTCCTTTGTATTTATTATTATTATTATTATTACTTGCATGTACGCGTTGGAGTCAACCATGCAAGCATGATCCACAACTTCGCTTATGCTGAACATGATAAACAGGACTATGACAGGGGAAAAAATGAGCTAGAACGATGATAATAATAATTATGATACTTATATCATAATATATACAATGTAGCTCATGGGTATTGAAGATATGTCATTTATGAATATGTCCATAATTATGAATATTGCAGCCTGAGTGATAATGATAGTGCTATTTCCTGAGTTTGACTGTTTCAGGATCTGTCCTTTGTATTTACAAGTTCAATACTCGTTCTGTTGAGAATGAGTCGGGCTGAGTGACCTTTCTCCTTGGGAAATAGCGTGCAATCATGGATTTGCACCTTCACGCCAACCTCTTGCGCCCTTTGTTGTACGTATTGACAAAGGGTATCTGCATCGCAATCCTTCCGGAGGTTGCCCACAAACAGAACAGCCTTCCTTCCTGTTGGCTTCTTGGTGCAGATCAGCTGCCATAAATTGCTGCCTTCCGCATCCTCTTCAAAAGTAGGGAGCATTCTGGAAAGTCCTTGTTTGCCAGGTTTTGCATCAGTTGGAGCATCTGGGTCCATTTGATGCACCCTGGACGCTTCAGTCATGCTGGTATCTTGTTGTTCGGTACGTACAACTGAGGAGCATGGTTCAACCGAATCTCGTACTAGTTCCTTTTGAGGACAGCCAGCTACGGGTACGGGTACGCCAGGGCTGGAAGCTGCAACTCGCTTCTGTTTCTTCTGGGATGATTTTTGCACCGAGGGAGATCCTTGGCGTCTTTGGCCGTCATCTCGTTTGTGAGCGCTTCTACCTTCCGCGTAAGGTGGTCGATACGATTTAGAAGTCGTTTCTCCCTATCCTCAGCTGCACTGCGGTCTAGCTCCAGTATCTCAACGATCTTCAGAAAGTAAGATTTCTCCATACTAGTACTCTGGTTTGAACTTGCCGATTCGAAGGTGGGGGACACCAGATCTGCCGGACGCTCGACATCTATTGGCACGCCTGTCGCCATAGCCCAGGACAGTGTTGTACCTGGCATCGGACGGTCTCTACACAGGTAAAAAAGCCCAAAAACACAGGAGCGTGGGAAACTGCTCCCGACCTACACTGTAAATAAAAAGGCTTGGGGTTAGGGTTAGGGTTAATGTTTTTGATCGTTTTCGCCCGCATTGGTTCAGGACTAGGCTTAGAATTACAACTCCGTTCCTAATAACCTTTGGTTTAGGGCTAGTGCTAGAGTTAGGGCTAGGGTTAGGGTTAGGGTTAGGATTAGGGTTAGGGTTAGGGTTAGGGTTAGGGTTAGGGTTAGGGTTAGGGTTAGCGTTTGGTTTTGCGTTTGCACCAGCATTCGCATTGCCTGTTTCTTAGAATTGCAATTAGGTGTATGCCTTGGTATTAGATTTTGGTTTAGGATTAGGGTTAGGCTTGGGGTTAGGGTTAGGGTTAATGTTTTTTATCGTTTTTTGATCGTTTTCGCCAGCATTGGTTCAGGATTAGGCTTAGAATTGCAATTAGCTGTACCCCTTACTAAAAGCCTTTGGTTTAGGGCTAGGTCTAGAGTTAGGGTTAGGGTTAGGGTTAGGGTTAGGGTTAATGTTTTTTGTCGTTATTTTACTCGTTTTCAATAGCATTAGTTCAAGGCCAGGCTTAGAATTGCAAATAAATGGAAGCTTAAGTTATTAGATTTGGTTCAGGGCTAGAGTCATTGTTTGGGTTAGGGTTAGGGTTAGGGTTAGGGTTAGCGTTTGATTTTGCGTTGGCACCAGCATTCGCATTGCCTGTGTCATAGAATTGCAATTAGCTGTATGCCTTGGTATTAGATTTTGGTTTAGGATTAGGGTTAGGGTTGGGGCTAGGGTTAGGGTTAGGGTTAGGGTTAGGGTTAGGGTTAATGTTTTTTATCGTTTTTTGATCTTTTTCGCCAGCATTGGTTCATGATTGGGCTTAGAATTGCAATTAGCTGTACCCCTTCCTAATAGCCTTTGGTTTAGAGCTAGGGCTAGAGTTAGGGCTAGGGTTGGAATTAGAATTAAGGTTAGGGTTAGGGTTGGGGTTAGGGTTAGCGTTTGGTTTTGCGTTTGCACCAGCATTCGCATTGCCTGTGTCTTAGATTTGCAATTAGCTGTATGCCTTGGAATTAGATTTTGGTTTAGGATAAGGGTTAGGGTAAGGGTTAGGGTTGTTTTGTATCGTTTTTGGATCGTTTTCGCCAGCATTGGTTCAGGATTAGGCTTAGTATTGCAATTAGCTGTACCCATTACTAATAGCCTTTGGTTCAGGGCTAGGGCTAGAGTTAGGGTTAGGGTTAGGGTTAGGGTTAGTGTTACGGTTAGGGTTAATGTTTTTTGTCGTTTTTTTACTCGTTTTCAACATCATTAGTTCTGGGCCAGGCTTTAGAATTGCAAATAAATGTATGCTTGGGTATTAGATTTTGTTTAGGGCTAGGGCTAGAGTTAGGGTTAGGGTTAGGGTTAGGGTTAGGGTTAATGTTTTTTTTGTCGTTTTCTTTACTCGTTTTCAACAGCATTTTTTGATCGTTTTCGCCAGCATTGGTTCAGGATTAGGCTTAGTATTTCAATTAGCTGTACCCCTTCCTAATAGCCTTTGGTTTAGGGCTAGGGCTAGAGTTAGGGTTAGGGTTAGGGTTAGGGTTAGGGTTAAGGTTAGGGTTAGGGTTAATGTTTTTTTGTCGTTTTTTATTCCTTTTCAACAGCATTAGTTCAAGGCCACGCTTAGAATTGCAAATATATGGAAACTTAAGGTGTTATATTTGGTTCAGGGCTAGGGTCAGTGTTTGGGTTAGGGTTAGGGTTAGGGTTAGGGTTAGGGTTAGGGTTAGGGTTAGGGTTAGGGTTAGGGTTAGCTTTCGGTTTTGCGTTTGCACCAGCATTCGCATTGCCTGTGGCTTAGAATTGCAATTACCTGTATGGCTTGGTATTATATTTTGGTTCAGGATTAGGGTTAGGGTTGGGGTTAGGGTTAGGGTTAGGGTTAGGGTTAAGGTTAGGGTTTTCGCCAGCATTGGTTCAGGATTAGTCTTAGTATTGCAATTATCTGTACCCATTGCTAATAGCCTTTGGTTTAGGGCTAGGGCAAGAGTGAGGGCTAGGGTTAGGGTTATAGTTAGGGTTAGGGTTAGGGTTAGGGTTAGAGTTAGCGTTTGGTTTTGCGTTTGCACCAGCATTCGCATAGCCTGTGTCTTAGAATTGCAATTAGCTGTATGCCTTGGTATTAGATTTTCGTTTAGGATTAGGGTTAGGGTTTGGGTTAGGGTTAGGCTTAGGGTTAGGGTTAGGTTTAATGTTTTTTTTATCGTTTTTTGATCGTTTTCGCCAGCATTGGTTCAGGATTAGGCTTAGAATTGCAATTAGGTGTACCCCTTCCTAATAGCCTTAGGTTTAGGGCTAGGGCTAGAGTTAGGGTTAGGGTTAGGGTTAGGGTTAGGGTTAGGGTTTTTTGTCGTTTTTTTAATCGTTTTCAACAGCATTAGTTCAAGGCCAGGCTGAGAATTGCAAATAAATGTAAGCTTGGGTATTAGATTTGGTTTAGGGCTAGGGCTAGAATTAGGGTTAGGGTTTCGGTTAGGGTTAGGGATAGGGTTAGGGTTAATGTTTTTTGTCGTTTTTTTTACTCTTTTTCAACGGCATTAGTTCAAGGCCTGGCTTAGAATTGCAAATGTAGTATCCCTGCCCGACGAATACGGAAGCAGTACGGAACTAATACGGAGCTTTGCCTGATGTATATTATTTTAGTGTATCTCCGTATGTAAGCGTATGGCGTCTGTAGCATAAAGGCTGCTGCGCATTTCTGTTTTGATGAGATTTTTGAGCTATTCAACCTCCAGGTGTGCACCGGAGAGAAAGTTCATTTATTTGCCGCTTCTTCTTTCACTAATAATTATATCCCAGGTGTGTACCTGAGAGAAGAGAACAATAAAACGAACTGTTGTTGATTACACCGCGCCTACCACTCGGCTACCATTACACAAATAAATGGAAGTTAAGGTATTGGATTTGATTCAGGGCTAGGGTCGGTGTTTGGGTTAGGGTCAGGGTTAGGGTTAGGGTTAGCGTTTGATTTTTGCATTTGCACCAGCATTCGTATTGCCTGTGTCTTAGAATTACAATTAGCTGTATGCCTTGGTATTATATTTTGGTTTAGGATTAGGGTTAGGGTTGGAGTTAGGGTTAGGGTTGGGGTTAGGGTTACGGTTAGGGTTAATGTTTTTGATCGTTTTTTGATCGTTTTCGCCAGCATTGGTTCAGGATTAGGCTTAGAATTGCAATTAGCTGTACCCCTTGCTAATAGCCTTTGGTTTAGGGCTAGGGCTAGAGTTAGGGCTAGGGTTAGGGTTAGGCTTAGGGTTAGGGCTAGGGTTAGGGTTCGGGTTAGCGTTTGGTTTTGAGTTTGCACCAGCACTCCCATTGCCTGTGTCTTAGAATTGCAATTAGCTGTATGCCTTCGTATTAGATTTTGGTTAAGGATTAGGGTTAGGGTTGGGGTTAGGGTAAGGGTTAGGGTTAGGCTTAATGTTTTTTATCGTTTTTTGATCGTTTTCGCCCGCATTGGCTCAGGATTAGGCTTAGAATTGCAATTAGCTGTACCCCTTCCTAATAGCCTTCGGTTTAGGGCTAGGGCTAGAGTTAGGGTTAGGGTAAGGGTTAGGGTTAATGTTTTTTTTATCGTTTTTTTGCTCGTTTTCAACAGCATTAATTCAAGGCCAGGCTTAGAATTCGAAATAAATGTAATCTTCGGTATTAGATTTGGTCGAGGGCTAGGGCTAGAGTTAGGGTTAGGGTTAGGGTTAGTGTTAGGGTTAATATTTTTTTGTCGTTTTTGTGCTCGTTTTCAACAGCATTAGTTCAAGGCCAGGCTTAGAATTGCAAATAAGTGGAAGCTTGGGTACTAGATTTGGTTAAGCGCTAGGGTCAGTGTTTGGGTATTGGGTATTAGATTCGGTTCAGGGCTAGGGTCAGTGATTGGGTTACGGTTAAGGCTAGGGTCAGAGTTAGGGTTAGGGTTAGCGTTTGATTTTGCGTTTGCACCAGCATTCGCATTGCCTGTGTCTTAGAATTGCAATTAGCTGTATGCCTTGGTATTATTATTTGGTTTAGGATTAGGGTTAGGGTTAGGGTTAGAGTTAGGGTTAGGGTTAATGTTTTTTATCGTTTTTTAATCGTTTTCGTCAGCATTGGTTCAGGATTAGGCTTAGAATTGCAATTAGCTGTACCCCTTCCTAATAGCCTTTGGTTTAGGGCTAGGGCTAGAGTTAGGGTTAGGGTTAGGGTTAGGGTTAGGGTTAGGGTTAATGTTTTTTTGTCGTTATTTTACTCGTTTTCAACAGCATTAGTTCAAGGCCAGGCTTAGAATTGCAAATAAATGGAAGCTTTAGGTATTAGATTTGGTTCAGGGCTAGAGTCAGTGTTTGGGTTAGGGTTTGAGTTAGGGTTAGGGTTAGCGTTCGATTTTGCGTTTGCACCAGCATTCGCATTGCCTGTGTCTTAGAATTGCAATTAGCTGTATGCCTTGGTATTAGATTTTGGTTTAGGATTAGGGTTAGGGTTGGGGCTAGGGTTAGGGGTAGGGTTAGGGTTAGGGTTAGGGTTAATGTTTTTTATCGTTTTTTGATCTTTTTCGCCAGCATTGGTTCAGGATTAGGCTTAGAATTGCAATTAGCTGTACCCCTTCCTAATAGCCTTTGGTTTGGGGCTAGGGCTAGAGTTCGGGTTAGGGTTACGGTTAGGGTTAGGCCTTGACGGATCATGCTAGCATAAATTTTCGCATAATTCCTGCCATAATCGAATAATCGCATAATTCGAGGCAAATTGCATACGAATCGCATAAATTGGAATAATCCGCCTGTTCGCATCAAATTCCATACAGTTGTACATGTTCTACAAGTGCAGGTGCAAGTAGATGCCCCAGGAAGTCGTAGGTTTACAACATGCAACATGTCCAGTCCACTACAATCAGTGGCGGTCGTAGCTAGGTCAGATGGTGCGTTGACCCCGTTGAACTTTTGCTCTACAAAAAAAGCTCTTGCGCTGGTCGTCATGCATGTTTTTTTTGCGAAACCAAGTCGGCTAGTGCTGTGGTGTTTCGTCGCAAATGTGCAGCATAATGCGGCATAATATGACAACTTTTAGCATGAAAATACCATAATTCGGCAATTTTTTAAGCAGTGCGAAAAGAATAATTTCACGAAAATATTAGCATAATCCGTCAAGGCCTAATTAGGGTTAGGGTTAGGGTTAGGGTTAGGGTTAATGTTTTTTGGCGTTTTTTTACTCGTTTTCACCAGCATTAGTTCAAGGCCAGGCTTAGAATTGCAAATAAATGTAAGCTTCGGTATTAGATTTGGTTCAGGGCTAGGGTCAGTGTTTGGCTTAGGATTAGGGTTAGGGTTGGGGTTAGGGTTAGGGTTAATGTTTTTGATCGTTTTTTGATCGTTTTCGCCCGCATTGGTTCAGGACTAGGCTTAGAATTACAATTAGCTGTACCCGTTCCTACTAGCCTTTGGTTTAGGGCTCGTAATGTCACTTTAGCTCTTATAAATATTTGTAGTCTCAGAAATAAGGTTCAGGATATTCACAAACTCTTGCACGATCATAAAATTCACATTCTATCCATTAACGAGACACACCTGGACAGCAGCATTCCCGATTCTCTTTTACACGTTCCTGGCTACACATTGTATCGACAAGACAGAGATCTACATGGCGGAGGAGTATGCATGTATGTGCACGCGTCTCTTGTTTCCTCTCCTGCCCCAACGCAATGTATACCGGGAGTGGAGTGCATATTTGTACGTGTTCGCATACCGTCTTCCAAACCCAAATCCAACGAGCTGGTTGTGTGCAGCGTGTACCGTCCACCCAACGCAAAGGTCGAGTTCTGGGAACTCTTCAGCCTTCAACTCGACAACATTCTACGTCAGTTTTCGAACATTATTGTCCTCGGTGACCTGAACACGGATGTTCTGCAGCCTCGCAGTGGACACTACAAACATCTCCGGAATATGTGCTGCGAGTTTGATCTCAGGAATGTTGTCACTGCTCCCACTCGTCATGGGCAGACCTGCATCGATTTGGTACTTGTTTCCACTGGAGTCCAGCTTACACAGACAGCAGTGCACCCTGTGGACGGTATCAGCGACCACGACCTAGTTATAACCCACCTAACATATCCAACCATGTCTACCTGTCCACTCTACACCAATATCAGGAAGCCGAGCGCCACAGAAATAGACCGGGACGCTCTATGCCGAACCGTGGACGAACAACTGACGTCATTCCCCCTTGCAACAGATGTAAATATCTTGGCGAACAGCCTAACAGCCGTCCTCACGTCAACTTACGACAAACTTTGCCCCGTCCGTCGCATCTGCGTACCATCCTTCAGCAAACCCAAACCTCAACCCTGGCTGACTCCTCACCTGCGATATCTTTTACAGCAGCGTAAGCATTTGCACAGAAAGGTTCGGTCACGTCCCTCTGATCAACAACTAATGCAACGGTACCGGGCAGTGAGAAGGGAAGGGACACTTCTGAACAGGCGCCTGAAGTCGGAGTTCCTAATGCAACAGTTCAGAAACATGAAGCGTGACCCCAGAGGCCAGTGGTGTCTCTTAAATAAGCTCTCTGGTCGAGCCACCACGAAATCCACCCCTGCAGCGCCACTTCCAGCACTCACTGCAACATTTGCGGCAGTTGTCCACGACCCAGCCAGGCCAGGAGTGTTGCAGATACCAGCCGACAGGGATCCGACAGCACCTAGCACCCTGACTGACTTCACCTTGGTCAACACTGAAACAGTTGAGGCTCTACTGACTACTCTAAACTCCCACAAGGCCGCGGGTTCGGATGGCATTCCTCCCTGCATCTTAAAGTCATGCAAAGCAAATATCACGGCCTCACTAACATCCATAATCAATCAGTCCCTACTTTCTGGCGTTTTTCCAGCCTCTTACAAGCATGCACACGTGTGCCCACTCTTCAAGTCCGGGGACAAACTTGCAGCCACCAACTACCGGCCAATATCTCTGCTGCCCGTTGCCTCCAAGATATTGGAGAAGGTTGTCCACCGGCAGATTACTGAATTCTTCCGTGACCACCCAGAGCTGTCCGCCTTGCCGCTGGAGCAGTTTGCGTACCGTCCAAAGCACAGTTGCGAAGATGCCCTCGCTGTTTCCATAGACAGGTGGACAAGAGCACTGGACAATGGCCAGCGATGCGCGATACTGTTCGCAGATATGAGCAAGGCTTTCGACCGTGTACAGCATCAACAACTGGTCAACGAGCTGGCTGACGTAGGGCTAGGCGGCTCGGTGCTGAAGTGGTTCGCGGACTATCTGTCCTCCAGAAGTCAACAAGTCGTGGTCAATGGGGAGCGTGGTGGGACTGTGCCCTGCACCAGGGGAGTTCCGCAAGGGTCCGTCCTTGGCCCCCTCCTCTTTTGCGTCTACATCCGCAAGGTTCCACAGATTGTTCGGAACAGTATTTCTCAGCTCTATGCCGATGACATCGCCTTTTTCGTCATTGGAACGGACCTCTCTGTCATGCTGCGAAAGCTTCAGGATGACCTTAGCGCTCTGGAGCTCTACCTTGATGACAAAGGACTTCTCATGAACCCTGACAAGACGCAGTTCCTGGTCCTTCGGCGCCCACGCCAACCTGTGCCGCATCTACCAATCCCCCTAGTTTGTAAAGGCAAGCCCCTCACCCCTGCAGCCACCGTGAAGTATCTCGGACTACTCATCGACGAGCATCTCACCTTCCAGCCGCAAGTCGAGAAGGTCTGCGGTGCGGTGTTCGGCAAGATTGCCGCCTTCAGACATGGCCGAAAAAACCTAACACCTGAAGCGAAGAGGACGTTCTATTTATCCATTGTGCAATCGACTCTCGACTATGCCAGTAACGCTTATCTGCACTGTCTCAGCGCCACCCTGTTCAATAAAATCGTGACGGTCAGTCACATAGCAATGAAGAAAGTTTTTGGGTTTGACCGTATGATGTCTACTGAAATTGTTCTCCGCAAATATCATCTCTATTCTTTTGAACAGCGCACAAATCTTAAACTCTATGTTTTCGTGTACCGCTGCTTGACCCCACATCTTGCTAGTCCCCTTCTCCAATCCTTGTTCCAGCTTAGGGCTGCTGTGCCTGGACACCAGGCTCGCACGCGCGGCCAGGCACAGCGCGCATTAGTTCTTCCGCCTGTTTCTACGCAATATGGCATGCGTTCTATTTCTTTCCTGGCGGCAGACAGATGGAATGCTCTTCCCACTGACTGCCGTCAGGCCCCGTCTCTTACTCTGTATGTAAACATGGTAAAAATTCACCTAGGGTTCCCAGTAAAAAGGCAACGCCTGTTGGGACTCCCCTAGTAAAATAATAAAATCTACTACTACTACTACTACTAGGGCTAGGGCTAGAGGTAGGGCTAGGGTTAGTGTTAGGGTTAGGATTAGGGTTAGGGTTAGGGTTATGGTTAGGGTTAGGGTTAGGGTTAGGGTTAGGGTTAGCGTTTGGTTTTGCGTTTGCACCAGCATTCGCATTGCCTGTTTCTTAGAATTGCAAATTAGCTGTATGCCTTGGTAGATTTTAGTTTACGATTAGGGTTAAGGTTGGGGTTAGGGTTAGGGTCAGGGTTAGGGTTAATGTTTTCTTGTCGTTTTTTTCCTCGTTTTGAGCAGGATAAATTCAACGCCAGGCTTAGAATTGCAAATAAATGTAAGCTTGGGTATTAGATTTGATTTAGGGCTAGAGCTAGAGTTAGGGTTAGTGTTAGGGTTAGGGTTAAGGATAGGGTTAGGGTTAATGTTTTTTTCTCTTTTTTTTACTAGTTTTCAACAACATTAGGTCAAGGCCTGGCTTAGAATTGCAAATAAATGGAAGCTTAAGGTATTAGATGTGGTTAAGGGCAAGGGTCGGTGTTTGGGTTAGGGTTAGGGTTAGGGTTAGGGTTAGGGTTAGGGTTAGGGTTAGGGTTAGCGTTTGATTTTGCGTGTGCTCCAGCATTCGCATTGCCTGTGTCTTAGAATTGCAATTAACTGTATGCCTTGGTATTATATTTTGGTTTAGGATTAGGGTTAGGGTTAGGGTTAGGGTTAGGGTTAATGTTTTTGATCGTTTTTTGATCGTTTTCGCCGGCATTGGTTCAGGATTAGGCTTAAAAGTGCAATTAGCTGTACTCCTTCCTAATAGCCTTTGGTTTAGGGCAAGGGCTAGAGTTAGGGTTAGGGTTAGGGTTAGGGTCAGGGTTAATTTTTTTTAGTCTTTTTTTTACGCATTTTCAACAGCATTAGTTCAAGGCCAGGCTTAGAATTGCAAATAAATGTAAGCTTGGGTACTAGATTTGGTTAAGCGCAAGGGTCAGTGTTTGGGTTAGGGTTAGGGTTAGGGTTAGGGTTACCGTTCGGTTTTGCTTTTGCACCAGCATTCGCATTGCCTGTGTCTTAGAATTGCAATTAGCTGTATGGCTTGGTATTATATTTTGGTTTAGGATTAGGGTTAGGGTTGGGGTTAGGGTTAGGGCTGTTTTTTATCGTTCTTTCATCGTTTTCGCCAGCATTGGTTCTGGATTAGGCTTAGAATTGTAATTAGCTGTACCCCTTGCTAATAGCCTTTGGTTTAGGGCTAGGGCTAGAGTTAGGGCTAGGGTTAGGGTTAGGGTTAGGGTTAGGGTTAGGGTTAATGTTTTTTGTCGTTTTTTAACTCGTTTTCAACAGCATTAGTTCAAGGCCACGCTTAGAACTGAAAACAAATGTAAGCTTGGGTATTAGATTTGGTTTAGGGCTAGGGCTAGAGTTAGGGTTAGGGTTAAGGTTAGGGTTAGGGTTAGGGTTAGGGTTAGGGTTAGCGTTCGGTTTTGCGTTTGCACCTGCATTCGCATTTCCTGTGGCTTAGAATTGCAATTAGGTGTATGCCTTGTTATTATATTTTGCTTTAGGATTAGGGTTAGGGTTAGGGTTAGGGTTAGGGTTAGGGTTAGGGTTAGGGTTAATGTTTTTGATCGTTTTTGCCAGCATTGGTTCAGGATTAGGATTAGAATTGCCATTAGCTGTACCCCTTGCTAATAGCCTTTTGTTTAGGGCTAGGGATAGAGTTAGGGCTAGGGTTAGGGTTAGGGTTAGGGTTAGGGTTAGGGTTTGGGTTAGCGTTTGGTTTTGCGTTTGCACCAGCATTCGCATTGCCTGTTTCTTAGAATTGCAGTTAGCTGAATGCCTTAGTACTAGATTTTCGTTTAGGATTAGGGTCAGGGTTGGGGTTAGCGTTAGGGTTAGGGGTAGGGTTAGGGTTAATGTTTTTTTATCCATTTTTGATCGTCTCCGCCAGCATTGGTTCAGAATTAGGCTTAGAATTACAATTAGCTGTACCCCTTCCTAATAGCCTTTGGTTTAGGGCTAGGGCTAGAGTAAGGGTTAGGGTTAGGGTTAGGGTTAATGTTTTTTTTGTCGTTTTTTACTCGTTTTCAACAGCATTAGTTCAAGGCCAGGCTTAGAATTGCAAATAAATGTAAGCTTGGGTATTAGATTTGGTTTAGTGCTAGGGCTAGAGTAAGGGTTAGGGTTAGGGTTAGGGTTAGGGTTAGGGTCAGGGTTAGGGTTAGGGTTAATGTTTTTCTGTCATTTTTTACTCTTGTTCAACAGCATAAGTTCAAGGCCAGGCTTAGAAATTCAAATAAATGGAAGCTTAAGGTATTAGATTTGGTTCAGGGCTAGGGTCAGTATTTGAGGTAGGGTTAGGATTAGTGTTAGGGTTAGGGTTAGGGTTAGCGTTTGATTTTGCGTTTGCACCAGCATTCGCATTGCCTGTGTCTTAGAATTGCAATTAGCTGTATGGCTCGATTGTATATTTTGATTTAGGATTAGGGTTAGGGTTGGGGTTAGGGTTAGGGCTAGGGTTAATGTTTTTTTATCGTTTTTTGATCGTTTTCGCCAGCATTGGTTCAGGATTAGGCTTAGAATTGCAATTAGCTGTACCCCTTGCTAATAGCCTTTGGGTTAGGGCTAGGGCTAGAGTTAGGGCTAGGGTTAGGGTTAGGGTGAGGGTTAGGGTTAGGGTTAAGGTTAGGGTTAGGGTTAGCGTTTGGTTTTGCGTTTGCAGCAGCATTCGCATTGCCTGTTTGGTTTAGGGCTAGGGCTAGAGTTAGGGTTAGGGTTAGGGTTAGGGTTAGGGTTAGGGTTAGGGTAGGGATTAGGGTTAATGTTTTTTGTCGTTTTTTACTCGTTTTCAACAGCATTAGTTCAAAGCCCGGCTTAGAATTGCAAATAAATATAAGCTTGGGTATTAGATTTGGTTTAGGGCCAGGGTTAGAGCCAGGGTTAGGGTTAGGGTTAGGGTTAGGGTTAGCGTTTGATTTTGCGTTTGCACCAGCATACGCATTGCCTGTGTCTTAGAATTGCAATTAGCTGTATGCCTTGGTATTATATTTTGGTTTAGGATTAGGGTTAGGGTTGGGGTTAGGGTAAGGGTTAGGGTTAGGGTTAGGATCAATGTTTTTATCGTTTTTTGATCGTTTTCGCCAGCATTGGTTCATGATTAGGCTTAGAATTGCAATTAGCTGTACCCCTTTCTAATAGCCTTTGGTTTAGGATTAGGGCTAGAGTTAGGGCTAGGGTTAGGGTAAGGGTTAGGGTTAGGGTTAGGGTTAGCGTTTGGTTTTGCGTTTGCGCCAGCATTCGCATTGCCTGTGTCTTAGATTTGCAATTAGCTGGATGCCTTGGTATTATATTTTTGTTTAAGATTAGGGTTAGGGTTAGGGTTAGGGGTAGGGTTAGGGTTAGGGTTAGGGTTAGACTTAATGTTTTTGATCGTTTTTTGATCATTTTCGCCAGCATTGGTTCAGGATTAGGCTTAGAATTGCAATAAGCTGTACCCCTTGCTAATAGCCTTTAGTTTAGGGCTAGGGCAAGAGATAGGGCTAGGGTTAGGGTTAGGGTTAGGGTTAGGGTTAGGGTTAGGGTTAGGGTTTGGGTTAGCGTTTAGTTTTGCGTTTGCACCAGCTTCGCATTGCCTGTTTCTTAGAAGTGCAATTAGCTGTATGCCTTGGTACTAGATTTTTTCGGGTTAGGGTTAGCGTTTGATTTTGCGTTTACACCAGCATTCGCATTGCCTGTGTCTTAGAATTGAAATTAGCTGTATGCCTTGGTATTATATTTTGGTTTAGGATTAGGGTTAGTGTTGGGGTTAGGGTAAGGGTTAGGTTTAGGGTTAGGATCAATGTTTTTTATCGTTTTTTGATCGTTTTCGCCAGCATTGGTTCAGGATTAGGCTTAGAATTGCAATTAGCTGTACCCTTCCTAATAGCCTTTGGTTAGGGCTAGGTCTAGAGTTAGGGTTAGGGTTAGGGTTAGGGTTAGGGTTAGGGTTAATGTTTTTTGTGGTTTTTTTACTCGTCTTCAACAGCATTAGTTCAAGGCCACGCTTAGAATTGCAAACAAATGTAAGCTTGGGTATTAGATTTGGCTCAGCGCTAGGGTCAGTGTTTGCTTTAGGGTTAGGGTTAGGGTAAGGGTTATGGTTAGGGTTAGCGTTCGGTTTTGCGTTTGCACCTGCATTCGCATTTCCTGTGGCTTAGAATTGCAGTAAGCTGGATGCCTTGGAATTATATTTTGGTTTAGGATTAGGGTTTGGGTTAGGACTCGCCATAATCAGATGGTGTTAGGTGACAATTGGCAGAAATTTTCTGGGGTTGGCAGATATATTTTGGGGTTGGCATATCAGAAAAATGTATTGGCAGACCCCTTATATTAAAAATTTCCTAAAAAAACAAAATTACTAGTGGATACACGAAAAATAAGATCCCACCTTCCTGCCATAATTTGGCTACTTTCCTGCCATAATTGGCTACCTTCCTGCCATAATTTGCTACTTTCCTGCCATAATATTTTGGCATGCCATAATTTACTTTCCTGCCATAATTTGGCTACTTTCCTGCCATAATTTGTTACTTTCCTGCCATAATATTTTGGCATTTTTTCATTTTGCATAATCATACTTAGGGTTAGGGTTAGGGTTAATATTATGATTATATTTAGTGTTTAGGGTTAGGGATAGGGTTAGGGTTAGGTTTACGCTTATATTTAGGGTTAGGGTTAGGGTTAGGGTTAGGTTTAGGCTTCTATTTAGGGTTAGGGTTAGGGTTAGGGTTATATATAATATTATCACTCTTCTATATCGACCTCCACTAATTCTCGTGATCCTTGACTGGTCCTATATTACCCATATCGCCGCAATATCGACCGCTTATATCGACCGCTTGTATCGACCACTTAGGCATTGTAATCTTTCGACTTTGGAGGGACTTAGAATTTTTCTCTCCACTTCAAAAAGGAAAAATTGAAAGAAAGAAGACAAAGGAAGAGAACAAGCAGGATTCGAACCCACAACAGTATGAATCTCAAGCAACCCCTTATACCACCCAGCTACTGTGCTGCAGATGCTGAACTCTGTTGTTCTTACAGTCTTGTACCCAAATAGGCAACATCCTATGTACACTATAGTACAAATACTATACTAAAAAGGTTAAAATAGCTCCTAAAGGTTCAAATTTTGGGGTTATGGCAAAGGAATCGTGATAAATAGGATATTGACCTCGACTTCGGTCGATATGGGAAATATAGACCTCGTCTTGGTCAATATCCTATACATATCATGCCACAATCAGTAATACAAGCTGGATCGACATTTGTGTACACTGTATTCATGTATTGTAAAACTGTGGACACAATGTGCAATAAAACGATGAAAAATGTGAAGAAATTGTGTAGAGAAAGAAAGGGATTCAAACAAGTTTTCGTACAACACTCATCAGGAATCGTCGTTGTACTAAAGGACACTGAAACAAAAATTGAACTATTATAGAAAATCTAAGTTAGAGAAATAACACTAAGAGCAACAACAGTGAAATTTACAAGTGTGAATTTTAACAATCAAAGCGAGAAATGAACAAAGGAGAAAGGAAGGAAAGACAACGTGATAACACATAACAGCAGTACATTAAACCTAGAACATTAACGGCCAAGCTTGGCCGCACTAAACACGACACGTTACTTGAACAATTTCAACCCAATTATACTATCTTTCTGTACACACAAATTAGGCTTGTACAGACGCTGATAGATAGCTTCCAACACTTTTAACTGTAGTCCATAACCATGACGACCACGGCACAATACAGTGAACGAAGAGTCGGAATACGCACCGCAACAATCAGGACTAGCCAGCAGATGATTGTACACTGAAGACTTGCTACCACGAAACCTACGCACAACACTAACACTCTCACCGGCACTCTCACCACCACTCCCATCACCGCTCTCCGACTCACTGCTCCCTCCACTGTCCGTTCCATCCTCCGCTTCCGCTGTACTCTCTCTGTCTCGTCCATCCCGCCTGACCGGGTCCATTGAACTCAACTCGGCCGTCCCCCTGCTATCACGTCCCTCCTTTCGCCCTCGTCCGCTGAGTGCGTAGCTTCTGTTGTAGTTGGCTGTTGATCGTCTTGGTCTTTCAATTATGGGCTTGGATGGTGGATTAGTTGTAGTTGCTGTAGATTGCGTTGTTGGTGTTGGCGTGGGAGTTACTGATATGCAAGGTGGGTCTTTTTGAGTCGGCATTTGTAGTGTTAATGCAGCTGTCAGTGTTGCTCGCGGTCTGCCACTGGCAAGCTCCACCGCCGCAAGAACCGATGGCGGAGGATCAGGAGGAGGCAGTGGGTCCGGGACCGCAAGCGGCACCGCCCCAGCCAAAGCCGCCGGGGGCACTGACGAGGGAACCACCGACGGCCGGAGCAAAGGCGGCGACACAAGCCGACCCGATGAGCCACCACGCCCATTCTCCTCCACCACCGCCACCAACGACGGCGGAGCAAGCACAGTCTGAGAGCCAGGATCCGCGGGTTGTGTAGGCAACGGCTGTGTGGTTAATGGTTGTTTTCTAGGTCGCCCTCGCTTCGGTCTTTGTTGTTGTGCGCAAGGTGGAAGTATGTGACGTGGTGTGTGTTTGATGCGTGCGTTCAGGTGCTGAACAGTCCTACCAACATACCGACTAGCGCATTGTCGGCATTCAAAGTTGTAAATAAGATGACTAAGGTGAAGGGCTGGTAGGACATCCTGCCGCACCGTAAACGCACGCATCGTCGTAAAAACTGGCACAAAGTGTACTGCATAGTATGTTCGACGAACAACGGACTTGACTGCACTACAAACTGTAGTCGACTCCTGTCCTTTCCAAGGCAAACATAAATAGACGGGACAACGAGCAGGACCAAACAAAGGAGCCTTAGTTCTGACAACCGTTTATCGTAAGCCGACGTTTACTGGTCAGTACATTGTATATGACTCTTATTGTTCGTCTCAATATAAAGTAAACTTAGTGCGTAACCTTGTAGACCGTGCGAAGCGTATTTGTTCGTCCTGTAAGCTGCAGGAAGAGCTTGACTTTCTCCGGTCAGTTTTCGTTAAGAACGGGTACCCTGAGTTTTTGCTGCAGAAGTTGTTGAAAGTCGAACAAACTACTAAGGCTCCTTTGTTTGGTCCTGCTCGTTGTCCCGTCTATTTATGTTTGCCTTGGAAAGGACAGGAGTCGACTAAAGTTTGTAGTGCAGTCAAGTCCGTTGTTCGTCATACATACTATGCAGTACACTTTGTGCCAGTTTTTACGACGATGCGTGCGTTTACGGTGCGGAAGGATGTCCTACCAGCCCTTCACCTTAGTCATCTTATTTACAACTTTGAATGCCGACAATGCGCTAGTCGGTATGTTGGTAGGACTGTTCAGCACCTGAACGCACGCATCAAACAACACACACCACGTCACATACTTCCACCTTGCGCACAACAACAAAGACCGAAGCGAGGGCGACCTAGAAAACAACCATTAACCACACAGCCGTTGCCTACACAACCCGCGGATCCTGGCTCTCAGACTGTGCTTGCTCCGCCGTCGTTGGTGGCGGTGGTGGAGGAGAATGGGCGTGGTGGCTCATCGGGTCGGCTTGTGTCGCCGCCTTTGCTCCGGCCGTCGGTGGTTCCCTCGTCAGTGCCCCCGGCGGCTTTGGCTGGGGCGGTGCCGCTTGCGGTCCCGGTCCCACTGCCTCCTCCTGATCCTCCGCCATCGGTTCTTGCGGCGGTGGAGCTTGCCAGTGGCAGACCGCGAGCAACACTGACAGCTGCATTAACACTACAAATGCCGACTCAAAAAGACCCACCTTGCATATCAGTAACTCCCACGCCAACACCAACAACGCAATCTACAGCAACTACAACTAATCCACCATCCAAGCCCATAATTGAAAGACCAAGACGATCAACAGCCAACTACAACAGAAGCTACGCACTCAGCGGACGAGGGCGAAAGGAGGGACGTGATAGCAGGGGGACGGCCGAGTTGAGTTCAATGGACCCGGTCAGGCGGGATGGACGAGACAGAGAGAGTACAGAGGAAGCGGAGGATGGAACGGACGGCGGAGGGAGCAGTGAGTCGGAAAGCGGTGATGGGAGTGGTGGTGAGAGTGCCGGTGAGAGTGTTAGTGTTGTGCGTAGGTTTCGTGGTAGCAAGTCTTCAGTGTACAATCATCTGCTGGCTAGTCCTGATTGTTGCGGTGCGTATTCCGACTCTTCGTTCACTGTATTGTGCCGTGGTCGTCATGGTTATGGACTACAGTTAAAAGTGTTGGAAGCTATCTATCAGCGTCTGTACAAGCCTAATTTGTGTGTACAGAAAGATAGTATAATTGGGTTGAAATTGTTCAAGTAACGTGTCGTGTTTAGTGCGGCCAAGCTTGGCCGTTAATGTTCTAGGTTTAATGTACTGCTGTTATGTGTTATCACGTTGTCTTTCCTTCCTTTCTCCTTTGTTCATTTCTCGCTTTGATTGTTAAAATTCACACTTGTAAATTTCACTGTTGTTGCTCTTAGTGTTATTTCTCTAACTTAGATTTTCTATAATAGTTCAATTTTTGTTTCAGTGTCCTTTAGTACAACGACGATTCCTGATGAGTGTTGTACGAAAACTTGTTTGAATCCCTTTCTTTCTCTACACAATTTCTTCACATTTTTCATCGTTTTATTGCACATTGTCTCCACAGTTTTACAATACATGAATACAGTGTACACAAATGTCGATCCAGCTTGTATTACTGATTGCGGTTATCAATTTGTTGTCTCCTCGCCGTTTGTTCAAATATCATGCCACTTCTACTTTCCTGCCATAATTTATTACCTTCCTGCCATAATATGTATGTATATGTAAAAGTGTTGTGTTTATGTCAAAATGGAAAATGAAATACGTAGAGTAATATTCAACATACGCTTTATATTATGCAATTGTAAAATTTAAATAAATCCAAAAAAAATCCATGCCATTCTACTTTCCTGCCATAAATTGTTACTTTCCTGCCATAATATTTTGGAAATTTTGGCAAGTTTTTTGTTTCCTCCTTTTTTGGAAAATCATTTATTTTAGCGTACGATTGAGCACTAGGCGACCGTTATGCAATTATCAAAATTCAAAAATTCCAACCTTTGTCCTCAAATTATGGCAGGAAAGTCGAAATTATGGCAGGAAGGTAGGATTATTATGGCGAAAGTAAAATCATGCCAAAAAATTATGGCGAAGGTTAGGGTTAGGGGTAGGGTTAGGGTTAGGGTTAGGGTTAATGTTTTTTATCGTGTTTTGATCGTTTTCGCCAGCATTGGTTCAGGATTAGGCTTAGAATTGCAATTAGCTGTACACCTTGCTAATAGCCTTTAGTTTAGGGCTAGGGCTAGAGTTAGAGCTAGGGTTAGGGTTAGGGTTAGGTTTAGGTTTAGGTTTAGGGTTAGGGTTAGGGTTAGGGTTAGGGTTTGGGTTAGCGTTTAGTTTGCGTTTGCACCAGCTTCGCATTGCCTGTTTCTTAGAATTGCAATTAGCTGTATGGCTTGATATTATATTTTGGTTTAGGATTAGGGTTAGGGTTGGGGTTAGGGTTAGGGCTAGGGTTAATGTTTTTATCGTTTTTGGATCGTTTTCTCCAGCATTGGTTCAGGATTAGGCTTAGAATTGCAATTAGCTGTACCCCTTGCTAATAGCCTTTGGGTTAGGGCTAGGGCTAGAGTTAGGGCTAGGGTTAGGGTAAGGGTTAGGGTTAGGGTTAGGGTTAGCGTTTGGTTTTGCGTTTGCAGCAGCATTCGCATTGCCTGTTTCTTAGAATTGGAATTAGTTGTATGCCTTGGTATTAGGTTTGATTTAGGATTAGCGTGAGGGTTAGGGTTAGGGTTAGGGTTAGGGTAAGGATAAGGGTTAATTTTTTTAATCGTTTTTTGATCGTTTTCGCCAGCATTAGTTCAGGATTAGGCTTAGAATTGCAATTAGCTGTACCCCTTCCTAATATCCTTTGGTTTATGGCTAGGGCTAGAGTTAGGGTAAGGGTTAGGGTTAGGGTTAGGGTTAGGGTTAGAGTTAATGTTTTTTATCGTTTTTTGATCGTTTTCGCCAGCATTGGTTCAGGATTAGGCTAAGAATTGCAATTAGCGGCACGCCTTGCTAATAGCCTTTGGTTTATGGCTAGGAGTAGAGTTAGGGTTAGGTTTAGGGTTAGGGTTAGGGTTAGCGTGAGGGTTAATGTTTTTTGTCGTTTTTTTACTCGATTTCAACAGCATTAGTTCAAGGCCAGGCTTAGAATTGCAAATAAATGTAAGCTTGGGTATTATATTTGGTTCAGGGCTACGGTCAGTGTTTTGGTTAGGGTTAGCGTTAGGGTTAGGGTTAGGGTTAGGGTTAGCGTTCGGTTTTGCGTTTGCACCAGCATTCCCATTCCCTGCGGCTTAGAATTGCAAATAGCTGTATGCCTTGGTATTAGATTTTGGTTTAGGATTAGGGTTAGGTTTGTGGTTAGGGTTAGGGTTAGGGTTAGGGTTTGGGTTAGGGTTAATGTTTTTTGTCGTTTTTTTACTCGTTTTTAACAGCATTAGTTCAAGGCCTGGATAATGTCAGTGTTTGGGTTAGGATTAGGGTTAGGGTTAGGGTTAGGGTTAGGGTTAGGGTTAGCGTTTGGTTTTGCGTTTCCATGCCTTGGTATTCGATTTTGGTTTAGGATTAGGGTTAGGGTTGGGGTTTCCATACCTTGGTATTAGATTTTGGTTTAGGATTGGGGTAAGGGTTGGGGTTAGGGTTAGGGTTAGGGTTAGGGTTAATGTTTTATTATCGTTTTTTGATCGTTTTCGCCAGCATTAGTTCAGGACTAGGCTTAGAATTGCAATTAGCTGTACCCCTCGCTAATAGCCTTTGGTTTAGGGCTAGGGCTAGAGTTAGGGTTAGGGTTAGGGTTAGGGTTAGGGTTAGGGTTCATGTTTTTTGTCGTTTTTTCATCGTTTTCCCCAGCATTGGTTCAGGATTAGGCTTAGAATTGCAATTAGCAGTACGCCTTGCTAAAAGCCTTTGGTTTATGGCTAGGGCTAGAGTTAGGGTTAGGTTTAGGGTTAGGGTTAGGGTTAGGGTAATGTTTTTTGTCGTTTTTTTACTGGTTTTCATCAGCATCAGTTCAAGGCCAGGCTTAGAATTGCAAATAAATGGAAGCTTAAGGTGTTAGATTTCGTTCAGGGCTAGGGTCAGTGTTTAGGTTAGGGTTAGGGTTAGGTTAGGGTTAGCGTTCGGTTTTGCGTTTGCAACAACATTCGCATTGCCTGTGGCTTAGAATTGCAATTAGCTGTATGTCTTGGTATTAGATTTTGGTTTAGGATTAGGGTGAGGGTTAGGGTTAATGTTTTTAATCGTCTTTTGACCGTTTTCGCCAGCATTAGTTCAGGATTAGGCTTAGAATTGCAAGTAGCTGTACCCCTTCCTAATAGCCTTTGGTTTAGGGCTAGGGCTAGAGTTAGGGTTAGGGTTAGGGTTAGGGTTAGGGTTAGAGTTAATGTTTTTTATCGTTTTTTTATCGTTTTCGCCAGCATTGGTTCAGGATTAGGCTTAGAATTGCAATTAGCAGTACGCCTGGCTAATAGCCTTTGGTTTATGGCTAGGGCTAGAGTTAGGGTTAGGGTTAGGGTTAGGATTAGGGTTAGGGTTCATGTTTTTTGTCGTTTTTCCATCGTTTTCCCCAGCATTGGTTCAGGATTAGGCTTAGAATTGCAATTAGCAGTACGCCTTGCTAATAGCCTTTGGTTTATGGCTAGGGCTAGAGTTAGGGTTAGGTTTAGGGTTAGGGTTAGGATTAGGGTTAGGGTTTATGTTTTTTGTCGTTTTTTTTACTCGTTTTCAACAGCATTAGTTCAAGGCCAGGCTTAGAATTGCAAATAAATATAAGCTTGGGTATTATATTTGGTTCAGGGCTACGGTCAGTGTTTAGGTCAGAGTTAGGGTTAGGGTTAGGGTTCGGTTTTTACGTTTGCACCAGCATTCCTATTGCCTGCGGCTTAGAATTGGAAATAGCTGTATGCCTTGGTATTAGATTTTGGTTCAGGATTAGGGTCAGGGTTGTGGTTAGGGTTAGGGTTAGGGTTAATGTTTCTTTATCATTTTTTGATCGTTTTCGCCTGCATTAGTTCAGGATTAGGCTTAGCCATTAGCTGTACCCCTTGCTTATAGCCTTTGGTTTAGGGCTAGGGTTAGGGTTAGGCATAGGCTCAGGGTTAGGGCTTGGGTTAGGGTAATGGTTAGAGTTAGCGTTTAGTTTTGCGTTTGCACCAGCATTCGCATTGCCTGTGTCTTAGAATTGCAATTAGCTGTATGCCCTGGTATTAGATTTTCGTTTAGGATTAGGGTTAGGGTTAGGGTTAGGGTTAGGGTTAATGTTTTATTAAAAAAATAAAAAATAAATTTCACGGTTCGCGTGAGACTCGGCTGGAAGCCGAGTTTTCCGCATCCGCCGTGGGAACGCCACCACCCTCTAGGATCAAAGGCGCACAGTTAATTGGGAACTCGTGGCCTGGCACGAGGGTAACATGGATGCAGCTAATGGGATTTCGGTCTTTGACCACTTGGTGGTGGGTCTGATCTACTCACCTCCCACCGTTTAGGCGCTGCATCTGCGCCTTTGATCCTAATGTTTTATTGTCGTTTTTTTATTCCTTTTCAACGGCATTAGTTCAAGGCCAGGCTTAGAATTGCAGAGCTACGTCTCGTGACGGCCTGAATGCTATTTCATTTTTGGCAGCAGACAGATGGAACATGCTTCCACCTGGATGTCGTCAAGCTAAGCCCCTTTCTGCATTTGTCACAAGCACCAAGTCATTCCTAGGGCTCCCAGTAAAAGGGCAACGCCTGTTGGGAGTTCCCTAGTAAAATAATAAATTCTACTACTACTACTACTACTACTACTACTACTACTACTACTAAATAAATGGAAGCTTTTAAAAGAGAGCATGTCTGAGAATACCAAAGTATGTGTGCAAGTGGATCTCTCCGATTTCGCTCAAAATTTGCAGGTAGGCTCCCTTTGGGGTGTGGGTCGATTGTGCAAAGCCCTTGAACAAGTTTCTGAAGGGAACCTTGAAATTTGCATACCCCTCAAAAATGGCCGAAATATCACATTATTTATGGGTCTAGAAACGAGTCACACCACAGCGTATACGAACAAGCTATGAACAAAACTCCATCAAGCCAACATTGCCTCACCTTAGAAGAGTTCCTGGAGTAGTACCGCTTATCCACGCCAGCATCCCAGAAGACGAGGTCCATCACCCCCTGACGCCACAAATGATCGTCTTGAAAATAGCCAATTTACAAGCGCTGGCAAAACAGCCAGCTTCGTCCTCAATTGGCCAGAACTATACACCGGCAGATAGTAGAACACCTCTTCTAGCGCTGAGGACATGTTCTCCATCTTCCTTTTGGGGTTTTCTTGAAATAATGTTTTGGAATTTTTCCACTCGACCATGCTGAAATACGGCCAAAGTCATACCTGCGCAGGAAAGCTCGCCCCTCCGCGACGTCTCCTCAGCAATTTCTACTCCAACACTACTCCCAAGGCCGCAGAACAAAGTGTAGTGTTGACTCTGACAAGGAAAAGCAGCGGTGATCACTTGTCACTCCAAACGACAAGCTTCTCCTTGCGCCACCAATAATTTTTTGTGCGACTGTTGATGCAAAAGTGACTGAAGGCCTGAGCGCAGTTTTTGAATTTTATTGCAAGATGCACGGTGAAATCACGTGCCTTGTGACGCAAGAATGCCAAGTCGCGTGGCCCACGGCTCACGAGATTTCAGAGACACCTTTGTCAAGTGCGCTTGTTACTCGCCTTGAACGCCCGTTGGTCTGGAAGTGATCACACTTGTGTTGTTACTGCGCTCAAGAACACGCTGACCGTGTTGTAGGCCTACGAACCGGGACTTTCCCTGACCATGTAGGTCGAAGACCAGTGAAATGATGATGACATGACATTCTTTATGACGTAAGAAATCTCTCATGCAGTTCACGCGACAAGTGCGTGCAGCCAGTGCTGCTCGCGTGCCAGTCAACACAAAGGGACCGAGCTAGCCGCTTTTGTCGAGCATCGACATGAAAACAAGGGACTTTTACTGTTGGACTATGTTCGGGATTGCAGGAGGTAAGTTTGAAAGACGAATAACTCTCCATGCTGTACGGGGCATATTTCAACGGCTTGCTGCCATTGCAACACTCCTAGGACAGTTTGTGGGGGTTCTCAGCAGTTCAAGCAGGAAATGAAGCTCATTCTTACCTCTGCCATCATCAGATCATGGTCTGGTCCGAGTAGCGTTCCAGGCACATTCGCGATCGATGGCCGCGTATCGTGATGCAGGAAGCGTCATCCTACGTCACAGAGCACGCGATCTCACCGTGCATCTGGCAATAAAAATAAAAAAACTGCGCCCAGGCCTTCAGTCACTTTTGCATCAACAGTCGCACAAAAAATTATTGGTGGCACAAGGAGAAGCTTGTCGTTTGGAGTGACAAGTGATCACCGCTGCTTTTCCTTGTCAGAGTCAACACTACACTTTGTTCTGCGGCCTTGGGAGTAGTGTTGGAGTAGAAATTGCTGAGGAGACGTCGCGGAGTGGCGAGCTTTCCTGCGCAGGTATGACTTTGGCCGTATTTCAGCATGGTCGAGTTTAAAACTTCAAAAACGTTTATATCAAGAAAACCCCAAAAGGAAGATGGGGGACATGTCCTCAGCGCTAGAAGAGGTGTTCTACTATCTGCCGGTGTATAGTTCTGGCCAATTGAGAACGTAGATGGCTGTTTTGCCATCGCTTGTAAATTGGCTATTTTCAAGACGATCATTTGTGGCGTCAGGGGGTGATGGACCTCGTCTTCTGGGATGCTGGCGTGGCTAAGCGGTACTGCTCCTGGAACTCTTCTAAGGCGAGGCAATGTTGGCTTGATGGAGTTTTGTTCATAGCTTGTTCGTATACGCTGTGGCGTGACTCGTTCTAGACCCATAAATAATGTGATATTTCGGCCATTTTGAGGGGTATGCAAATTTCAAGGTTCCCTTCAGAAACCTTTTCAAGGGCTTTGCACAGTCGATCCACACCCCAAAGGGAACCTACCTGGAAATGTTTGAGCGAAATCGGAGAAATCCACGTGCACACATACTTTGGTATTCTCAGACATGCTCTCTTAAGGTGTTAGATTTTGGTTCAGGGCTAGGGTCAGTGTTTGGGTTAGGGTTAGGGTTAGGGTTAGCGTTGAGGTTTTGCGTTTGCACCAGCATTCGCATTGCCTGTGTCTTAGAATTGCAATTAGCTGTATGCCTTGGTATTATATTTTGGTTTAGGATTAGGGTTAGGGTTTGGGTTAGGGTTAGGGTTAGGGTTAGGGTTAATGTTTTTTTGTTTGTTTTTTACTCGTTTTCAACAGCATTAGCTCAAGGCCAGGTTTAGAATTGCAAATATTCATTTCCCCTCTTCCTCCCCTCTTCATGGTTTTACTGCATTATGGCGCGCTTTATCTGCGTAGACGCCGAGACCTTTGAGGTCGGCAGAGCAGCCTGGCCCCGCCACCACTTCTCGCACATATTCGGGAATATAGTGGACTTTCGTATCAAAAAAAATAAAAAAATAAAAAAAATAAATAAATGGAACCCCAGTCAAGAAAATGAGCAGTTGGTATTGTAAAAAAGGAAAGAAAAAAAGGAGAAAAGGAAAACACAAAACTCTTTTTTTGGTATTCATTGTATAAGCATCATCAATTTTATCATTCACGGAGCCTGTGGAATTTCGTTTTTTCATGATGGGATTTGTGATTTCTTGGATAAGACTTCTCACATTTCTCACAGACAACTCTTTCATTGGCATATTGTCTGATTTTTTTGTGATTATCTTGATACCACTCTGATGCTGATCTTCCAGGCTTGTTTTTATTCACGGTATCCAGTTTTTCGATCCAGTATCGTTCTCTCCTCTTAAGCTCATCTTCATCAAACATTGACAGAGAGTCGATCTGGACAATTTCTACATGTCCGAGATCAAGCAGAATGAATGAGGTCATAAAACCCCGTTCACCTTTTTGGTAGGCTTTGTAAGCTGATCGGTGACAGTACATCCGATTTTTCAGTGGTAGACAAGTGGACCCCACATATACCTGATCGGTGTGTTGGCTCACAAGTTTGTAAATCTTACAAGGAGAAGTCATCTTTGCTGATAGAAAATCTTTGAAATTCTCATCGGTATACTTCTACGTAACAGGATTCAAATAATCGTTTATGATGACAATTCGGTGTACTTGAAGTAGAAAAAAAGAAGAGAGTTGGTCTCCTTTCTCTTCTCTTTTCTTTCTCTCTTTTCTTTCTCTCTTCTATTTTTCTCACAAATATTCATCAAGAATTTCCTGAACCATCTCTAACAGACGATTGTTGGAGTAGGAACTCGAGAGTACTACATACTTTTTTTCACAAATTCTCAGGAAAATGCTTGGGATGATATTCATTTCTTCATCAAGAGCATTTTCATACACATCATCAAAGAAATCACTGAACAGTGAAGGACTATCTACCATTATTCTATCATTCATCTCATCCCAAGCCGCGGGATCATCCCTTGGATCACCATATCAAACCGCGGCATCCTCCCTTGGATCACCACAATCAGGAGTATCAGGTTCAGAGTGGAAGTCATCATAGGAGAAATAGTCACTTGGAAAAGACGCAGCCATCGTTGTAGGTAATTGATTTCACAAATTCTATCAAACTTGTTGGATCTTACCATAAAACGTGTACAGTTTAGATAAAAATAATTGGTGATATGTGTGGAAAGAAAAAAAGATAGATAGACAAACATGAAAATGTACCACATAATCTGCCGTGGGACAGTTGGGTTTGGATACTCTCTCTCCAACATTCCACAGTTCCGTGACAATATTCTGGGGGTGAGTTTGGAACTCACGAAAGATGATCAGGAGCATGACACGATCAACATCCACATATATACCAATAATCCACAGATTTTTATGTCATTGACAAAAGCAGAGCTTGACAAGATGGATAATGGAAATTTCAGACTTGTTTATGATGAAAAGATTGATGAGAGCATGGAAGATCACTGTGAAAATATGGGATTGTTGGTACATCTTTGTATCCATGAGAAATAAAAAAGTAGATAGATAGATAAAGATGAATGTTCATTTCCTATCGTGTAAGAAAAAGCAACAGATGAGGGGAATACAAGGAGAAGTCACATCAACTGGTCAACCATATGTCAAGGGTAAATGCTCAGTATGTGGTCGATCATGTTCACAATTTATCAAGAAATCGGAAATCAGAGAAGGTGGATTCCTGTCCGGTTTGTTCAAGATGATAGGTTTAGGAGTAAAAAAAAGATAGATACGAAATGGACGGACGATCTGGCTGATGAGTTACACAAGCCCAAGCGTGTGAATTTCACAAGGAGACAAGTGACTGTGAGTGAGATTGATGAAATCTGGTCTGCCGATCTCGTGGACATGACAGCTTTTCGTAAATACAATGATGAAATCAAATTTCTGCTTACTGTCATTGATCTGTTCAGCCGATATGCTTGGGTTGTCCCGCTCGAATGCAAGAAAGGTGTTGACATCCAATCAGCATTTCGATCCACCGTGAAAACTAGCAGCAGGAAACCACGTAAGCTGTGGGTTGATCAGGGTACCGAGTTCTATAATCGAACGTTCAAACACTGGCTTGATGAGAATCAGATCACGATGTACAGCACTCACAACGAAGGAAAGGCTGTTGTAGTTGAGCGTTTCAACCGAACTCTGAAAACCAGGATGTGGAAATACTTCAGCACTAACTCCACCAGCAGGTACATCGATGTCCTTCCACATTTGGTAGAGAAGTACAACACGACAAAACACAGAGGTGTTCGGATGACACCAACTGAGGCATCACGGGAGAAGAACGCCGATCGAATCCGTGACTCACTGGGTGAGAAATCTCCACTATCCAGGTCCACTAAATTTCAGATAGATGACCACGTCCGACTGGTGAAGCAGAAACGACATTTCGAGAAAGGATACACTCCGAACTGGACCGAGGAGGTATTCCGGATCACCGATATTCTCCCGACCAGACCCACTACGTTCTCTGTCAAGGACCTCGATGGTGAATCCGTTGACGGGTCATTCTATGAACAAGAGCTCCAGAAAACTACTCAAGAAATCTACCGGATCGAGAAAGTGCTCCGAAAGGACAACAAGAAGAAACAAGCCCTTGTGAGGTGGAAAGGCTACTCGGCAAGATTCGACAGCTGGGTCCCGTTTGATCAACTCAGCTGGTTGTGAAAAAGCTCCGACTCGGAAACTGAAAAATATGTGAGCTCTGAAAAAGCTCCGACTCCGAAACTGAAAAATTATTATGTGAGCTCTGAAAAAGTCCCGACTCGGAAACTGAAAAATATGTGAGCTCTGAAAAAGCTCCGACTCCGAAACTGAAAAATTATTATGTGAGCTCTGAAAAAGTCCCGACTCGGAAACTGAAAAATATGTGAGCTCTGAAAAAGTCCCGACTCGGAAACTGAAAAATATGTGAGCTCTGAAAAAGCTCAGACTCGGAAACTGAAAAACTCCGAGAAAGGTCAAATCTCACAGTGACGTCAGCTGATGATGACTGTGTCTCCAATCACAAGATCGTGGGTTCGAATCTAGGTTTGGACACCCCGTTCTTTTTTTCTTTCTTTCTAGGATGTAGATTAATGTACATTAGAGGGTAGTGATTATACAGTAATGCTATCACTGATCGAAAAAATCCTTGTGTAGTGTAAAGATGGAATTTGACCTGAGCAAACTCACTATCACCTATGATGGGAAGAAACTCAAGACTGAGAAACAACTCCAGTGGATTCACAAAAAATTAGAGCAAAGAAAGAATCGGGAACTTCTCAAGAAACGGATTCGGAAGAATCGGGAGAATCGGAAGAGGAAACCGATTGTCACACCACCGTTCACAGTCTCAAAGTCAGTACCCAAAGGGATTCTGAAATCGTTCATCTATGAACCGAAAGAGAATCATCCAGATCTGTATATTCTTTGATAGTATCAACATCCCACTGAGAACATTGATACAGAAAGAACTGGAAAATCTCAAGGGTGTGAAAGTCAGTCTGACATTACAAGTAGAAATGGAGAAAGGAGATGACATAACAACCACAGACACACCATACTTCAGGAGTGGACCAATGACAGTCACAACATCTCATGAGATTGATAACGGTATTCAAACGGCACACACACAAATTCATACAAATATCAATAAGTGGATACAGAATGGATCAAACTGGCACATCAATCACATCACCAGATTTTATGTTGATGTAGCAGCATATCAGCCAATGAGAGGTAAATCCTACATTGATTTACCGAACGAGCTCAAGAAAAAGAAGGCAATCATCAATGTCAAGAATAAGGATGATAAATGTCTGATGTGGGCACTGCTCTCAGCTCTGTATCCAGCAAAGAAAATTAGTGACAGGGTAACTCAGTATACAGACTATAGCAACAAACTTGATCTGTTCGGAATCGATTTTCCAACACCACTGAGTCAGATTTCCAAAGTCGAGAAGCAAAACAACCTAGCTATCAATGTCTTTGGGTATGAGGATAACGTGATCTATCCACTACTGCTGACAAAGAAAAGAGGTGAGGAAGTGATCAATCTTCTACTATACCAAAAAGAAGATCAGAATCACTACTGTTGGATCAAAGATTTCAGCAGATTGTGCTACGATCAGTCAAAGCATAAAGCCAGGAAATTCTTCTGTACAAGATGTCTCCAACCACACAACACAGAGAAATCCCTGAGCAATCATCAGGAATATTGTGATAATGTCACTGGATTATCAGCACACATGGTACTACCAGAACCAGACGAAGATGGAAATCCACCAACACTGAAGTTCATTAATCATCACAAAATGCTACAATGTTCCTATGTCATCTATGCTGACACTGAGGCACTGATCAAGAAAATTGAGGGAGTGAAAAGCCAACAAACCAGCCGGGATTCACAACATGTTCCTTGTGGTTTTGGTTATGTCGTGGTACGTTCTGACGGAGTGATGACAAGTCAGTGTTTCTACCGGGGTGCTGATGCCATGGATGTATTCTTTGATAAACTCAAAGATGAGGAGAAGAAAATCCAATCAGCACTCAATAATCCAGCACCGATGGATCTCACTAAGGAACAAGAAGAATTGTTCAGAGAGACAGAAGACTGTTGGATTTGTAAAAAGAAACTTGGTGAGGACAGAGTCCGTGATCACGACCACATCACTGGTGATTTCCGCGGTGCCGCACACAATGACTGTAACATCAAACTCAGAATTTATCCATACAAGCAGCACATCCCTGTGGTTTTTCACAACCTGAAAGGCTATGACAGTCATCATCTCATCGGAGCAATCGGAAAGACAGATGTTGAGACCGTCACATACACGGATAAGGACGGTGTGTGTAAGAGTAAAACTGTGGGTGAGATATCAGTCATTCCCAACAACATGGAGAAATTCATCTCATTCACATGGAGACAGTTCCGGTTCATCGACAGCTGCGAGTTTCTCAATGCGTCACTCGATAGACTTGTGAAAACGACACCAGATGAGTCATTCACTCACACCAAGACGTTGCCAAACCATCAGCTGTTGATGAGGAAAGGAGTATACCCCTATGAGTACATGAACAGCTTCTCCAGGTTCGATGAGACTCAGCTACCAGCACAGAGTAAGTTCTATTCTTCACTGTCTGATGAGGGGGTGAGTGACGATGACTACAAACATGCTGAGAAAATGTGGATGAAATTCGACTGTCAGACTCTTGGTGATTATCACGACTTGTATCTCAAGACCGACGTGTTTCTCTTGGCTGACATCTTTGAGAATTTCAGAGTAGAAGCTGTCAGAACGTATCAGCTGGATCCAGCAAATTACTACACTCTGCCTGGATTTGCCTGGGATGCTCTGTTGATGTACTCAGGTGTGTCCTTGGAATTACTAACAGACTATGATCAGCACTTGTTTGTAGAATCAGGAATGAGAGGCGGTGTGTCGATGGTCTCACAACGATATGCTGCTGCTAATAATCACTATCAGGAGAAATTTGATGCTGATCAGCCATCGTCATTTATCCAGTATCTCGATGCCAACAGTCTCTATGGTTGGGCAATGTCACAACATCTCCCAGTGTCTGATTTTCGGTGGGAGAAACCATCAGAGAAACTCCTGAACAAGATACTGAATACTCAAGATGATTCCTCACCGGGGTATATCGTCGAGTGTGATCTGGAATATCCACACGAACTTCATGAGAAGCACAACGATTATCCAGTTGCTCCAGAACGTCTTTCCGTCAATGAGGACATGCTATCTCCATACCAGCAGGAGCTTGTTGATAAGCTCAATTCTTCCGGAGTAGATGCTCTCAAACTTGTACCAAACTTGAGGGACAAGACAAAGTACGTTCTCCATTACCGAAACTTGAAACTCTACACTCAGCTCGGACTACGTTGTGTCAAAATTCATCGTGCTCTGAAATTTACTCAGACACCGTGGATGAGAAACTACATCGAGAAGAATACAGACCTCCGGAAGAAGGCAAAGGATGATTTCTCTAAGGACTTCTATAAACTGATGAACAATGCGGTGTTTGGGAAAACTATGGAGAACGTTCGGAGGAGAGTCAACATAAAATTGTTGAGAAGTCGTGAGGAGAAATAAATCAAACAGCTTGTTGCCAAACCAACGTACAACCGCCATGTGATCTTCAACGATGACCTGGTCGGGGTACAAAGTAACAGGACAAAGGTCGTCCTCAACAAGCCCATATATGTTGGGATGTCGATTTTGGATCTCTCAAAGACACTCATGTATGACTTTTACTACAATCACCTGAAAGCGATGTATGGCTCTGATGTGAGACTCTTGTACACCGATACAGACAGCTTGGTTCTTCATTTCTTTACTGATGATCTGTTTGATGACATGAGTGAGTTTCTTGAGAAGTATGATACAAGCAATTATGATCAATCACATCCGTTATATTCCGAGAAAAACAAGAAAGTTGTTGGTCTGTTCAAAGATGAACTCGGTGGGAAACTGATCACTGAGTTTGTAGGACTTCGTTCCAAGATGTACAGTTACTCTGGTGAGGAAAGTGGAAAAAGAGCAAAGGGGGTGAAAAAAGCAGTGCTCAAGAAAACTATCACACGTGATGATTTCCGAAATTGTCTCTTGGATCAATCCGTGTTCCATCGAGAAATGACAACACTCCGGAGTCATAGTCACGTTATTTTCGGAGAAACGGTTAATAAGATAGCCTTATCACCATTGGACACAAAACGATACATCATAGAAGATGGATGTAGCACGGTAGCGTTCGGACACCATGAAATACCAAGATATCTGGCTGAGGAGGGGTTTGATAGTAGCATTTCATTCATGAGTTATGCTCCGGATATGATGAAGCAGTTCGTCCAGTGATCATGAGAAAGAAAAAAAGGAAAAAAAAGGAAAAAGAAAGAAAGACATTTTTTTACTTTTTCTTACACATTCGATTTTCTATAATCCTCCCATATAGCATCAAGTCTTTGTTGTGACGTTTTACACTTTGGAATGAATGGTTTGATCTTGATCACATCATCTTCATCATCAATGAGTTTCGAAAGTAAGTTAGGAATGGATTTTTTCTTTGACTTTTTGACTTTTTTCTCTTTATTTGCTACTACCTTGATCCGCTGAATTTCATCAACAAGATTGTTGAATGGGGTTTTGCTAAGATATTTTGGTAAACCAACCTTGTTCAGGGTTATCTCCAACCTTGTTTCGATTCCTGTTCTGGTTTTGGATTTGTCTATTTCTTCGAAGAAAGATGTGGTATCATACAGATCATTTTTCTTCATCTCATACACCTCAAGATCCTCTGGAGTTACTTCATTTTCCAAAATCATCAATTCTATATCTGTAGGAAACCATTCCTGGTTTCTATAGTCAATGTAGTCCGCTATCATCTTATCTTTCCTGGTAGAGTGTTCATCATCTATCCATGTATCCATCACTTCTGTAGTATCCCTGCCCGACCAATACGGAAGCAGTACGGAACTAATACGGAGCTTTGCCTGATGTATATTTAGTGTATCTCCGTATGTAAGCGTACGGCAGCTGCTGCATAAAAGCGGCTGAGCATTTCTGTTTTGATGAAGAGAAGATTAGATTAGATTGGATAGCAATGAAAGCTAACTCGAAGAAGAAGGATTAAACCTCTAGGTGAGCACCGGAGAGAAAGTTATTTATTTTGCCGCTTCTTCTTTCACTAACAATTATATCTCAGGTGTGTACCTGAAAGTAGAATAAAAGTAATTATTGTTGATTTCACCGCGCCTACCACTCGGCTACCCATTACATTGGTGGCAGCGGTGTATTTTTAAATAAAACATTGGTGATTCGACCCCAGACCCCCATGGCTCAACCCACTGCAGCTCCGTGCGACGAATCAAGATGAGAATCCTGTTTCTTGCCTTCCTGGGCCTGGCCCTGCTTATTAGCTTGCAGCACAGTACGGGTGCTAGCGTGGATCACCCTTCTCTCCGCACGTCATTCACTGGAGACTCCGATGGCGATTCCAAGCGACCCGCTACGTACATATATACTACCGGTGGTGATGGCGAAGCTGATGAGGACGATAACAGGCAGGCTGCTGCCCAAGACAAGGAGGGTATTCCCCAAGACCAGCAGCGTTTGATTTTCGCCGGCACGCAGTCGGAAGCACGAGCCCACTCTTCATTTGGTACTTCGCCTCCGTGGTGGGATGCAGATTTTCGTCAACACTATTCCTGGCTAGACCATTACTCTTTACGTCGCGCAAAGCGATGCTATCGACAATGTGAAGACCACGATTCAAGACGAGGAGGGAGGTCAATCAGGTCATTTGTCTGACGCCGAGCTAGCCGCTCTGAGTGACCGGCTCAACCAAGATGAAGATACAACCTGGCTTGCCCTCCGCCGTAGCTCCAGCCGCCGCCGTGGTTACTAACGCTGATTCCAGGTATGGCATTTTCTTTCCTGTCTTCCTTCAGTCTCCCTGTTTTTTTCAGTCTTCCTTTATGCGAGTGTGTGAATCCAGTTTAGTTTGGTAGGCGTCTGATCATGGTGAGCCACGGTTTACCCAGCTAACGTGGGACAATGTGTGTGACAACGCCCCTTATAGTTATAGTGTATTCAGTTCGGTTTTTGAACTGCGATGTTCCTGGCGGGTTGTGCCAGCGTAGTGCAGCAAGAGTGCTGTGGCTTCAGGTCCTATTTGGAGGACAGTTCTTTCCCCTTTTGACCCCGTGAGATCGTGTGAACCTGGTGTGCTTCTACTTTATGATTTGTTATCAGTTCATTTCTTCTGTCTACTCTAAACGTTAGCATTTCCGATATATTATTTGCCATCTTCCGGTTGACGCTGTGTTCGTAACTCTTCACTAATTTTTTGAAAATCACGAGGGCGTGATTATCTGTAGGAAGGGAGGGTGTAGTATCCCTGCCCGACCAATACGGAAGCAGTACGGAACTAATACGGAGCTTTGCCTGATGTATATTTAGTGTATCTCCGTATGTAAGCGTACGGCAGCTGCTGCATAAAAGCGGCTGAGCATTTCTGTTTTGATGAAGAGAAGATTAGATTAGATTGGATAGCAATGAAAGCTAACTCGAAGAAGAAGGATTAAACCTCTAGGTGAGCACCGGAGAGAAAGTTATTTATTTTGCCGCTTCTTCTTTCACTAACAATTATATCTCAGGTGTGTACCTGAAAGTAGAATAAAAGTAATTATTGTTGATTTCACCGCGCCTACCACTCGGCTACCCATTACACTTCTTCTTCTTTGTTTGTGGAGTAGTCGTCATCAAACCAGTCATCCATGATTTCACTTCTAAAAAATATTTTTTGCTTTTTGTTTTTGTGGATTGTTTGACTATTTTTACAAATCGTTTGCTGAGAATTTCACTTCTTCTTTCTGGAAATGCTTTATAGCAACAACAACAAGTTTGAGACTGAGAGTGTCATCGGTCTTGTCTTTGTAAACCCACTTCAGGTGAACGATACCATTGACGGTGTCACCTTGCTTGATCTTGTTGGTTTTTGATGGTTTGTTGTCCTCATCAAAGGTTGTACAATCAGGAGAAATCTGGAGAAACAGTATTGGGTGGTCACACTTTGCTGTGTTAATTCTGCTTCTAACCACATTTCCTTCGGATTCTATCTGCTTCTCGATCCGACGGATGGATTTACAAATGTCACTGTCAGTAGAAAATTTCAGAGAGTCCTCTTGTCCTTTCTTCACAACATTCATGATATTTGTCTCATCAGTGAATTTTATGTATGGTTCCTTATCATTGATTGTCAGTGATCCACATTTATTCCCATCCTTGATTGTAATTCGACAATCAATGGAGTCAGTGAGAATAGCAGCTGTGTCAAACGGGGTTGGTTTCTTGCTTATCATCTTGGAAAGTTTGTGTAGAATCGTTGGTTATACCTATGGCAACCGTTCCTCTAATACAGAATAATTAGGATCATCATCCAAAGCTGAACCACCTGAAGTTGGCTCAGAAACCGACCCCACATCAGTCCTCGAAGTGAGCCAAGATGGGGTAAGTGAAAAAGCTGAAGTTGCCTCAGAAACCGATCCCACATCAGTCCTCGAAGTGAGCCAAGATGGGGTAAGTGAAAAAGCTGAAGTTGGCTCACTTCCGATTTTCTCGGAGACAGCAAGTTGACTCACTTTTCTGGAACTGGGTTGAGCCAACATGGGATCAGTGGTTGGAGTTGTAAAATTAGTACTTGGAGGTGTACAATTAGTACTTGGAGTTGTAATATTAGTACTTGGGTGTCTATCCTTTAGTATAGTAGTATAGGGGGAGGGGGAGACTTTCAAGAGCGGCCCCGAAGGGCCGATCGAGAAAGTTCGATTTTGGCTCACCTGGAAGGTGAGCCAGAACCCCCTCCTCCTATACTACTTAGGGTTAGGGTTAGGGTTAGGGTTAATGTTTTTCATCGTTTTTGGATCGTTCTCGCCAGCATTGGTTCAGGATTAGGCTTAGAATTGCAATTAGCTGAATCCTTCCTAATAGCCTTTGGTCTAGGGCTAGGTCTAGAGTTAGGGTTAGGGTTAGGGTTAGGGTTAGGGTTAGGGTTAATGTTTTTGATCTATTCCGCCAGCATTGGTTCTGGATTAGGCTTAGTATTGCAATTAGCTGTACCCCTTGCTAATAGCCTTTAGTTTAGGGCTAGGGCTAGAGTTAGGGCTAGGGTTAGGGTTAGGGTTAGGGTTAGGGTTAGGGTTAATGTTTTTGATCTATTTCGCCAGCATTGGTTCAGGATTAGGCTTAGTATTGCAATTAGCTGTACCCCTTGCTAATAGCCTTAAGTTTAGGGCTAGGGCTAGAGTTAGGGCTAGGGTAAGGGTTAGGGTTAGGGTTAGGGTTAGGGTTAGGGTTAGGGTTAGGGTTAGGGTTAGGGTTAGGGTTAGGGTTAGGGTTAGGGTTAGGGTTGGGGTTAGGGTTTGGGTTAGCGTTTAGTTTTGCGTTTGCACCAGCTTCGCATTGCCTGTTTCTTAGAATTGCAATAAGCTGTATGGCATGATATTATATTTTGGTTTAGGATTAGGGTTAGGGTTGGGGTTAGGGTTAGGGCTAGGGTTAATGTTTTTTATCGTTTTTTGATCGTTTTCGCCAGCATTGGTTCAGGATAAGGCTTAGAATTGCAATTAGCTGTACCCCTTGCTAATAGCCTTTGGGTTAGGGCTAGGGCTAGAGTTAGGGCTAGGGTTAGGGTTAGGGTAAGGGTTAGGGTTAGGGTTAGGGTTAGGGTTAGGGTTAGCCTGTTTCTTAGATTTGCAATTAGCTGTATAGCTTGATATTATATTTTGGTTTAGGATTAGGGTTAGGGTTGGGGTTAGGGTTAGGGCTAGGGTTAATGTTTTTTATCGTTTTTTGATCGATTTCGCCAGCATTGGTTCAGGATTAGGCTTAGAATTGCAATTTGCTGTACCCCTTGCTATTAGCCTTTGGGTTAGGGCTAGGGCTAGAGTTAGGGCTAGGGTTAGGGTTAGGGTTAGGGTTAGGGTTAGGGTTAGGGTTAGGGTTAGCGTTTGGTTTTGCGTTTGCACCAGCATTCACATTGCCTGTTTCTTATAATTGCAATTAGGTGTATGCCTTGGTATTAGATTCTGGTTTAGGATTAGGGTTAGGGTTGGGGTTAGGGTAAGGGTTAGGGTTAGGGTTAATGTTTTTTTATCGTTTTTTGATCGTTTTCGCCAGCATTGGTTCAGGATTAGGCTTAGAATTGCAATTAGCTGTACCCCTTCCTAATAGCCTTTGGTTAGGGCTAGGTCTAGAGTTAGGGTTAGGGTTAGGGTTAGGGTTAGGGTTAGGGGTAATGTTTTTTGTCGTTTTTTTACTCGTCTTCAAAAGCATTAGTACAAGGCCAGGCTTAGAATTGCAAATAATTGAAAGCTTGGGTATTAGATTTGGTTCAGCGCTAGGGTCAGTGTTTGGTTTAGTGTTAGGGTTAGGGTTAGGGTTAGGGTTAGGGTTAGGGTTAGCGTTAGCGTTCGGTTTTGTGTTTGCACCTGCATTCGCATTGCCTGTGGCTTAGAATTGCAATAAGCTGGATGCCTTGGTATTATATTTTGCTTTAGGATTAGGGTTAGGGTTAGGGTTAGGGTTAGGGTTTATGTTTTTATCGTGTTTTGATCGTTTTCGCCAGCAATGGATCTGGATTAGGCTTAGAATTGCAATAAGCTGTGCCCCTTCCTAATAGCCTTTGGTTTAGGGCTAGTTCTAGAGTTAGGGTTAGGGTTAGGGTTAGGGTTAGGGTTAGGGTTAATGTTTTTTGTCGTTTTTTTACTCGTTTTCAACAGCATCAGTTCAAGGCCACGCTTAGAATTGCAAACAAATGTAAGCTTGGGTATTAGATTTGGTTTAGGGCTAAGGCTAGAGTTAGGGTTAGGGTTAGGGTTAGGGTTAGGGTTAGGGTTAATGTTTTTTGTCGTTTTTCACTTGTTTTCAACAGCATCAGTTCAAGGCCAGGCTTAGAATTGCAAATAAATGGAAGCTTGGGTATTAGATTTGGTTCAGCGCTAGTGTCAGTGTTTGGGTTAGGGTTAGGGTAAGGGTTAGGGTTAGGGTTAGGGTTAGGGTTAGGGTTAGAGTTAGGGTTAGGGTTAGCGTTCGGTTTTGCGTTTGCACCTGCATTCTCATTGCTGTGGCTTAGAATTGCAATTAGCTGGATGCCTTGGTATTATATTTTGCTTTAGGATTAGGGTTAGGGTTAGGGTTAGGGTCAGGGTTAGGGTTAGGGTTAGGGTTAGGGTAAGGGTTAGGGTTAATGTTTTTGATCAGCATTGGTTCAGGATTAGGCTTAGAATTGCAATTAGCTGTACCCCTTGCTAATAGCCTTTAGTTTAGGGCTAGGGCTAGAGTTAGGGCTAGGGTTAGGGTTAGGGTTAGGGTTAGTGTTAGGGTTAGGGTTAGGGTTAGGGTTAGGGTTAGGGTTAGGGTTAATGTTTTTTTGTCGGTTTTTTTACTCGTTTCCAACAGCATAAGTTCAAGGCCAGGCTTAGAAATTCAAAAAAATGGAAGCTTAAGGTATTAGATTTGTTTCAGGGCTAGGGTCATGGAAAACATGGATGCAGTGAATGGGACTTTCGGTCTTTGACCACTTGCTGGTGAGCTGATCTACTCACCTTCCACCGCTTTAGGAGCTGCATCTGCGCCTTGATCCTTGGAGGGTGGTGGCGTTCCTACGGATGCGGAAAACCCGGCTTCCAGCCGAGTCTCACGCGAACCGTTATTATTATTATTTTTTTAGGGTCAGTATTTGGGTTAGGGTTAGGGTTAGTGTTAGTGTTAGGTTTAGGGTTAGCGTTTGATTTTGCGTTTGCACCAGCATTCGCATTGCCTGTGTCTTAGAATTGCAATTAGCTGTATGGCTTGGTATTATATTTTGGTTTAGGATTAGGGTTAGGGTTGGGGTTAGGGTTAGGGCTAGGGTTAATGTTTTTTATCGTTTTTTGATCGTTTTCGCCAGCATTGGTTCAGGATTAGGCTTAGAATTGCAATTAGCTGTACCCCTTCCTAATAGCCTTTGGTTTAGGGCTAGGTCTAGAATTAGGGTTAGGGTTAGGGTTAGGGTTAGGGTTAATGTTTTTGATCGTTTTCGCCAGCGTTGGTTCAGGATTAGGCTTAGAATTTCAATTAGCTGTACCCCTTGCTAATAGCCTTTAGTTTAGGGCTAGGGCTAGAGTTAGGGCTAGGGTTAGGGTTAGGGTTAGGGTTAGGGTTAGGGTTAGGGTTAGGGTTAGGGTTTGGGTTAGCGTTTAGTTTTGCGTTTGCACCAGCTTCGCATTGCCTGTTTCTTAGAATTGCAATTAGCTGTATGGCTTGATATTATATTGTGGTTTAGGATTAGGGTTAGGGTTGGGATTAGGGTTAGGGCTAGGGTTAATGTTTCTTATCGTTTTTTGATCGTTTTCGCCAGCATTGGTTCAGGATTAGGCTTAGAATTGCAATAAGCTGTACCCCTTGCTAATAGCCTTTGGGTTAGGGCTAGGGCAAGAGTTACGGCTAGAGTTAGGGTTAGGGTTAGGGTTAGGGTTAGGGTTAGCGTTTGCTTTTGCGTTTGTACCAGCATTCGCATTGCCTGTTTCTTAGAATTGCAAGTAGGTGTATGCCTTGGTATTAGATTTTGGTTTAGGATTAGGGTTAGGGTTAGGGTTAGGGTAAGGGTTAGGGTTAGAGTTAATGTTTTTTATCGTTTTTTGGTCGTTTTCGCCAGCATTGGTTCAGGATTAGGCTTAGAATTGCAATTAGCTGTACCCCTTCTTAACAGCCTTTGGTTAGGGCTAGGTCTAGAGTTAGGGTTAGGGTTAGGGTTAGGGTTAGGGTTAGGGTTAGGGTTAATGTTTTTTGTCGTTTTTTTACTCGTCTTCAACAGCATTAGTTCAACGCCACGCTTAGAATTGCAAACAAATGTAAGCTTAGGTATTAGATTTGGTTTAGGGCTAGGGCTAGAGTTAGGGTTAGGGTTAGGGTTAGGGTTAATGTTTTTTTGTCGTTTTTTACTCGTTTTCAACAGCGTTAGTTCAAGGCCAGGCTCAGAATTGCAAATAAATGAAAGCTTTGGTATTAGATTTGGTTCAGCGCTAGGGTCAGTGTTTGGGTTAGGGTTAGGGTTAGGGTTAGGGTTAGGGTTAGGGTTAGGGTTAGGGTTAGCGTTCGGTTTTGCGTACGCACCTGCATTCGCATTGCCTGTAGCTTAGAATTGCAATAAGCTGGATGCCTTGGTATTATATTTTGCTTTAGGATTAGGGTTAGGGTTAGGGTTAGGGTTAGGGTTAGGGTTAGGGTTAGGGTTAGGGTTAGGGTTAGGGTTAGGGTTAGGGTGAGGGTTAGGGTTAGGGTTAGGGTTAGGGTTAGGGTTAGGGTTAGGGTTAGGGTTAGGGTTAGGGTTAGGGTTAGGGTTAGGGTTAGGGTTAGGGTTAATGTTTTTGATCTATTTCGCCAGCATTGGTTCAGGATTAGGCTTAGTATTGCAATTAGCTGTACCCCTTGCTAATAGCCTTTAGTTTAGGGCTAGGGCTAGAGTTAGGGCTAGGGTTAGGGTTAGGGTTAGGGTTAGGGTTAGGGTTAGGGTTAGGGTTAGGGTTGCGGTTAGGTTTAGGGTTAGGGTTAGGGTTAGGGTTAGGGTTGGGGTTAGGGTTTGGGGGGAGCGTTTAGTTTTGCGTTTGCACCAGCTTCGCATTGCCTGTTTCTTAGAATTGCAATAAGCTGTATGGCATGATATTATATTTTGGTTTAGGATTAGGGTTAGGGTTGGGGTTAGGGTTAGGGCTAGGGTTAATGTTTTTGATCGTTTTTTGATCGTTTTCGCCAGCATTGGTTCAGGATTAGGCTTAGAATTGCAAATAGCTGTACCCCTTGCTAATAGCCTTTGGGTTAGGGCTAGGGCTAGAGTTAGGGCTAGGGTTAGGGTTAGGGTTAGGGTTAGGGTAAGGGTTAGGGTTAGCCTGTTTCTTAGAATTGCAATTAGCTGTATAGCTTGATATTATATTTTGGCTTAGGATTAGGGTTAGGGTTGGGGTTAGGGTTAGGGCTAGGGTTAATGTTTTTATCGTTTTTTGATCGTTTTCGCCAGCATTGGTTCAGGATTAGGCTTAGAATTGCAATTTGCTGTACCCCTTGCTAATAGCCTTTGGGTTATGGCTAGGGCTAGAGTTAGGGCTAGGGTTAGGGTTAGGGTTAGAGTTAGGGTTAGGGTTAGGGTTAGGGTTAGCGTTTGGTTTTGCGTTTGCACCAGCATTCGCATTGCCTGTTTCTTAGAATATTATTGCAATTAGGTGTATGCCTTGGTATTAGATTTTGGTTTAGGATTAGGGTTAGGGTTGGGGTTAGGGTTAGGGCTAGGGTTAATGTTTTTTATCGTTCTTTGATCGTTTTCGCCAGCATTGGTTCAGGATTAGGCTTAGAATTGCAATTAGCTGTACCCCTTGCTAATAGCCTTTGGTTTAGGGCTAGGTCTAGAGTTAGGGTTAGGGTTAGGGTTAGGGTTAGGGTTAATGTTTTTGATCGTTTTCGCCAGCGTTGGTTCAGGAATAGGCTTTGAATTTCAATTAGCTGTACCCCTTGCTAATAGCCTTTAGTTTAGGGCTAGGGCTAGAGTTAGGGCTAGGGTTAGGGTTAGGGTAAGGGTTAGGGTTAGGGTTAGGGTTAGGGTTAGGGTTAGGGTTTGGGTTAGCGTTAAGTTTTGTGTTTGCACCAGCTTCGCATTGCCTGTTTCTTAGAATTGCAATTAGCTGTATGGCTTGATATTATATTTTGGTTTAGGATTAGGGTTAGGGTTGGGATTAGGGTTAGGGTTAGGGCTAGGGTTAATGTTTCTTATCGTTTTTTGATCGTTTTCGCCAGCATTGGTTCAGGATTAGGCTTAGAATTGCAATTAGCTGTACCCCTTGCTAATAGCCTTTGGGTTAGGGCTAGGGCAAGAGTTAGGGCTAGGGTTAGGGTTAGGGTTAGGGTTAGGGTTAGGGTTAGCGTTTGGTTTTGCGTTTGTACCAGCATTCGCATTGCCTGTTTCTTAGAATTGCAAGTAGGTGTATGCCTTGGTATTAGATTTTGGTTTAGGATTAGGGTTAGGGTTGGGGTTAGGGTAAGGGTTAGGGTTAGAGTTAATGTTTTTTATCGTTATTTGATCGTTTTCGCCAGCATTGGTTCAGGATTAGGCTTAGAATTGCAATTAGCTGTACCCCTTGCTAATAGCCTTTAGTTTAGGGCTAGGGATAGAGTTAGGGCTAGGATTAGGGTTAGGATTAGGGCTAGGGTTAGGGTTAGGGTTTAGGTTAGCGTTTAGTTTTGCGTTTGCACCAGCTTCGCATTGCCTGTTTCTTAGAAGTGCAATTAGCTGTATGCCTTGGAACTAGATTTTCGTTTAGGATTAGGGTCAGGGTTGGGGTTAGGTAGGGTTAGGGTTAGGGTTAGGGTTAATGTTTTTTTATCGTTTTTTGATCGTCTCCGCCAGCATTGGTTCAGGATTAGGCTTAGAATTACAATTAGCTGTACCCCTTCCTGATAGCCTTTGGTTTAGGGCTAGGGCTACACTTAGGGTTAGGGTTAGGGTTAGGGTTAGGGTTAGGGTTAATGTTTTTTTGTCGTTTTTTTTTCTCTTTTTCGACAGCATAAGTTCAAGGCCAGGCTTAGATATTCAAATAAATGGAAGCTTAAGGTATTAGATTTGGTTCAGGGCTAGGGTCAGTATTTGGGTTAGGGTTAGGGTTAGTGTTAGGGTTAGGGTTAGGGTTAGCGTTTGATTTTGAGTTTGCACCAGCATTCGCATTGCCTGTGGCTTAGAGTTGCAATTAGCTGTATGGCTTGGTATTATATTTTGGTTAAGGAATAGGGTTAGGGTTGGGGTTAGGGTTAGGGCTAGGTTTAATGTTTTTTATCGTTTTTTGATCGTTTTTGCCAGCATTGGTTCAGGTTTAGGCTTACAATTAGCTGTACCCCTTGCTAATAGCCATTGGTTTAGGGCTAGGGCTAGAGTTAGGGCTAGTGTTAGGGTTAGGGTTAGGGTTAGGGTTAGGGTTAGGGTTAGCGTTTGGTGTTGCGTTTGCACCAGCATTCGCATTGCCTTTTTCTTAGAATTGCAATTAGGTGTATGCCTTGGTATTAGATTTTGGTTTAGGATTAGGGTTAGGGTTGGGGTTTGGGTTAGGGTTAGGGTTAATGTTTTTGATCGTTTTTTGATCGTTTTCGCCAGCATTGGTTCAGGATTAGGCTTAGAATTGCAATTAGCTGTACCCCTTCCTAATAGCCTTTGGTTTAGGGCTAGGTCTAGAGTTAGGGTTAGGGTTAGGGTTAGGGTTAGGGTTAATGTTTTTTGTCGTTTTTTTACTCATCTTCAACAGCATTAGTTCAAGGCCACGCTTAGAATTGCAAACAAATGTAAGCTTGGGTAATAGATTTGGTTTATGGGCTAGGGCTAGAGTTAGGGTTAGGGTTAGGGTTAGGGTTAGGTTTGGGGTTATGGTTAATGTTTTTTATCGTTTTTTGATCGTTTTCGCCAGCATTGGTTCAGGATTAGGCTTAGTATTGCAATTAGCTGTACCCCTTACTAATAGCCTTTGGTTCAGGGCTAGGGCTAGAGTTAAGGTTAGGATTAGGGTTAGGGTTACGGTTAGGGTTAGGGTTAATGTTTTTTTCTCGTTTTTATACTCGTTTTCAACAGCATTAGTTCAAGGCCACGCTTAGAATTGCAAACAAATGTAAGCTTGAGTATTAGATTTAGTTAAGGGCTAGGGCTAGAGTTAGGGTTAGGATTAGGGTTAGGGTTAGGGTTTATGTTTTTTGTCGTTTTGTACTCGTTTACAACAGCATTAACGTTAGGTCAAGGCCAGGCTTAGAATTTTCAAATAAATGGAAGCTGAAGGTTTTAGATTTGGTTCAGGGCTAGGGTCAGTGTTTGGGTTAGGGTTAGGGTTAGGGTTAGGGTTACGGATGCGGAAAACCCGGCTTCCAGCCGAGTCTCACGCGAAGCGTTATTATTATTTTTTTTAGGGTCAGTATTTGGGTTAGGGTTAGGGTTAGTGTTAGGGTTAGGGTTAGGGTTAGCGTTCTGTTTCGCGTTTGCACTAGCATTCGCATTGCCTGTGGCTTAGAATTGCAATTCGCTGTATGCCTTGGTATTTTATTTTGGTTTAGGATTAGGGTTAGGGTTGGGGTTAGGGTTAGGGTTAGGGCTAGGGTTAGTTTTAGGGTTAGGGTTAGGGTTAGCGTTTGGTTTTGCGTTTGCACCAGCATTCGCATTGCCTGTGTCTTAGAATTGCAATTAGCTGTATGCCTTGGTATTAGATTTTGGTTTAGGATTAGGGTTAGGGTTTGCGTTTGGGTTAGGGTAAGGGTTAGGGTTAATGTTTTTTTATCGTTTTTTAATCGTTTTCGCCAGCATTGGTTCAGGATTAGAATTGCAATTAGCTGTACCCCTTCCTAATAGCCTTTGGTTTAGGGCTAGGGCTAGAGTTAGGGTTAGGGTAAGGGTTAGGGTTAGGGTTAGGGTTAATGTTTTTTGTCGTTATTTTACTCGTTGTCAACAGCATTAGTTCAAGGCCAGGCTTAGAATTGCAAATAAATGGAAGCTTAAGGTATTAGATTTGGTTCAGGGCTAGAGTCATTGTTTGGGTTAGTGTTAGGGTTAGGGTTAGGGTTAGCGTTCGATTTTGCGTTTGCACCAGCATTCGCATTGCGTGTAACTTAGAATTGCAATTAGCTGTATGCCTTGGTGTTAGATTTTGGTTTAGGATTAGGGTTAGGGTTGGGTCTAGGGCTAGGGTTAGGGTTAGGATTAGGGTTAATTTTTTTATCGTTTTTTGATCTTTTTCCCCAGCATTGGTTCAGGCTTAGGCTTAGAATTGCAATAATTGTACCCCTTCCTAATAGCCTTTGGTTTGGGGCTAGGGCTAGAGTTCGGGTTAGGGTTAGGGTTAGGGTTAGGGTTAGGGTTAGGGTTAGGGTTAATGTTTTTGTTGGCGTTTTTTTACTCGTTCTCAACATCATTAGTTCAAGGCCAGGCTTAGAATTGCAAATAAATGTAAGCTTTGGTATTAGATTTGGTTCAGGGCTAGGGTGTTTGGGTTAGGTTTAGGGTTAGGGTTAGCGTTCGGTTTTGCATTTGCACCAGCATTCGCATTGCTTGTGGCTTAGAATTGCAATTAGCTGTATGCCTTGGTATTATATTTTGGCTTAGGATTAGGGTTAGGGTTGGGGTTAGGGTTGTTGTTGTTGTTGTTGTTACTTTATTTTACTTCTCCAGAATTACAGGCAGTAGAATGCCTTCTCACTAGACCAGGTCTAGTTCTCACAAATGATGAAGAATGTGAATGAACATGCTTAAGCTAATGAAAAACAAGAAATAGAAAAAGATGAGAAAATCTTGTGTTATATATTTTATGACGGTATTTGTATGTGAGTGACAGTGATTAAATGACAAGGGAAAGAAAAGAAAAAGATAGAAAGAAAACAGTAAGGAATAAACGGAGCAGATGTATGAAATAGAAATAGAGAAGTTGAGGTATTTGAGGAGAAAAGTCAGTTTGTCGATTAGAGACCAAACCAAAAGATCAAAAATGCACATGTCTGACGAATGAGTCAAGACAGAGAAAGCGTGTCAAGAACATCTGGGCACAGCAGGGCTTTGAAACCCAGAATATCTTCATGGCAACGAATATTTGCCGGAAGCCTGTTCCAATACACGCTGCCCACGAATTGCATGGACGCTCGAGATGCTGGTCCACGAACGAACGGAATTTGGAGAAGACGTGAGACCTGGCCACGTGTAACACGGCGTGTGCTTTGCTCAAGACCAGGTTCAGCGATCAACAGAAAGAAAGGCGAAAATAGCATGCTTGCATTGGAGGCAAGACATCTATGGACAAAAACAACAATCTTGAGCTTAAAATGTTGGATCAGTGGGGAAATATTTAATCTAGAAATAAGAGGTGCGGTCGGTGTTTGACGAGGGAGCTGAAACACAGCTCTGACTCCAGCCTTGCTGATCTTCCCCAAACGGTCGAGAAGCTGAGCTGTGAGGCTTGGGTAGAATGCTGCTGAAGCATAACACAGCTGGCTGTTTACCATACTGGTGTACCACGACCGTCGAGCTCTAAGCGTTAGTGAACGCCCGTGTCTCCACAATTGCCCTATGGTTTGTGCAGTTCTACGTGACACATAGTCGACATGTGGCCACCATGACAATTGCGCCACGAGGCTGAACGAACATGACCTGAGTCTTGCTGGCATTCATTACGAGGCCGATGTCTTCAAGCCATCGGGAGATATCAGTTACTGCTCTCGTCAGAGTTCTGCCAACAAAATCTAAGTCAGGATGGGAGAAATCAAGGATTATATCGTCAGCAAATTCTTGGTGATTGACAGTTGCAGGAAGTGCTGTGTGCAGATTACGGGTGTACAACACAAAGAGAATGGGTCCAAGAACGCTCCCTTGCGGAACACCACGCGTACAGCCAACAGAGCAAGACAAGCTGTCCAGCACCCTCACTTGCTGTGACCTGCCACTGAGGTAGTCACAGAACCAGTGTAGGGGTGCTCCTCCAATGCCTAGGGTGTGCAGTTCATTAACCAGCCTCTCATGTTGTACACGATCAAACGCCTTCGACATATCAATCATAACCAAACCGGTGTACTTGCGCTCGGATTTCGCTAATAGCCAGCGATTCACTGCTAGTACCAATGCATCTTCTGTTGAATGGCGGGGTCGATATGCAAATTGAGTCATCGGGTATAAATCATTGCTGTACAGATATTCTGTCAGCTGTCTCTTCACAAACTGCTCTAGGATACGCGAAACGATAGGGAGTAAGGATACATGTCTGTAGTTGCGGGCTGATGAGCGGTCTCCGGCTTTATGCAGGGGACTGATGTGGGAGTGCTTGAACGTGGTGGGCACAACACCACTCTGTAGTGAACTATTAATGATACAGGAAAGTGGAGGAGCAAGCACATTTGCACATTGCCGCAGGACAATTCCAGGTACAGAGTCACTGCCGGCAGCTTTGAATGGATCCACAGCTTTAAGACACTTTTCGACATCTGCAACACTTACAGGTTTGAAGACGTGAAGACTGTTGGCTGGCATTGGCCCAAGTGGCGGGTGCAGATTCTGTGGTCTGCTTGGGTCATTGACAATTTCACCGAAGACATGGCCGAGATCCTCAACAGAAACCTGAGGTATTTGACGTTCCTTCCGTCGCCCTGTGACTGTGTTCATTGCTGACCAAAGTTTCCGCTGATCAGGTGTGTTGCACTGGTTTACGAAGTACAGGTTACGAAGCTTTCGGTTAAGCTTCCTGGCAAAAGCGCTGGCGAGCCGATGTTGCTCACGAAGCACCTCATTGGCTTGATCCTTCATGAGTCGATGGTGTAGCCTGTTGCGGTGCCGTACTGCAGATACCAACTCCTCAGTTAACCAAGGACAGATCCGGCGACCACGCTTGCGCCTCGCCACCAAGGGGGCGTGCTCATCTAGTGTTTCCAAATAGCAGACGTGAATGCACCTGTCATGTCATTTATCGTGCCGTTCCGAGGGAACTGATGAAAGTGGACACACAGATCAGTCTGAAACTTCTCCCAGTCGATGGTGTGGATACGGCGACTCTGTCCGGGTTGTGATGTTCGGTTTACCCCTGTCTGGTTTACAGGCAAGTGTGCAAGGATGGCGAAATGGTCGCTAATATCTCCGTAAATCGTTTCACAGGCACCAGAAATGGGTGTATTTGACAGAAACAGATCTATGGTTGAAGCCGTGTGGCTCGTGACACGAGTTGGTGAGGTGACATAATTCCGAAGATTACTACTGGATAGTACTCGGTGCAGATGTTGTGCGTTCGGAGAGTTCTCACAGCTGTAATCAATGTTGAAGTCTCCAATGAGAACGGTAGATGCCTGAGGGCCTTCCATAGCAGTTTCTATGTTCTCTTGAAGAGAGTCCCAGTACGGCACTGGCTTGTCTGGAGGACGGTATCCACACCCGACAAGGAGAGTATCACCAGGACATCTGACTTCCAGCCATACAATCTCTAGCTCAGCAGCTTCCAAATCCATTCGTCTTCGGACAACCACAGACTCATGGCAGTAAATGCCGACGCCACCACCTTGCTGGATGGGGCGGTCCTTCCTGAAAAGTTTGTAATGAGGAATCGCCAATTCTCCATCACCAACATCGGGTTTCAGCCAGGTTTCTGACATACCAAAGATGTGCACTCCTCTGGCCGACAGGAACTCCTTCACCTCATCCACTTTCCGTCTGATGCTGCAAACATTCAGAAATGAGATTGTCAGCATTGACCTTTAGATTTGCTGCGGGTAAGCACTCCATCGTTGAGATCGCTGGTCGCTGACTGATCTTTTGGTCCGTCAGGCTTCTGCATATCCACTGAGTTCCCAGATCCAGGGTACTTGTCGAAGTTCCATTTTCCACTGTAGTACGGAGATGGCCAAAATTCCTTTGTATTTACAAGTTCAATACTCGTTCTGTTGAGAATGAGTCGGGCTGAGTGACCTTTCTCCTTGGGAAATAGCGTGCAATCATGGATTTGCACCTTCACGCCAACCTCTTGCGCCCTTTGTTGTACGTATTGACAAAGGGTATCTGCATCGCAATCCTTCCGGAGGTTGCCCACAAACAGAACAGCCTTCCTTCCTGTTGGCTTCTTGGTGCAGATCAGCTGCCATAAATTGCTGCCTTCCGCATCCTCTTCAAAAGTAGGGAGCATTCTGGAAAGTCCTTGTTTGCCAGGTTTTGCATCAGTTGGAGCATCTGGGTCCATTTGATGCACCCTGGACGCTTCAGTCATGCTGGTATCTTGTTGTTCGGTACGTACAACTGAGGAGCATGGTTCAACCGAATCTCGTACTAGTTCCTTTTGAGGACAGCCAGCTACGGGTACGGGTACGCCAGGGCTGGAAGCTGCAACTCGCTTCTGTTTCTTCTGGGATGATTTTTGCACCGAGGGAGATCCTTGGCGTCTTTGGCCGTCATCTCGTTTGTGAGCGCTTCTACCTTCCGCGTAAGGTGGTCGATACGATTTAGAAGTCGTTTCTCCCTATCCTCAGCTGCACTGCGGTCTAGCTCCAGTATCTCAACGATCTTCAGAAAGTAAGATTTCTCCATACTAGTACTCTGGTTTGAACTTGCCGATTCGAAGGTGGGGGACACCAGATCTGCCGGACGCTCGACATCTATTGGCACGCCTGTCGCCATAGCCCAGGACAGTGTTGTACCTGGCATCGGACGGTCTCTACACAGGTAAAAAAGCCCAAAAACACAGGAGCGTGGGAAACTGCTCCCGAACTACACTGTAAATAAAAAGGCTTGGGGTTAGGGTTAGGGTTAATGTTTTTGATCGTTTTCGCCCGCATTGGTTCAGGACTAGGCTTAGAATTACAACTCCGTTCCTAATAACCTTTGGTTTATGGCTAGTGCTAGAGTTAGGGCTAGGGTTAGGGTTAGGGTTAGGATTAGGGTTAGGGTTAGGGTTAGGGTTAGGGTTAGGGTTAGCGTTTGGTTTTGCGTTTGCACCAGCATTCGCATTGCCTGTTTCTTAGAATTGCAATTAGGTGTATGCCTTGGTATTAGATTTTGGTTTGGGATTAGGGTTAGGCTTGGGGTTAGGGTAAGGGTTAGCGTTTGATTTTGCGTTTGCACCAGCATTCGCATTGCCTGTGTCATAGAATTGCAATTAGCTGTATGCCTTGGTATTAGATTTTGGTTTAGGATTAGGGTTAGGGTTGGGGCTAGGGTTAGGGTTAGGGTTAGGGTTAGGGTTAGGGTTAATGTTTTTTTATCGTTTTTTGATCTTTTTCGCCAGCATTGGTTCATGATTGGGCTTAGAATTGCAATTAGCTGTACCCCTTCCTAATAGCCTTTGGTTTAGAGCTAGGGCTAGAGTTAGGGCTAGGGTTGGAATTAGAATTAAGGTTAGGGTTAAGGTTGGGGTTAGGGTTAGCGTTTGGTTTTGCGTTTGCACCAGCATTCGCATTGCCTGTGTCTTAGATTTTCAATTAGCTGTATGCCTTGGAATTAGATTTTAGTTGAGGATAAGGGTTAGGGTTGGGGTTAGGGTTAGGGTTAGGGTTAGGGTTAATGTGTTTTATCGTTTTTTGATCGTTTTTGCCAGCGTTGGTTCAGGATTAGGCTTAGTATTGCAATTAGCTGTACCCATTACTAATAGCCTTTGGTTCAGGGCTAGGGCTAGAGTTAGGGTTAGGGTTAGGGTTAGGGTTAGGGTTACGGTTACGGTTAATGTTTTTTTGTCGTTTTTTTACTCGTTTTCAACATCATTAGTTCTGGGCCAGGCTTAAGAATTGCAAATAAATGTATGCTTGGGTATTAGATTTTGTTTAGGACTAGGGCTAGAGTTAGGGTTAGGGTTAGGGTTAGGGTTAGGGTTAGGGTTAATGTTTTTTTGTCGTTTTCTTTACTCGTTTTCAAAAGCATTTTTTTGAACGTTTTCGCCAGCATTGGTTCAGGATTAGGCTTAGTATTTCAATTAGCTGTACCCCTTCCTAATAGCCTTTGGTTTAGGGCTAGGGCTAGAGTTAGGGTTAGCGTTCGATTTTGCGTTTGCACCAGCATTAGAATTGCAATTAGCTGTATGCCTTGGTATTAGATTTTGGTTTAGGATTAGGGTTAGGGTTGGGGCTAGGGTTAGGGGTAGGGTTAGGGTTAGGGTTAGGGTTAATGTTTTTTATCGTTTTTTGATCTTTTTCGCCAGCATTGGTTCAGGATTAGGCTTAAAATTGCAATTAGCTGTACCCCTTCCTAATAGCCTTTGGTTTGGGGCTAGGGCTAGAGTTCGGGTTAGGGTTACGGTTAGGGTTAGGCCTTGACGGATCATGCTAGCATAAATTTTCGCATAATTCCTACCAAAATCGAATAATCGCATAATTCGAGGCTAGTTGCATACGAATCGCATAAATTGGAATAATCCGCCTGTTCGCATCAAATTCCATACAGTTGTACATGTTCTACAAGTGCAGGTGCAAGTAGATGCCCCAGGAAGTCGTAGGTTTACAACATGCAACATGTCCAGTCCACTACAATCAGTGGCGGTCGTAGCTAGGTCAGATGGTGCATTGACCCCGTTGAACTTTTGCTACTGCAGACGTCAGTACAACGCCCAGTACAACGCCCTCTACAAAAAAAAGCTCTTGCGCTGGTCGTCATGCATGTTTTTTTGCGAAACCAAGTCGGCTAGTGCTGTGGTGTTTCGTCGCAAATGTGCAGCATAATGCGGCATGATATGACAACTTTTAGCATGAAAATACCATAATTCGGCAATTTTTTAAGCAATGCGAAAAGCATAATTTCACGAAAATATTAGCATAATCCGTCAAGGCCTAATTAGGGTGAGGGTTAGGGTTAGGGTTAGGGTTAATGTTTTTTGGCGTTTTTTTACTCGTTTTCACCAGCATAAGTTCAAGGCCAGGCTTAGAATTGCAAATAAATGTAAGCTTCGGTATTAGATTTGGTTCAGGGCTAGGGTCAGTGTTTGGGTTAGGGTTAGGGTTAGGGTAAGGGTTAGGGTTAGCGTTAAATAAATGTAAGCTTTGGTATTAGATTTGATTTAGGGCTAGAGCTAGAGTTAGGGTTAGTGTTAGGGTTAGGGTTAAGGATAGGGTTAGGGTTAATGTTTTTCTCGTTTTTTCACTAGTTTTCAACAACATTAGGTCAAGGCCTGGCTTAGAATTGCAAATAAATGGAAGCTTAAGGTATTAGATGTGGTTAAGGGCAAGGGTCGGTGTTTGGGTTAGGGTTAGGGTTAGGGTTAGGGTTAGGGTTAGGGTTAGGGTTAGGGTTAGGGTTAGGGTTAGGGTTAGGGTTAGCGTTTGGTTTTGCGTTTGCACCAGCATTGGCATTGCCTATGTCTTTGCAATTAGCTGTATGCCTTGGTATTATATTTTGGTTTAGGATTAGGGTTAGGGTTGACGTTAGGGTTACGGTTAGGGTTAATGTTTTTTATCGTTTTTTGATCGTTTTCGCCGGCATTGGTTCAGGATTAGGCTTAAAAGTGCAATTAGCTGTACCCCTTCCTAATAGCCTTTGGTTTAGGGCTAGGGCTAGAGTTAGGGTTAGGGTTAGGGTTAGGGTTAGGGTTAATTTTTTTTAGTCTTTTTTTTACTCGTTTTCAACAGCATTAGTTCAAGGCCAGGCTTAGAATTGCAAATAAATGTAAGCTTGGGTACTAGATTTGGTTAAGCGCAAGGGTCAGTGTTTGGGTTAGGGTTGGGGTAAGGGTTAGGGTTAGGGTTAGGGTTACCGTTCGGTTTTGCTTTTGCACCAGCATTCGCATTGCCTGTGTCTTAGAATTGCAATTAGCTGTATGGTTTGGTATTATATTTTGGTTTAGGATTAGGGTTAGGGTTGGGGTTAGGGTTAGGGCTGTTTTTTATCGTTTTTTCATCGTTTTCGCCAGCATTGGTTCAGGATTAGGCTTAGAATTGTAATTAGCTGTACCCCATGCTAATAGCATTTGGTTTAGGGCTAGGGCTAGAGTTAGGGCTAGGGTTAGGGTTAGGGTTAGGGTTAGGGTTAGGGTTAATGTTTTTTGTCGTTTTTTTACTCGTTTTCAACAGCATTAGTTCAAGGCCACGCTTAGAATTGCAAACAACTGTAAGCTTGGGTATTATATTTGGTTGAGGGCTAGGGCTAGAGTTAGGGTTAGGGTTAAGGTTAGGGTTAGGGTTACGGTTAATGTTTTTTTGTCGTTTTTTACTCGTTTTCAACAGCATTAGTTCAAGGCCAGGCTTAGATTTGCAAATAAATGGAAGCTTGGGTATTATATTTGGTTCAACGCTAGGGTCAGTGTTTGGGTTAGGGTTAGGGTTAGGATTAGGGTTAGGGTTAGGGTTAGGGTTAGGGTTAGGGTTAGGGTTAGCGTTCGGTTTTGCGTTTACCCCACCATTCGCATTTCCTGTGGCTTAGAATTGCAATTAGCTGGATGCCTTGGTATTATATTTTGCTTTAGGATTAGGGTTAGGGTTAGGGTTAGGGGTAAGGTTGGGGTTAGGGTTAGGGTTAGGGTTAGGGTTAGGGTTAATGTTTTTGATCGTTTTTGCCAGCATTGGTTAAGGATTAGGCTTAGAATTGCCATTAGCTGTACCCCTTGCTAATAGCCTTTGGTTTAGGGCTAGGGATAGAGTTAGGGCTAGGGTTAGGGTTAGGGTTAGGGTTAGGGTTAGGGTTTGGGTTAGCGTTTGGTTTTTACGTTTGCACCAGCATTCGCATTGCCTGTTTCTTAGAATTGCAGTTAGCTGTATGCCTTGGTACTAGATTTTCGTTTAGGATTAGGGTCAGGGTTGGGGTTAGCGTTAGGGTTAGGGGTAGGGTTAGGGTTAATGTTTTTTTATCGTTTTTTGATCGTCTCCGCCAGCATTGGTTCAGAATTAGGCTTATAATTACAATTAGCTGTACCCCTTCCTAATAGCCTTTGGTTTAGGGCTAGGGCTAGAGTTAGGGTTAGGGTTATGGTTAGCGTTAGGGTTAATGTTTTTTTTGTCGTTTTTTACTTGTTTTCAACAGCATTAGTTCAAGGCCAGGCTTAGAATTGCAAATAAATGTAAGCTTGGGTATTAGATTTGGTTTAGTGCTAGGGCTAGAGTAAGGGTTAGGGTTAGGGTTAGGGTTAGGGTCAGGGTTAGGGTTAGGGTTAATGTTTTTCTGTCATTTTTTACTCTTGTTCAACAGCATAAGTTCAAGGCCAGGCTTAGAAATTCAAATAAATGGAAGCTTAAGGTATTAGATTTGGTTCAGGGCTAGGGTCAGTATTTGAGGTAGGGTTAGGATTAGTGTTAGGGTTAGGGTTAGGGTTAGCGTTTGATTTTGCGTTTGCACCAGCATTCGCATTGCCTGTGTCTTAGAATTGCAATTAGCTGTATGGCTCGATGTTATATTTTGATTTAGGATTAGGGTTAGGGTTTGGGTTAGGGTTAGGGCTAGGGTTAATGTTTTTTTATCGTTTTTTGATCGTTTTCGCCAGCATTGGTTCATGATTAGGCTTAGAATTGCAATTAGCTGTACCCCTTTCTAATAGCCTTTGGTTTAGGACTAGGGCTAGAGTTAGGGCTAGGGTTGGGGTAAGGGTTAGGGTTAGGATTAGGGTTAGCGTTTGGTTTTGCGTTTGCGCCAGCATTCGCATTGCCTGTGTCTTAGATTTGCAATAAGCTGGATGCCTTGGTATTATATTTTTGTTGAAGATTAGGGTTAGGGTTAGGGTTAGGGTTAGGGGTAGGGTTAGGGTTAGGGTTAGGGTTAGGGTTTGACTTAATGTTTTTGATCCTTTTTTGATCATTTTCGCCAGCATTGGTTCAGGATTAGGCTTAGAATTGCAATAAGCTGTACCCCTTGCTAATAGCCTTTAGTTAAGGGCTAGGGCAAGAGATAGGGCTAGGGTTAGGGTTAGGGTTAGGGTTAGGGTTAGGGTGAGGGTTTGGGTTAGCGTTTAGTTTTGCGTTTGCACCAGCTTTGCATTGCCTGTTTCTTAGAAGTGCAATTAGCTGTATGCCTTGGTACTAGATTTTTTCGGGTTAGGGTTAGCGTTTGATTTTGCGTTTACACCAGCATTCGCATTGCCTGTTATATTTTGGTTTAGGATTAGGGTTAGGGTTGGGGTTAGGGTAAGGGTTAGGTTGAGGGTTAGGATCAATGTTTTTTATCGTTTTTTGATCGTTTTCGCCAGCATTGGTTCAGGATAAGGCTTAGAATTGCAATTAGCTGTACTCCTTGCTAATAGCCATTGGTTTAGGGCTAGGGCTAGAGTTAGGGCCAGGGTTAGGGTTAGGGTTAGGGTTAGGGTTCGGGTTAGGGCTAGCGTTTGGTTTTGCGTTTGCACCAGCATTCGCATTGCCTGTTTCTTAGAATTGCCATTAGGTGTATGCCTTGGTATTAGATTTTGGTTTAGGATTAGGGTCAGGGTTGGGGTTAGGGTTAGGGTTAGGGTTAATGGTTTTCATCGTTTTTTGATCGTTTTCGCCAGCATTGGTTCAGGATTAGGCTTAGGATTGCAATTAGCTGTACCGCTTCCTAATAGCCTTTGGTTCAGGGCTAGGTCTAGAGTTAGGGTCAGGGTTAGGGTTAGGGTTAGGGTCAGGGGTAATGTTTTTGATCGTTTTCGCCAGCATTGGTTCAGGTCACTTCAGGATTAGGCTTAGAATTGCAATTAGCTGTACCCCTTGCTAATAGTCTTTAGTTTAGGGCTAGGGCTAGATTTAGGGCTAGGGTAGGGTTAGGGTTAGGGTTAGGGTTAGGGTTAGGGTTAGGGTTAGGGTTAGGGTTTGGGTTAGCGTTTTGTTTTGCGTTTGCATCAGCTTCGCATTGCTTGTTTCTTAGAATTGCAATAAGCTGTATGGCTTGATATTATATTTTGGTTTAGGATTAGGGTTAGGGTTGGGGTTAGGGATAGGGCTAGGGTTAATGTTTTTTATCGTTTTTTGATCGTTTTCGCCAGCATTGCTTCAGGATTAGGCTTACAATTGCAATTAGCTGTACCCCTTGCTAATAGCCTTTGGGTTAGGGCTAGGGCTAGAGTTAGGGCTAGGGTAAGGGTTAGGGTTAGGGTTAGGGTTAGGGTTAGGGTTAGGGTTTGGTTTAGCGTTTGTTTTTCCGTTTGCACCAGCATTCGCATTGCCTGTAACTTAGAATTGCAATTAGGTGTATGCCTTGTTATTAGATTTTGGTTTAGGATTAGGGTTAGGGTTGGGGTTAGGGTAAGGGTTAGGGTTAGGGTTAATGTTTTTTTATCGTTTTTTGATCGTTTTCGCCAGCATTGGTTCAGGATTAGGCTTAGAATTGCAATTAGTTGTACCCCTTCCTAATAGCCTTTGGTTAGGGCTAGGTCTAGAGTTAGGGTTAGGGTTAGGGTTAGGATTAGGGTTAGGGTTAATGTTTTTTGTCGTTTTTTTACTCGTCTTCAACAGCATTAGTTCAAAGCCACGTTTAGGATTGCAAACAAATGTAAGCTTGGGTATTATATTTGGTTTAGGGCTAAGCCTAGAGTTAGGGTTAGGGTTAGGGTTAGGGTTATTGTTTTCTTGTCGTTTTTTACTCGTTTTCAACAGCGTTATTTCAAGGCCAGGCTTAGAATTGCAAATAAATGAAAGCTTGGGTATTAGATTTGGTTCAGCGCTAGGGTCAGTGTTTGGGTTAGGGTTAGGGTTAGGGTTAGGGTTAGCGTTAGCGTTCGGTTTTGCGTTTGCACCTGCATTCGCATTGCCTGTGGCTTAGATGCCTACATTTTTGCTTTAGGATTAGGGTTAGGGTTAGGGGTAGGGGTAGGATTAGGGTTAGGGTTAGGGTTAGGGTTAGGGTTAATGTTTTTGATCGTTTTCGCCAGCATTGGTTCAGGATTAGGCTTAGAATTGCAATGAGCTGTACCCCTTGCTAATAGTCTTTAGTTAAGGGCTAGGGCTAGAGTTAGGGCTAGGGTTAGGGTTAGGTTTAGGGTTAGGGTTTGGGTTAAGGTTAGGGTTTGGGTTAGCGTTTAGTTTTGCGTTTGCACCAGCTTCGCATTGCCTGTTTCTTAGAATTGCAATTAGCTGTACCCCTTCCTAATAGCCTTTTGGTTTAGGGCTAGGTCTAGAGTTAGGGAAAGGGTTAGGGTTAGGGTTAGGGTTAATGTTTTTGATCGTTTTCGCCAGCATTGGTTCAGAATTAGGCTTAGAATTGCAATTAGCTGTACCCCTTGCTAACAGCCTTTAGTTTAGGGCTAGGGCTAGAGTTAGGGCTAGGGTTAGGGTTAAGGTTAGGGTTAGGGTTAGGGTTAGGGTTAGGGTTAGTGTTAGGGTTTGGGTTTGCGTTTAGTTTTGCGTTTGCACCAGCTTCGCATTGCCTGTTTCTTAGAATTGCAATTAGCTGTATGGCTTGATATTATATTTTGGTTTAGGATTAGGGTTAGGGTTGGGGTTAGGGTTAGGGCTAGGGTTAAAGTTTTTTATCGTTTTTTAATCGTTTTCGCCAGCATTGGTTCAGGATGAGTCTTAGAATTGCAATTAGCTGTACCCCTTGCTAATAGCCTTTGGGTTAGGGCTAGGGCTAGAGTTAGGGCTAGGGTTAGGGTTAGGGTTAGGGTTAGGGTTAGGGTTAGGGTTAGCGTTTGGTTTTGCGTTTGCAGCAACATTCGCATTGCCTGTTTCTTAGAATTTGAATTAGGTGTATGCCTTGGTATTAGATTTTGGTTTAGGATAAGCGTGAGGGTTAGGGTTAGGGTTAGGGTTAGGGTTAGGATAAGAGTTAATTTTTTTATTCGTTTTTTGATCGTTTTCGCCAGCATTAGTTCAGGATTGGGCTTAGAATTGCAATTAGCTGTACCCCTCTCTAATATCCTTTGGTTTATGGCTAGGGCTAGAGTTAGGGTTAGGGTTAGGGTTAGGGTTAGGGTTAGAGTTAATGTTTTTGATCGTTTTTTGATCGTTTTCGCCAGCATTGGTTCAGGATTAGGCTTAGAATTGCAATTAGCGGCACGCCTTGCTAATAGCCTTTGGTTTATGGCTAGGGCTAGAGTTAGGGTTAGGGTTAGGGTTAGGGTTAGGGTTAGCGTGAGGGTTAATGTTTTTTGACGTTTTTTTACTCGATTTCAACAGCATTAGTTCAAGGCCAGGCTTAGAATTGCAAATAAATGTAAGCTTGGGTATTATATTTGGTTCAGGGCTACGGTCAGTGTTTTGGTTAGGCTTAGCGTTAGGTTTAGGGTTAGGGTTAGGGTTAGCGTTCGGTTTTGCGTTTGCACCAGCATTCCCATTCCCTGCGGCTTAGAATTGCAAATAGCTGTATGCCTTGGTATTAGATTTTGGTGTAGGATTAGGGTTAGGTTTGTGGTTAGGGTTAGGGTTAGGGTTAGGGTTAATGTTTTACTCGTTTTTAACAGCATTAGTTCAAGGCCAGGCTAATGTCAGTGTTTGGGTTAGGGTTAGGGTTAGGGTTAGGGTTAGGGTTAGGGTTAGGGTTAGGGTTAGCGTTCGGTTTTGCGTTTGCAACAACATTCGCATTGCCTGTGGCTTAGAATTGCAATTAGCTGTATGCCTTGGTATTAGATTTTGGTTTAGCATTAGGGTGAGGGTTAGGGTTAGGGTTAGGGTTAGGGTTAGGGTTAATGTTTTTAATCGTTTTTTGACCGTTTTCGCCAGCATAAGTTCAGGATTAGGCTTAGAATTGCAAGTAGCTGTACCCCTTCCTAATAGCCTTTGGTTTTAGTTCAAGGCCAGGCTTAGAATTGCAGAGCCACGTCTCGTGACGGACTGAATGCTATTTCATTTTTGGCAGCAGACAGATGGAACATGCTTCCACCTGGATGTCGTCAAGCTAAGCCCCTTTCTGCATTTGTCACAAGCACCAAGTTATTCCTAGGGCTCCCAGTAAAAGGGCAACGCCTGTTGGGAGTTCCCTAGTAAAATAATAAATTCTACTACTACTACTACTACTACTACTACTACTAAATAAATGGAAGCTTTTAAAAGAGACATGTTCTCCATCTTCCTTTTGGGGTTTTCTTGAAATAATTTTTTGGAATTTTTCCACTCGACCATGCTGAAATACGGCCAAAGTCCTACCTGCGCAGGAAAGCTCGCCCCTCCGCGACGTCTCCTCAGCAATTTCTACTCCAACACTACTCCCAAGGCCGCAGAACAAAGTGTAGTGTTGATTCTGACAAGGAAAAGCAGCGGTGATCACTTGTCACTCCAAACGACAAGCTTCTCCTTGCGCCACCAATAATTTTTTGTGCGACTGTTGATGCAAAAGTGACTGAAGGCCTGAGCGCAGTTTTTGAATTTTATTGCAAGATGCACGGTGAAATCACGTGCCTTGTGACGCAAGAATGCCAAGTCGCGTGGCCCACGGCTCACGAGATTTCAGAGACACCTTTGTCAAGTGCGCTTGTTACTCGCCTTGAACGCCCGTTGGTCTGGAAGTGATCACACTTGTGTTGTTACTGCTCAAGAACACGCTGACCGTGTTGTAGGCCTACGAACCGGGACTTTCCCTGACCATGTAGGTCGAAGACCAGTGAAATGATGATGACATGACATTCTTTATGACGTAAGAAATCTCTCATGCAGTTCACGCGACAAGTGCGTGCAGCCAGTGCTGCTCGCGTGCCAGTCAACACAAAGGGACCGAGCTAGCCGCTTTTGTCGAGCATCGACATGAAAACAAGGGACTTTTACTGTTGGACTATGTTCGGGATTGCAGGAGGTAAGTTTGAAAGACGAATAACTCTCCATGCTGTACGGGGCATATTTCAACGGCTTGCTGCCATTGCAACACTCCTAGGACAGTTTGTGGGGGTTCTCAGCAGTTCAAGCAGGAAATGAAGCTCATTCTTACCTCTGCCATCATCAGATCATGGTCTGGTCCGAGTAGCGTTCCAGGCACATTCGCGATCGATGGCCGCGTATCGTGATGCAGGAAGCGTCATCCTACGTCACAGAGCACGCGATCTCACCGTGCATCTGGCAATAAAAATAAAAAACTGCGCCCAGGCCTTCAGTCACTTTTGCATCAACAGTCGCACAAAATATTATTGGTGGCACAAGGAGAAGCTTGTCGTTTGGAGTGACAAGTGATCACCGCTGCTTTTCCTTGTCAGAGTCAACACTACACTTTGTTCTGCGGCCTTGGGAGTAGTGTTGGAGTAGAAATTGCTGAGGAGACGTCGCGGAGGGGCGAGCTTTCCTGCGCAGGTATGACTTTGGCCGTATTTCAGCATGGTCGAGTTTAAAACTTCAAAAAGGTTTATATCAAGAAAACCCCAAAAGGAAGATGGGGGACATGTCCTCAGCGCTAGAAGAGGTGTTCTACTATCTGCCGGTGTATAGTTCTGGCCAATTGAGAACGTAGATGGCTGTTTTGCCATCGCTTGTAAATTAGCTATTTTCAAGACGATCATTTGTGGCGTCAGGGGGTGATGGACCTCGTCTTCTGGGATGCTGGCGTGGCTAAGCGGTACTGCTCCTGGAACTCTTCTAAGGCGAGGCAATGTTGGCTTGATGGAGTTTTGTTCATAGCTTGTTCGTATACGCTGTGGCGTGACTCGTTCTAGACCCATAAATAATGTGATATTTCGGCCATTTTGAGGGGTATGCAAATTTCAAGGTTCCCTTCAGAAACTTTTTCAAGGGCTTTGCACAATCGATCCACACCCCAAAGGGAACCTACCTGGAAATGTTTGAGCGAAATCGGAGAGATCCACTTGCACACATACTTTTCCTATTCTCAGACATGCTCTCTTAAGGTGTTAGATTTGGTTCAGGGCTAGGGTCAGTGTTTGGGTTAGGGTTAGGGTTAGCGTTGAGGTTTTGCGTTTGCACCAGCATTCGAATTGCCTGTGGCTTAGAATTGCAATTAGCTGTATGCCTTGGTATTATATTTTGGTTTAGGATTAGGGTTAGGGTTGGGGTTAGGGTTAGGGTTAATGTTTTTTATCGTTTTTTGATCGTTTTCGCCAGCATTGGTTCAGGATTAGGCTTAGAATTGCAATTAGCTGTACCCCTTCCTATTAGCCTTTGGTTTACGGCTAGGGCTAGAGTTAGGGTTAGGGTTAGGGTTAAGGTTAGGGTTAGGGTTAGGGTTAGGGTAAGGGTTAGGGTTAATATTTTGTTGTGTTTTTTTTTACTCGTTTTCAACAGCTTTAGTTCAAGGCCAGGCTTAGAATTGAATATAAATGGAAGCTTAAGGTATTATATTTGGTTCAGGGCTAGGGTCAGTGTTTGGGTTAGGGTTAGGGTTAGCGTCAGACTTTGCGTTTGCACCAGCATTCGCATTGCCTGTGTCTTAGAATTGCAATTAGCTGTATGCCTTGGTATTATATTTTGGTTTAGGATTAGGGTTAGGGTTTGGGTTAGGGTTAGGGTTAGGGTTAGGGTTAATGTTTTTTTGTTTGTTTTTTTACTCGTTTTCAACAGCATTAGCTCAAGGCCAGGTTTAGAATTTCAAATATTCATTTCCCCTCTTCCTCCCCTCTTCATGGTTTTACTGCATTATGGCGCGCTTTATCTGCGTAGACGCCGAGACCTTTGAGGTCGGCAGAGCAGCCTGGCCCCGCCACCACTTCTCGCACATATTCGGGAATATAGTGGACTTTCGTATCAAAAAAAATAAAAAATAAAAAAAATAAATAAATGGAACCCCAGTCAAGAAAATGAGCAGTTGGTATTGTAAAAAAGGAAAGAAAAAAAGGAGAAAAGGAAAACACAAAAACTCTTTTTTTGGTATTCATTGTATAAGCATCATCAATTTTATCATTCACGGAGCCTGTGGAATTTCGTTTTTTCATGATGGGATTTGTGATTTCTTGGATAAGACTTCTCACATTTCTCACAGACAACTCTTTCATTGGCATATTGTCTGATTTTCTTGTGATTATCTTGATACCACTCTGATGCTGATCTTCCAGGCTTGTTTTTATTCACGGTATCCAGTTTTTCGATCCAGTATCGTTCTCTCCTCTTAAGCTCATCTTCATCAAACATTGACAGAGAGTCGATCTGGACAATTTCTACATGTCCGAGATCAAGCAGAATGAATGAGGTCATAAAACCCCGTTCACCTTTTTGGTAGGCTTTGTAAGCTGATCGGTGACAGTACATCCGATTTTTCAGTGGTAGACAAGTGGACCCCACATATACCTGATCGGTGTGTTGGCTCACAAGTTTGTAAATCTTACAAGGAGAAGTCATCTTTGCTGATAGAAAATCTTTGAAATTCTCATCGGTATACTTCTACGTAACAGGATTCAAATAATCGTTTATGATGACAATTCGGTGTACTTGAAGTAGAAAAAAAGAAGAGAGTTGGTCTCCTTTCTCTTCTCTTTTCTTTCTCTCTTTTCTTTCTCTCTTTTCTTTCTCTCTTCTATTTTTCTCACAAATATTCATCAAGAATTTCCTGAACCATCTCTAACAGACGATTGTTGGAGTAGGAACTCGAGAGTACTACATACTTTTTTTCACAAATTCTCAGGAAAATGCTTGGGATGATATTCATTTCTTCATCAAGAGCATTTTCATACACATCATCAAAGAAATCACTGAACAGTGAAGGACTATCTACCATTATTCGATCATTCATCTCATCCCAAGCCGCGGGATCATCCCTTGGATCACCATACCAAACCGCGGCATCCTCCCTTGGATCACCACAATCAGGAGTATCAGGTTCAGAGTGGAAGTCATCATAGGAGAAATAGTCACTTGGAAAAGACGCAGCCATCGTTGTAGGTAATTGATTTCACAAATTCTATCAAACTTGTTGGATCTTACCATAAAACGTGTACAGTTTAGATAAAAATAATTGGTGATATGTGTGGAAAGAAAAAAAGATAGATAGACAAACATGAAAATGTACCACATAATCTGCCGTGGGACAGTTGGGTTTGGATACTCTCTTTCCAACATTCCACAGTTCCGTGACAATATTCTGGGGGTGAGTTTGGAACTCACGAAAGATGATCAGGAGCATGACACGATCAACATCCACATATATACCAATAATCCACAGATTTTTATGTCATTGACAAAAGCAGAGCTTGACAAGATGGATAATGGAAATTTCAGACTTGTTTATGATGAAAAGATTGATGAGAGCATGGAAGATCACTGTGAAAATATGGGATTGTTGGTACATCTTTGTATCCATGAGAAATAAAAAAGTAGATAGATAGATAAAGATGAATGTTCATTTCCTATCGTGTAAGAAAAAGCAACAGATGAGGGGAATACAAGGAGAAGTCACATCAACTGGTCAACCATATGTCAAGGGTAAATGCTCAGTATGTGGTCGATCATGTTCACAATTTATCAAGAAATCGGAAATCAGAGAAGGTGGATTCCTGTCCGGTTTGTTCAAGATGATAGGTTTAGGAGTAAAAAAAAGATAGATACGAAATGGACGGACGATCTGGCTGATGAGTTACACAAGCCCAAGCGTGTGAATTTCACAAGGAGACAAGTGACTGTGAGTGAGATTGATGAAATCTGGTCTGCCGATCTCGTGGACATGACAGCTTTTCGTAAATACAATGATGAAATCAAATTTCTGCTTACTGTCATTGATCTGTTCAGCCGATATGCTTGGGTTGTCCCGCTCGAATCCAAGAAAGGTGTTGACATCCAATCAGCATTTCGATCCATCGTGAAAACTAGCAGCAGGAAACCACGTAAGCTGTGGGTTGATCAGGGTACCGAATTCTATAATCGAACGTTCAAACACTGGCTTGATGAGAATCAGATCACGATGTACAGCACTCACAACGAAGGAAAGGCTGTTGTAGTTGAGCGTTTCAACCGAACTCTGAAAACCAGGATGTGGAAATACTTCAGTACTAACTCCACCAGCAGGTACATCGATGTCCTTCCACATTTGGTAGAGAAGTACAACACGACAAAACACAGAGGTGTTCGGATGACACCAACTGAGGCATCACGGGAGAAGAACGCCGATCGAATCCGTGACTCACTGGGTGAGAAATCTCCACTATCCAGGTCCACTAAATTCCAGATAGATGACCACGTCCGACTGGTGAAGCAGAAACGACATTTCGAGAAAGGATACACTCCGAACTGGACCGAGGAGGTATTCCGGATCACCGATATTCTCCCGACCAGACCCACTACGTACTCTGTCAAGGACCTCGATGGTGAATCCGTTGACGGGTCGTTCTATGAACAAGAGCTCCAGAAAACTACTCAAGAAATCTACCGGATCGAGAAAGTGCTCCGAAAGGACAACAAGAAGAAACAAGCCCTTGTGAGGTGGAAAGGCTACTCGGCAAGATTCGACAGCTGGGTCCCGTTTGATCAACTCAGCTGGTTGTGAAAAAGCTCCGACTCGGAAACTGAAAAATATGTGAGCTCTGAAAAAGCTCCGACTCCGAAACTGAAAAATTATTATGTGAGCTCTGAAAAAGTCCCGACTCGGAAACTGAAAAATATGTGAGCTCTGAAAAAGCTCCGACTCCGAAACTGAAAAATTATTATGTGAGCTCTGAAAAAGTCCCGACTCGGAAACTGAAAAATATGTGAGCTCTGAAAAAGCTCCGACTCCGAAACTGAAAAATTATTATGTGAGCTCTGAAAAAGTCCCGACTCGGAAACTGAAAAATATGTGAGCTCTGAAAAAGTCCCGACTCGGAAACTGAAAAATATGTGAGCTCTGAAAAAGCTCAGACTCGGAAACTGAATAACTCCGAGAAAGGTCAAATCTCACAGTGACGTCAGCTGATGATGACTGTGTCTCCAATCACAAGATCGTGGGTTCGAATCTAGGTTTGGACACCCCGTTCTTTTTTTCTTTCTTTCTAGGATGTAGATTAATGTACATTAGAGGGTAGTGATTATACAGTAATGCTATCACTGATCGAAAAAATCCTTGTGTAGTGTAAAGATGGAATTTGACCTGAGCAAACTCACTATCACCTATGATGGGAAGAAACTCAAGACTGAGAAACAACTCCAGTGGATTCACAAAAAATTAGAGCAAAGAAAGAATCGGGAACTTCTCAAGAAACGGATTCGGAAGAATCGGGAGAATCGGAAGAGGAAACCGATTGTCACACCACCGTTCACAGTCTCAAAGTCAGTACCCAAAGGGATTCTGAAATCGTTCATCTATGAACCGAAAGAGAATCATCCAGATCTGTATACATTCTTTGATAGTATCAACATCCCACTGAGAACATTGATACAGAAAGAACTGGAAAATCTCAAGGGTGTGAAAGTCAGTCTGACATTACAAGTAGAAATGGAGAAAGGAGATGACATAACAACCACAGACACACCATACTTCAGGAGTGGACCAATGACAGTCACAACATCTCATGAGATTGATAACGGTATTCAAACGGCACACACACAAATTCATACAAATATCGATAAGTGGATACAGAATGGATCAAACTGGCACATCAATCACATCACCAGATTGTATGTTGATGTAGCAGCATATCAGCCGATGAGAGGTAAATCCTACATTGATTTACCGAACGAGCTCAAGAAAAAGAAGGCAATCATCAATGTCAAGAATAAGGATGATAAATGTCTGATGTGGGCACTGCTCTCAGCTCTGTATCCAGCAAAGAAAAATAGTGACAGGGTAACTCAGTATACAGACTATAGCAACAAACTTGATCTGTTCGGAATCGATTTTCCAACACCACTGAGTCAGATTTCCAAAGTCGAGAAGCAAAACAACCTAGCTATCAATGTCTTTGGGTATGAGGATAACGTGATCTATCCACTACTGCTGACAAAGAAAAGAGGTGAGGAAGTGATCAATCTTCTACTATACCAAAAAGAAGATCAGAATCACTACTGTTGGATCAAAGATTTCAGCAGATTGTGCTACGATCAGTCAAAGCATAAAGCCAGGAAATTCTTCTGTACAAGATGTCTCCAACCACACAACACAGAGAAATCCCTGAGCAATCATCAGGAGTATTGTGATAATGTCACTGGATTATCAGCACACATGGTACTACCAGAACCAGACGAAGATGGAAATCCACCAACACTGAAGTTCATTAATCATCACAAAATGCTACAATATTCCTATGTCATCTATGCTGACACTGAGGCACTGATCAAGAAAATTGAGGGAGTGAAAAGCCAACAAACCAGCCGGGATTCACAACATGTTCCTTGTGGTTTTGGTTATGTCGTGGTACGTTCTGACGGAGTGATGACAAGTCAGTGTTTCTACCGGGGTGCTGATGCCATGGATGTATTCTTTGATAAACTCAAAGATGAGGAGAAGAAAATCCAATCAGCACTCAATAATCCAGCACCGATGGATCTCACTAAGGAACAAGAAGAATTGTTCAGAGAGACAGAAGACTGTTGGATTTGTAAAAAGAAACTTGGTGAGGACAGAGTCCGTGATCACGACCACATCACTGGTGATTTCCGCGGTGCCGCACACAATGACTGTAACATCAAACTCAGAATTTATCCATACAAGCAGCACATCCCTGTGGTTTTTCACAACCTGAAAGGCTATGACAGTCATCATCTCATCGGAGCAATCGGAAAGACAGATGTTGAGACCGTCACATACACGGATAAGGACGGTGTGTGTAAGAGTAAAACTGTGGGTGAGATATCAGTCATTCCCAACAACATGGAGAAATTCATCTCATTCACATGGAGACAGTTCCGGTTCATCGACAGCTGCGAGTTTCTCAATGCGTCACTCGATAGACTTGTGAAAACGACACCAGATGAGTCATTCACTCACACCAAGACGTTGCCAAACCATCAGCTGTTGATGAGGAAAGGAGTATACCCCTATGAGTACATGAACAGCTTCTCCAGGTTCGATGAGACTCAGCTACCAGCACAGAGTAAGTTCTATTCTTTACTGTCTGATGAGGGGGTGAGTGACGATGACTACAAACATGCTGAGACAATGTGGATGAAATTCGACTGTCAGACTCTTGGTGATTATCACGACTTGTATCTCAAGACCGACGTGTTTCTCTTGGCTGACATCTTTGAGAATTTCAGAGTAGAAGCTGTCAGAACGTATCAGCTGGATCCAGCAAATTACTACACTCTGCCTGGATTTGCCTGGGATGCTCTGTTGATGTACTCAGGTGTGTCCTTGGAATTACTAACAGACTATGATCAGCACTTGTTTGTAGAATCAGGAATGAGAGGCGGTGTGTCGATGGTCTCACAACGATATGCTGCTGCTAATAATCACTATCAGGAGAAATTTGATGCTGATCAGCCATCGTCATTTATCCAGTATCTCGATGCCAACAATCTCTAAGGTTGGGCAATGTCACAACATCTCCCAGTGTCTGATTTTCGGTGGGAGAAACCATCAGAGAAACTCCTGAACAAGATACTGAATACTCAAGATGATTCCTCACCGGGGTATATCGTCGAGTGTGATCTGGAATATCCACACGAACTTCATGAGAAGCACAACGATTATCCAGTTGCTCCGGAACGTCTTTCCGTCAATGAGGACATGCTATCTCCATACCAGCAGGAGCTTGTTGATAAGCTCAATTCTTCCGGAGTAGATGCTCTCAAACTTGTACCAAACTTGAGGGACAAGACAAAGTACGTTCTCCATTACCGAAACTTGAAACTCTACACTCAGCTCGGACTACGTTGTGTCAAAATTCATCGTGCTCTGAAATTTACTCAGACACCGTGGATGAGAAACTACATCGAGAAGAATACAGACCTCCGGAAGAAGGCAAAGGATGATTTCTCTAAGGACTTCTATAAACTGATGAACAATGCGGTGTTTGGGAAAACTATGGAGAACGTTCGGAGGAGAGTCAACATAAAATTGTTGAGAAGTCGTGAGGAGAAAAAAATCAAACAGCTTGTTGCCAAACCAACGTACAACCGCCATGTGATCTTCAACGATGACCTGGTCGGGGTACAAAGTAACAGGACAAAGGTCGTCCTCAACAAGCCCATATTTGTTGGGATGTCGATTTTGGATCTCTCAAAGACACTCATGTATGACTTTTACTACAATCACCTGAAAGTGATGTATGGCTCTGATGTGAGACTCTTGTACACCGATACAGACAGCTTGGTTCTTCATTTCTTTACTGATGATCTGTTTGATGACATGAGTGAGTTTCTTGAGAAGTATGATACAAGCAATTATGATCAATCACATCCGTTATATTCCGAGAAAAACAAGAAAGTTGTTGGTCTGTTCAAAGATGAACTCGGTGGGAAACTGATCACTGAGTTTGTAGGACTTCGTTCCAAGATGTACAGTTACTCTGGTGAGGAAAGTGGAAAAAGAGCAAAGGGGGTGAAAAAAGCAGTGCTCAAGAAAACTATCACACATGATGATTTCCGAAATTGTCTCTTGGATCAATCCGTGTTCCATCGAGAAATGACAACACTCCGGAGTCATAGTCACGTTATTTTCGGAGAAACGGTTAATAAGATAGCCTTATCACCATTGGACACAAAACGATACATCATAGAAGATGGATGTAGCACGTTAGCGTTCGGACACCATGAAATACCAAGATATCTGGCTGAGGAGGGGTTTGATAGTAGCATTTCATTCATGAGTTATGCTCCGGATATGATGAAGCAGTTCGTCCAGTGATCATGAGAAAGAAAAAAAGGAAAAAAAAGGAAAAAGAAAGAAAGACATTTTTTTACTTTTTCTTACACATTCGATTTTCTATAATCCTCCCATATAGCATCAAGTCTTTGTTGTGACGTTTTACACTTTGGAATGAATGGTTTGATCTTGATCACATCATCTTCATCATCAATGAGTTTCGAAAGTAAGTTAGGAATGGATTTTTTCTTTGACTTTTTGACTTTTTTCTCTTTATTTGCTACTACCTTGATCCGCTGAATTTCATCAACAAGATTGTTGAATGGGGTTTTGCTAAGATATTTTGGTAAACCAACCTTGTTCAGGGTTATCTCCAACCTTGTTTCGATTCCTGTTCTGGTTTTGGATTTGTCTATTTCTTCGAAGAAAGATGTGGTATCATACAGATCATTTTTCTTCATCTCATACACCTCAAGATCCTCTGGAGTTACTTCATTTTCCAAAATCATCAATTCTATATCTGTAGGAAACCATTCCTGGTTTCTATAGTCAATGTAGTCCGCTATCATCTTATCTTTCCTGGTAGAGTGTTCATCATCTATCCATGTATCCATCACTTCTTCTTCTTTGTTTGTGGAGTAGTCGTCATCAAACCAGTCATCCATGATTTCACTTCTAAAAAAATATTTTTTGCTTTTTGTTTTTGTGGATTGTTTGACTATTTTTACAAATCGTTTGCTGAGAATTTCACTTCTTCTTTCTGGAAATGCTTTATAGCAACAACAACAAGTTTGAGACTGAGAGTGTCATCGGTCTTGTCATTGTAAACCCACTTCAGGTGAACGATACCATTGACGGTGTCACCTTGCTTGATCTTGTTGGTTTTTGATGGTTTGTTGTCCTCATCAAAGGTTGTACAATCAGGAGAAATCTGGAGAAACAGTATTGGGTGGTCACACTTTGCTGTGTTAATTCTGCTTCTAACCACGTTTCCTTCGGATTCTATCTGCTTCTCGATCCGACGGATGGATTTACAAATGTCACTGTCAGTAGAAAATTTCAGAGAGTCCTCTTGTCCTTTCTTCACAACATTCATGATATTTGTCTCATCAGTGAATTTTATGTATGGTTCCTTATCATTGATTGTCAGTGATCCACATTTATTCCCATCCTTGATTGTAATTCGACAATCAATGGAGTCAGTGAGAATAGCAGCTGTGTCAAACGGGGTTGGTTTCTTGCTTATCATCTTGGAAAGTTTGTGTAGAATCGTTGGTTATACCTATGGCAACCGTTCCTCTAATACAGAATAATTAGGATCATCATCCAAAGCTGAACCACATGAAGTTGGCTCAGAAACCGACCCCACATCAGTCCTCGAAGTGAGCCAAGATGGGGTAAGTGAAAAAGCTGAAGTTGCCTCAGAAACCGATCCCACATCAGTCCTCGAAGTGAGCCAAGATGGGGTAAGTGAAAAAGCTGAAGTTGGCTCACTTCCGATTTTCTCGGAGACAGCAAGTTGACTCACTTTTCTGGAACTGGGTTGAGCCAACATGGGATCAGTGGTTGGAGTTGTAAAATTAGTACTTGGAGGTGTACAATTAGTACTTGGAGTTGTAATATTAGTACTTGGGTGTCTATCCTTTAGTATAGTAGTATAGGGGGAGGGGGAGACTTTCAAGAGCGGCCCCGAAGGGCCGATCGAGAAATTCGATTTTGGCTCACCTGGAAGGTGAGCCAGAACCCCCTCCTCCTATACTACTTAGGGTTAGGGTTAGGGTTAGGGTTAATGTTTTTCATCATTTTTGGATCGTTCTCGCCAGCATTGGTTCAGGATTAGGCTTAGAATTGCAATTAGCTGTATCCTTCCTAATAGCCTTTGGTCTAGGGCTAGGTCTAGAGTTAGGGTTAGGGTTAGGGTTAGGGTTAGGGTTAGGGTTAATGTTTTTGATCTATTCCGCCAGCATTGGTTCAGGATTAGGCTTAGTATTGCAATTAGCTGTACCCCTTGCTAATAGCCTTTAGTTTAGGGCTAGGGCTAGAGTTAGGGCTAGGGTTAGGGTTAGGGTTAGGGTTAGGGTTAGGGTTAGGGTTAGGGTTAGGGTTAGGGTTAGGGTTAGGGTTAGGGGTAATGTTTTTTGTCGTTTTTTTACTCGTCTTCAACAGCATTAGTTCAAGGCCAGGCTTAGAATTGCAAATAAATGAAAGATTGGGTATTAGATTTGGTTGAGCGCTAGGGTCAGTGTTTGGGTTAGGATTTAGGGTTAGGGTTAGGGTTAGGGTTAGGGTTAGGGTTAGCGTTAGCGTTCGGTTTTGTGTTTGCACCTGCATTCGCATTGCCTGTGGCTTAGAATTGCAATAAGCTGGATGCCTTGGTATTATATTTTGCTTTAGGATTAGGGTTAGGGTTAGGGTTAGGGTTAGGGGTAGGGTTAGGGTTAGGGTAAGGGTTAGGGTTTATGTTTTTATCGTGTTTTGATCGTTTTCGCCAGCATTGGTTCTGAATTAGGCTTAGAATTGCAATTAGCTGTGCCCCTTCCTAATAGCCTTTGGTTTAGGGCTAGGTCTAGAGTTAGGGTTAGGGTTAGGGTTAATGTTTTTTGCCGTTTTTTTACTCGTTTTCAACAGCATCAGTTCAAGGCCACGCTTAGAATTGCAAACAAATGTAAGCTTGGGTATTAGATTTGGTTTAGGGCTAGGGCTAGAGTTAGGGTTAGGGTTAGGGTTAGGGCTAGGGTTAGGGTTAATGTTTTTTGTCGTTTTTCACTCGTTTTCAACAGCATTAGTTTAAGGCCAGGCTTAGAATTGCAAATAAATGTAAGCTTGGGTATTAAATTTGGTTCAGCGCTAGGGTCAGTGTTTGGGTTAGGGTTAGGGTTAGGGTTAGGGTTAGGGTTAGCGTTCGGTTTTGCGTTTGCACCTGCATTCGCATTGCCTGTGGCTTAGAATTGCAATTAGCTGGATGCCTTGGTATTATATTTTGCTTTAGGATTAGGGTTAGGGTTAGGGTTAGGGTTAGGGTTATGGTTAGGGTTAGGGTTAATGTTTTTGATCGTTTTCGGCAGCATTGGTTCAGGATTAGGCTTAGAATTGCAATTAGCTGTACCCCTTGCTAATAGCCTTTAGTTTAGGGCTAGGGCTAGAGTTAGGGCTAGGGTTAGGGTTAGGGTTAGGGTAAGGGTTAGGGTTAATGTTTTTTTGTCGTTTATTACTCGTTTTCAACAGCATTAGTTCAAGGCCAGGGTTAGAATTGCAAATAAATGAAAGCTTGGGTATTAGATTTGGTTCAGCGCTAGGGTCAGTGTTTGGGTTGGGGTTAGGGTTAGGGTTAGGGTTAGGGTTAGGGTTAGGGTTAGGGTTAGGGTTAGCGTTCGGTTTTGGGTTTGCACCTGCATTCGCATTGCCTGTAGCTTAGAATTGCAATAGGCTGGATGCTTTGGTATTATATTTTGCTTTAGGATTAGGGTTAGGGTTAGGGTTAGGGTTAGGGTTAATGTTTTTGATCTATTTCGCCAGCATTGGTTCAGGAGTAGGCTTAGTATTGCAATTAGCTGTACCCCTTGCTAATAACCTTTAGTTTAGGGCTAGGGCTGAGTTAGGGCTAGGATTAGGGTTAGGGTTAGGGTTAGGGTTAGGGTTAGGGTTAGGGTTAGGGTTAGGGTTAGGGTTAGGGTTAGGGTTAGGGTTAGGGTTGGGGTTAGGGTTTGGGTTAGCGTTTAGTTTTGCGTTTGCACCAGCTTCGCATTGCCTGTTTCTTGGAATTGCAATAAGCTGTATGGCATGATATTATATTTTGGTTTAGGATTAGGGTTAGGGTTGGGGTTCGGGTTAGGGCTAGGGTTAATGTTTTTGATCGTTTTTTGATCGTTTTCGCCAGCATTGGTTCAGGATTAGGCTTAGAATTGCAATTAGCTGTACCCCTTGCTAATAGCCTTTGGGTTAGGGCTAGGGCTAGAGTTAGGGCTAGGGTTAGGGTTAGGGTTAGGGTTAGGGTTAGGGTTAGCCTGTTTCTTAGAATTGCAATTAGCTGTATAGCTTGATATTATATTTTGGTTTAGGATTAGGGTTAGGGTTGGGGTTAGGGTTAGGGCTAGGGTTAATGTTTTTTATCGTTTTTTGATCGTTTTCGCCAGCATTGGTTCAGGATTAGGCTTAGAATTTCAATTTGCTGTACCCCTTGCTAATAGCCTTTGGGTTAGGGCTAGGGCTAGAGTTAGGGCTAGGGTTAGGGTTAGGGTTAGGGTTAGGGTTAGGGTTAGGGTTAGGGTTAGCGTTTGGTTTTGCGATTGCACCAGCATTCGCATTGCCTGTTTCTTAGAATTGCAATTAGGTGTATGCCTTGGTATTAGATTTTGGTTTAGGATTAGGGTTAAGGTTGGGGTTAGGGTAAGGGTTAGGGTTAGGGTTAATGTTTTTTATCGTTTTTTTGATCGTTTTCGCCAGCATTGGTTCAGGATTAGGCTTAGAATTGCAATTAGCTGTACCCCTTCCTAATAGCCTTTGGTTAGGGCTAGGTCTAGAGTTAGGGTTAGGGTTAGGGTTAGAGTTAGGGTTAGGGTTAGGGGTAATGTTTTTTGTCGTTTTTATACACGTCTTCAAAAGCATTAGTTCAAGGCCAGGCTTAGAATTGCAAATAAATGAAAGCTTGGGTATTAGATTTGGTTCAGCGCTAGGGTCAGTGTTTGGGTTAGGGTTAAGGTTAGGGTTAGGGTTAGGGTTAGGGTTAGGGTTAACGTTAGCGTTCGGTTTTGTGTTTGCACCTGCATTCGCATTGCCTGTGGCTTAGAATTGCCATAAGCTGGATATATATTTATATTTATTGCAACATCTCAAGACTCGGTGGAAAGACCGGCCAATGTTAAAGAGAGTGGGTGTGGATGCCTTGGTATTATATTTTGCTTGAGGATTAGGGTTAGGGTTAGGGTTAGGGTTAGGGGTAGGGTTAGGGTTAGGGGTAGGGTTAGGGTTTATGTTTTTATCGTGTTTTGATCGTTTTCGCCAGCATTTGTTCTGGATTAGGCCTAGAATTGCAATTAGCTGTGCCCCTTCCTAATAGCCTTTGGTTTAGGGCTAGGTCTAGAGTTAGGGTTAGGGTTAGGGTTAGGGTTAGGGTTAATGTTTTTTGTCGTTTTTTTTACTCGTTTTCAACAGCATCAGTTCAAGGCCACGCTTAGAATTGCAAACAAATGTAAGCTTGGGTATTAGATTCTATTTAGGGCTAGGGCTAGAGTTAGGGTTAGGGTTAGGGTTAGGGTTAGGGTTAGGGTTAATGTTTTTTGTCGTTTTTCACTCGTTTTCAACAGCATCAGTTCAAGGCCACGCTTAGAATTGCAAATAAATGTAAGCTTGGGTATTAGATTTGGTTCAGCGCTAGTGTCAGTGTTTGGGTTAGGGTTACGGTTAGGGTTAGGGTTAGGGTAAGTGTTAGGGTTAGGGTTAGGGTCAGCGTTCGGTTTTGCGTTTGCACCTGCATTCTCATTGCTGTGGCTTAGAATTGCAATTAGCTGGATGCCTTGGTATTATATTTTGCTGTAGGATTAGGGTTAGGGTTAGGGTTAAGGTTAGGGTTAGGGTTAGGGTTAGGGTTAGGGTTAATGTTTTTGATCGTTTTCGGCAGCATTGGTTCAGGATTAGGCTTAGAATTGCAATTAGCTGTACCCCTTGCTAATAGCCTTTAGTTTAGGGCTAGGGCTAGAGTTAGGGCTAGGGTTAGGGTTAGGGTTAGTGTTAGGGTTAGGGTTAGGGTTAGGGTTAGGGTTAGGGTTAGGGTTAGGGTTAATGTTTTTTTGTCGGTTTTTTTACTCGTTTCCAACAGCATAAGTTCAAGGCCAGGCTTAGAAATTAAAATAAATGGAAGCTTAAGGTATTAGATTTGTTTCAGGGCTAGGGTCATGGAAAACATGGATGCAGTGAATGGGACTTTCGGTCTTTGACCACTTGCTGGTGAGCTGATCTACTCACCTCCCACCGCTTTAGGAGCTGCATCTGCGCCTTGATCCTTGAAGGGTGGTGGCGTTCCTACGGATGCGGAAAACCCGGCTTCCAGCCGAGTCTCACGCGAACCGTTATTATTTTTTTTTTTTAGGGTCAGTATTTGGGTTAGGGTTAGGTTTAGTGTTAGTGTTAGGTTTAGGGGTAGCGTTTGATTTTGCGTTAGCACCAGCATTCGCATTGCCTGTGTCTTAGAATTGCAATTAGCTGTATGGCTTGGTATTATATTTTGGTTTAGGATTAGGGTTAGGGTTGGGGTTAGGGTTAGGGCTAGGGTTAATGTTTTTTATGCGTTTTTTGATCGTTTTCGCCAGCATTAGTTCAGGATTAGGCTTAGAATTGCAATTAATTGTACCCCTTCCTAATAGCCTTTGGTTTAGGGCTAGGTCTAGAATTAGGGTTAGGGTTAGGGTTAGGGTTAGGGTTAATGTTTTTGATCGTTTTCGCCAGCGTTGGTTCAGGATTAGGCTTAGAATTTCAATTAGCTGTACCCCTTGCTAATAGCCTTTAGTTTAGGGCTAGGGCTAGAGTTAGGGCTAGGGTTAGGGTTAGGGTTAGGGTTAGGGTTAGGGTTAGGGTTTGGGTTAGCGTTTAGTTTTGCGTTTGCACCAGCTTCGCATTGCCTGTTTCTTAGAATTGCAATTAGCTGTATGGCTTGATATTATATTTTGGTTTAGGATTAGGGTTAGGGTTGGGATTAGGGTTAGGGCTAGGGTTAATGTTTCTTATCGTTTTTTGATCGTTTTCGCCAGCATTGGTTCAGGATTAGGCTTAGAATTGCAATTAGCTGTACCCCTTGCTAATAGCCTTTGGGTTAGGGCTAGGGCAAGAGTTAGGGCTAGGGTTAGGGTTAGGGTTAGGGTTAGGGTTAGCGTTTGGTTTAGCGTTTGTACCAGCATTCGCATTGCCTGTTTCTTAGAATTGCAAGTAGGTGTATGCCTTGGTATTAGATTTTGGTTTAGGATTAGTGTTAGGGTTGGGGTTAGGGTAAGGGTTAGGGTTAGAGTTAATGTTTCTTATCGTTTTTTGATCGTTTTCGCCAGCATTGGTTCAGGATTAGGCTTAGAATTGCAATTACCTGTACCCCTTCTTAATAGCCTTTGGTTAGGGCTAGGTCTAGAGTTAGGGTTAGGGTTAGGGTTAGGGTTAGGGTTAATGTTTTTTGTCGTTTTTTTACTCGTCTTCAACAGCATTAGTTCAACGCCACGCTTAGAATTGCAAACAAATGTAAGCTTGGGTATTAGATTTGGTTTAGGGCTAGGGCTAGAGTTAGGGTTAGGGTTAGGGTTAGGGTTAATGTTTTTTTTGTCGTTTTTTACTCGTTTTCAACAGCGTTAGTTCAAGACCAGGCTTAGAATTGCAAATAAATGAAAGCTTGGGTATTAGATTTGGTTCAGCGCTAGGGTCAGTGTTTGGGTTAGGGTTAGGGTTAGGGTTAGGGTTCGGGTTCGGGTTAGGGTTAGGGTTAGGGTTAGGGTTAGCGTTCGGTTTTGCGTTTGCACCTGCATTTGCATTGCCTGTAGCTTAGAATTGCAATAAGCTGGATGCCTTGGTATTATATTTTGCTTTAGGATTAGGGTTAGGGTTAGGGTTAGGGTTAGGGTTAGGGTCAGGGTTAGGGTTAATGTTTTTGATCTATTTGGCCAGCATTGGTTCAGGAGTAGGCTTAGTATTGCAATTAGCTGTACCCCTTGCTAATAGCCTTTAGTTTAGGGCTAGGGCTAGAGTTAGGGCTAGGGTTAGGGTTAAGGTTAGGGTTAGGGTTAGGGTTAGGGTTAGGGTTAGGGTTAGGGTTAGGGTTAGGGTTAGGGTTAGGGTTAGGGTTAGGGTTAGGGTTAGGGTTAGGGTTAGGGTTAGGGTTGGGGTTAGGGTTTGGGTTAGCGTTTAGTTTTGCGTTTGCACCAGCTTCGCATTGCCTGTTTCTTAGAATTGCAATAAGCTGTATGGCATGATATTATATTTTGGTTTAGGATTAGGGTTAGGGTTGGGGTTAGGGTTAGGGCTACGGTTAATGTTTTTGATCGTTTTTTTGATCGTTTTCGCCAGCATTGGTTCAGGATTAGGCTTAGAATTGCAATACGCTGTACCCCTTGCTAATAGCCTTTGGGTTAGGGCTAGGGTGAGAGTTAGGGCTAGGGTTAGGGTTAGGGTAAGGGTTAGGGTAAGGGTTAGGGTTAGCCTGTTTCTTAGAATTGCAATTAGCTGTATAGCTTGATATTATATTTTGGTTTAGGACTAGGGTTAGGGTTGGGGTTAGGGTTAGGGCTAGGGTTAATGTTTTTTATCGTTTTTTGATCGTTTTCGCCAGCATTGGTTCAGGATTAGGCTTAGAATTGCAATTTGCTGTACCCCTTGCTAATAGCCTTTGGGTTAGGGCTAGGGCTAGAGTTAGGGCTAGGGTTAGGGTTAGGGTTAGGGTTAGGGTTAGGGTTAGGGTTAGGGTTAGGGTTAGGGTTAGCGTTTGGTTTTGCGTTTGCACCAGCATTCGCATTGCCTGTTTCTTAGAATTGCAATTAGGTGTATGCCTTGGTATTAGATTTGGTTTAGGATTAGGGTTAGGGTTGGGGTTAGGGTAAGGGTTAGGGTTAGGGTTAATGTTTTTATCGTTTTTTTGATCGTTTTCGCCAGCATTGGTTCAGGATTAGGCTTAGAATTGCAATTAGCTGTACCCCTTCCTAATAGCCTTTGGTTAGGGCTAGGTCTAGAGTTAGGGTTAGGGTTAGGGTTAGGGTTAGGGTTAGGGGTAATGTTTTTTGTCGTTTTTTTACTCGTCTTCAACAGCATCAGTTCAAGGCTGTTGAGTCGGGCTCGCTCGTTCGCAGACTGTTAGACAACAACTGGATGGGTTCTGAGATATCTCTTACTTAGACTATCATGATCTCAGACAATACTACAAGACAAAAGCAAAAGGGAAAACCACTCGAAAAACCATGTCCGCCATTCCAACTCTCTCTCTCTAGAACTCCCTCAGCACAAACTCACCACTCACTCAAAGTATGGAAAAGCCCGCGCAAAGCAATAAACACGTGACACGCAGATACCGCTCGACACTAAAACACAGCTAACAGTGCACTACACGTAGGTAGTGACGACAATGCAAAGTCAGATACATGGCGACTGATATCATGCAGATCAGTAGCAGTTCAGTTAGTTGAGGTCGAACCTCAACATACCTCCCCTTCTTTCAAAGCAGGAGGGACTAGCAGTTTACAGGTTGAGCCTATCAGGCTGCTTCTTGGCTCGGTCGGATCGACGCGTTGTGACATCGGTCGCTTCCTGGACCGGCATGGGAACGTCGGTGTCCGCTGAGGCGGGCGTAGCGCGGCACGGCTTCACCTGATCAAGATGACGGCGCTGGACGGCACCACCCTCGGTCTCGACGGTGGCTTCATGAGCATTAGCCTCTAACACTGTGGCTCTCTCTGTCGCGCCGGAGGCTTGCTGTACAAAGACTGCGTCACCTTCTGCCAAGTGACGTGGAGCGGTGTGATGCCGTGTGTCATACCTGTCCTTGACAGAGGCCTTCACTGCAGCTTCTCGCACTCTAACGGCTTCATCCAGTTCGTCATCGTCCTCTTCCTCAGATTCTGAACCGGGGCAGCGCAGAGCTTTCAACTGCGTGCGGAATCCACCGCGCAGGAACAGATCTGCCGGAGCATGCCCTGTGGTGGCATTCACCGTGGAGCGGAGGGTACCGAGCGACTCTTGCATCGCTCGCTTGAGGGACGCCTGCGATGACTTTCTGAGATGGCGCTTGAGTGTCTGGTGCAAACGCTCTACCGGGTTTTGCCTTGGGGTGTACGGGACAATACGCTCGTGCTGGATGCCCCAGTCACGAAGCTGGGCTGCGGTCTCTGCACTGACGAACTGGGGACCGTTGTCCGAGATGACGCGCACTGGATACCCGAACATGGTGAACATAGCGCGAAGCGCTGTCACCACCCGCGAGGACGTCTCGCCGGTTAGTTCTGCAACGAGTGGATAGCGGGAGTACAAATCCATCACACTCAGAAACGCCTTTCCACCATAGTAGAAAATGTCAATGGCAACCGTGTGCCAGGGCCGTGGTGGTAGCTCTCTGGGCTGCAGAGGTACCTTTGTCGGTCGAGCTTCGAGCGCACATGGCTCGCAGCTTTGCACGTGCCGCTTCGCTGCGTTGGCCCAACCAGGCCACCACACTGACTCCTGCAGGCGTGCCTTGGTTTTCGGGATGCCGGGATGCCCATCATGTGCCAGCTCGAGTACCTCCGGCACACAACACTCTGGGATGACTAACCTCTCCCCTCGCAAGATGACAAAGTCGTCAGTCTTAGGGTACGGCCATACACTCAACTCGTGGCGAAGACCACGGTACGGTGCCACTGCGGAGGTCGACGGCCATTTGTCAGTCAGGAGAGCTTGGCGCACTGCACATAGCGTCTCGTCCTGGGCTGTCTTGGCGGCAATCTTGCGTCGTTGATCAGGTAGTAGACCGTCAGCACAGGAGATCGCTTGCACGACCAGGAAACTGGTGTCTGCCGGTTCGGTCGGGAAACGTGACAGAGCATCGGCTAGCACGTTGAACTTGCCAGGGCGGAACTGGACTTGGTAGTGAAGGTCTTGCACCTTCAGGATGAGCCGTTGCACCCGTACACTGGCGGCTGACAAGTTGTATGCACGGTCGAACACTTGCAGAAGTGGCTTGTGATCCGACAACACTGTCACGGAAAGGCCGGTGATGAAACTGCGGAAACGCTGCAGGCCCCAGACTATCGCCAGTGCCTCTCTCTCGATCGTAGCGTAGCGGGTTTCTGGTCCAGTCAGTTTACGACTAGCATAGTACACGGGACGCCACTCGTCACCGTCGTGCTTCTGCATGAGGACGGCTCCTAGACCCGTACCAGAGGCGTCGACTTCAACGCGCGTCGGCAGGGTAGGGTTGAAGAGTGCCAACACGGGCTCGGTTGCAAGGTGTTGTCGCACAGCGGCGGCTGCCTGTGTACATGCTGGAGTCCAGTCCCAGTTTCCAGCGAGCAGAGCTGTCAACGGAGCGAGCAGGTCAGCCAGGTTAGGCACGAACTTAGCTAGGTACGTGGTGAGGCCAAGAAAAGAGCGCAGTTGCGAGACGTTCTCCGGATCAGCCATCTCGTGGAGTGACTTGACCTTGTCCTCACCTGGTCGGACGCCGGAAGCTGAAACTCGATGGCCCAAGAAGGTCAGCTCCGTGACGCTGAATGCACACTTCTTGCCGTTGAGCGTGACACAGTTCGCCTTGAGTGCCGCTTTCACCGCTGCTAGTCGCTTGTCATGCTCCTGTTGAGAAGGAGCGAAGACGAGGATGTCATCCAGGTAAATGAGCACACCCTCAATCGAGCCCAGGATCTGCTCCATCTTCCTCTGGAAGAGCTCAGGACCGCTTGACACGCCAAATGGTAATCGGCGGAACCGGTAGTGCCCCAATGGGGAGGCGATGACAAATGCATGGTGGCTGTCTGGAGTTAGTTCCAGCTGCGAGTAGCCAGACTTCAAATCTAACTTCGAGAATACCGTTGCACCGGACACCTGCGCCAGGAGGTCGTCAGTGGTTGGCAACTGCACACCAGGCCGGCGTACGGCGGAGTTGACTTGTCGCAAGTCGACACACCACCGGACCGTCTTGTCCGGCTTCATCACCGGGACAAGGGGAGAAACGAAATCAGTGGCCTGCACTTCACTAACGGTCTCGACCACACCCTGTTCCGTCCATGCCTGCAGTTGTTCTCGTAATGAGTGGAGCAAGGCCGGAGCCACTCGCCGAGC